>NC_135648.1:1200000-1500000 GCF_053574225.1 Canis aureus
GGAGCAGAGTCAGGCAGCCCCTCTGAGCTCCAGCTCCAGCGGCCCTGGCTCCCACCAGCCCCACCGTCGCACGGCATCCCCTCGTCCCGTCTCGTGCTGCCCGTGCCCCGACCCCGTCCCGACCCCGTCCCGACCCCTCAGCAGCCAGGCAGACATAACAACAAAAATACTAAACGGAGCTTCACTGCGCTGAGCTGTTTCCTGCCCAAACGAGGGGAGTAATGTGAACCGTGTGAGTGCGTGGGTACCGTGTCCGTGCTGGTGTCTGTGTGTATGTGCACGTGTGTGTGCGACCAGAGGGAGGGCCTGGGCCTGCGGGGGGCGGGGGGATGTAAGGGCACAGGAGGGCTTGGGGCGTGGGGTCCCGGCCCGGCTGCCTACCTCCCCTGCGCCGTGGCTCCCGCCCGCCCGTCGTGCAAGAGACAGTCCCCAGACGTGTTTTGCTCAGCTGACCACCTTGTCTCTCCCGAAAACACAGAGCATCCGCCCCTGCCTCGATTTCTCTGCTCAGAGCCACAGAGTCAGTGCTGCAATGTTTGCTATGCACCCCTCAGGCCTGTCCCTGGCGCTGACCCTGGGAGGGCCGCGTCCCTGCCTTCCCCATAGTGCGCGCCCTGGGCGGCAGAGCTGGGTGCTCCCTGGATGGCAGGGTTAGGCACCCTGGGCGGCAGGGCTGGGCGCTCCGTGAACAGCAGGGCTTGGGTGCACCGTGGGCGGCAGGGCTGGGTGCTCCCTGGATGGCAGGGCTTGGGCGCACCCTGGACAGCAGGGCTTGGGTGCACCTTGGGCAGCAGGGCTGCACACCCTGGATGGCAGGGCTGGGTGCCCCCTGGACGGCCGGCGGGGCTTGGGTGCACCCTGGGCGGCAGGGCGGGGCGCGGGGCGGGGAGCCACACCTCAGTCTGTCCCACCTCCGTCCCTGCCTATGATTTTGTCTTCCTTCGTTGCCGTGGAGACAAGGTTGTCCCCCCTCCCAGGGCCGCTCACCCCCCAGCACGTCCTCCCCGCCCGCCCACCGCCCCTCAGTTCAGGTAACACCCTCACGGGTCTCCAGGCCGCTGCGGAGGGCCCTTGGGCGCCCCAGGCCCCCCCACCTCAGCCCAGCCCCCCCACAGCAGTAAGGCAGCAAGGGCCCCCGGCCTGGCGGCTCCCCGTCTCCCAGCACCCGCTTTTGGGAAAACGACCTTTCCTCTCTGAGCTGAACCACTCTGTCCATATTACACAGAAGCCATATTTGTACGGGGGCGGGGGTGGGGCGTTGTGCTGTGTGCGTCTGTCTGTGGGGGGAGCAGGGAGGGGGTCGTGTATCTTTATAATCTTTCTAACTCTCCTGTGCTAATCTCAGAGGGGCCACCCTCAATATATCTGGATTATCCGTGTCGTCCGGCTGCCTCCTTCTTGCTGCTCTTGCCCCCGTGGGCCGTGTGCGTGTCTCGCCCCCGCCTGGCATCCGCGCACCTGCTGCGCACCTTGCCACCCCCTCTCCCAAGGGCATCTCTGTTGGGAAACCACAGAACCCCCCCCCACGCTCGGGGAGAGAAGGGGGTCACCCCCTACGGCCGGGTCCTCACTTTTCCCAGCGTGTTCAGGGTGGGGGGCACCTGCCCGCGCCCCGCTGCCCTGTGCCGGCTGAGCCCGGGTAGGTGGAGGTAGAGGCAGAGACACGGCCGACCCCGCTGCAGGGCAGCCCCCCGCCCCCCCAGAGCCACTGTGTCGCTCGCTCGCTCACGTTGAACCGACCCTGGAGCTGGACTCTGGATGATGGGTGCTGCGCCTCGTGTGTCTGTGCGTCCCGGCCTGTGCACCCCTGCATAAGGGCGGGACAGTGTCTTGGTGAACCGAGTGGACAACGCCCCATGCCTCGTGGGCATGAAGCCGTGTCCCCTCACCCACTCTTCCCAAAGCCCCGGGGGTCTCCCCACCTCTGGGAGTAACAGCAGACATCACGGAGAAGCAGAGAGACCGGGAGGGAGGGCAAGGGGCCCCAGAAGAGCAGAGGCGTTGGCCCGGGGCCCGCGCAGCCAGAGGGCCCCGGCCCCGAAGGAGGCGGCGTGGCTGAGATTCCAGGCGGGCGGAGAGCCCCATGGCCTTTCTGTCTCCCAACGGACACGCGAGCGCGCTGTACCCCGCAGGCCGCCGGCCCATGTCAAAGTGTGTTGTCCCATGGTCCCCCTGAGCCTGCTTCACGCAGGCCCCGTGCTGTGCGCGGTCGGGAAAATGCTCGCCCTGCGCCCCTGGGCGGCTAGACGGGCGCCCGATGGCTCCCGGGGGAGCTTCATTATGCAGCCTCCGCGGCTGCCCCCAGCACCCCCCGCCCGGACACCCGCCCACCCCTGGCCCTGGGGGGTGTGCACACGACGCACAGCCACACACAGGGCCGGCCTCAGGCCCGCTCGCACCCGCTCCCGCAGACAGGTCGCCCTGGAGCTCCCTCTCCTTGGATCCGGTTCAAGGGGATGGAGACTCTGTGAGAGTCCGGCGGCCCCTTCCCTCCGCCTTCCCAGCACCGCGCTTATCTCTGTCTCACAAGTCACCCCCGACCTCCCTTCCTTCCTCCTGCTTGAAGATTCCGTCCTTGCTGGAAACCCCCAGGCCCCGGGGCCTCCCTTTCCACCTTCGGGGAAAACAGCCGCTCTCGCTGGCCGCCTTCTTCCTTTCCCGAGGGCAGGTCCCCCCAGGAATCCGTCGCAAACAGGAAGCGTGGGGCTGGTGCCCCATCGTGGGCCCGAGGCGTGGGCAGGCCATGGGCGTGGGGCGAAGGCTTCCTGAATGCCCGGCTCCCCCCGCCGGTCCCAGGGCCCTGCCCAGAACTGGTGGCCTTCATTAGCCCCCGGCACTTATCTCGGAGCCGCAGCCACCGGCAGGACGCTCGCAGCCCCAGGCCTGCCCTGAGCTCCCGGGCCATGGGGAACTGTCTGCAGCAGCAGGTAGGTGCGGGGCCGCGCCCCCCCTTCCGTCTGCCCCTGGGCCTCCGCACCGCCGTGCCTCTCCCCTTCTCTCTGGTGCCTTGGGTCCCGGTCATGGTCCTCGCACTGCCACGCAGGCCCCTGGCGCCCACGTCCCGAGCCTGTCCTGCAATCAGAGTCTGGTCCAGCCCCGTCCCCGCTCTTCCCGCTCAGGCTCCCAGGGCCCCTGGCGGTGCTGCCCCGCGGTCCCTGCCGCGCCCACTCCTCCGGGCCAGCCTCCCCTCCTCCCCAGGGGCTCTTCAGTGGGGTAAGCGGGTGACCTGACTGTCCCCTCTGGGGCTGTCCTCCAGGCGGCGGATGAGGCCTCTACGGACCTCATCTTCAAGGACGACTTTTGGGATGAGTTTAATGAGTCCTACGAGCTGAAGTACAACTACAGCGACATGGACGCCGCTGCCCCCTGCCGCTCCTGTGGCCTCCTGGACGCCTCCTCGCTGCCCTTCTTCATCGTCGCCAGCGCCCTGGGCATCCTCGCCGGGGGAGTGGTCCTCTTCGCGCTCCTCAGGCCTCTCTTCCACTGGCAGGTCTGTCCCGACCGGCCCGTCCTGGTGCAGCTGGCCGTGGGCAGCACTCTCTTCAGTGTGGTGGTGCCCATCCTGGCGCCGGGCCTGAACACCGTCCAGAGCGCAGCCCTGTGCCACCTGGCCCACCTGGTCTGGTACAGCTCGGCCTTGGCCCAGGCTCTGCTGATAGGGTGCCACGCCTGCCTGGGCCCCAAGTTGTGTGCCGGCCGGGTCCCACACCTCACCCTGAGGCTCAGTGTGGGCCTCTGGGCCGTGGCTGTCCTCCTGGGGTTGCCGGTCACCCTAGCCAGTGACACTTCCCGCGGATTCTGCTCCGTGTCCTTCAGCAAGGGCTACCGGTCTCTGCAGATCTTGCACGTTCTGGCCTGTTTTGCCTTCTTCACCGTGTTGCCACTAGGTTTGTTAGGAGCCAAGGTGCTGACGAAGACGTTGGGCAGGTGGCCCTGTCCCTGGGTTAATGTCCTGTGGGCCTGGTTTGTTTTCTGGTGGCCTCACGGGGTGACTCAGGGGTTGGACTTTCTGGTGAGGTCCAAGACCTTGGTACTGTCCACATGCCTGGCCCAACAGGCCCTGGACCTGCTGCAGCACCTGGCGGAAGCCCTGGCCATCCTGCACTGTGTGGCCACACCCCTGCTCCTGGCCCTGTTCTACCACCAGGCCGCTCGCACAGCCCTGCCCTCCCTGCCTCTCCCGGTAAGACAGCCGTCTCCTCTGCACACCCAGGGAGGCAAGTCCTAGCTCTCTCCCCACCTGTCAACCTGCATTAAAGTCTACGCTGCTTTTATGAAGCTGGTGGTTTCTTATTTTATCCGGGGACGTAGGGGAGAGGAAGGAGAATGGAGAGAGAGAGAGACATTTCAGGCCAGACGTCCCTGCCGGCATCTGTTCCTCTAGCTGGCCTGGGGAGGGAGCGGACGATGGACAAACTTGCTCAGGGCGCAGATGTTCTCTAGAGGGAGGGGTCCCTGCCATCTCCAAGGGGAAGCGCAGGGCCAGCAGGGTATAAGGGGAGTAGCTACACCTGAAAAACTGGAAGAGATGAAGAAGGAAGACTATCTGCTCCAGAAGGCAGATGAAACAGGAATAGAAACCGGAGAAAGAAAAGCAGAAAAGAGAGAAGAGCCCAGAGCATGGCTCCCGGCCCGGTCTGGCCCCTGTGGCCTTGCTCTCCGCCTTCCAGGTCCCGACACCTGTTGGCTTTGCTTAGAGGTCGGGGAGGGGGCATCTCCGGGAACCCCCTTACAGGGAGCGGGTCAACCTAAGTCCAAAAGCCCCTTCCTAGGAGTCCTGTCCGCGAGGCTTCGGCAGGCCCCTAAGCCTTGTGCATGTATGTGTAGGCACGGGCGTGTGTGCGTCTGTCCGGCTCCACCTGTTGGGACCCGCATCCACGCTGGCTGCGTGCCCGTGAGGCCTCGTCCACACGCGCCGCCTCTGCCTTGGTCCCCGGCACCTACGAGCCGGCTGTGCCCTCTCACAGACTCTCCCTCCGCTTTGCCCCTCTCTCCATCCTTGCTCTCAGGATGTGGTTTCAGGATTTAGGACTCACTCCTCACCAGATAGGTTTCCTTTTCCCGGCCCAGTCTTCCCTGTGTGTGGGGGGGATGCGGACAGGGAAGGAAAACTCAAGGAGTCTCAAGGAGTTGGGAGGCTTGGGGCGCTTCAAGGGGAGGGGCCCGATCTGGTGCATCTTCTACTTCTACCAGTCGCCCCTTTGAACCCTGGCTCCTCGCGAAGCAAGCCTTTCCCCCCGGAGACAAATCTCTCCCTCCACCTTTGGCACCACGGGTACCCCTGCCCTGGGTGCCTCCTCCCCACATCCCCTGCCTCTCGGGCTGCATCGTGATCCCGGAGGCTTTCTCTGCAAGGGTGGGTCGTGGCTGGAAGGACACGGCGGGGACATCTGCTCCCACCGACGACTCCGGTGCCCAGGCCGGCGCCCCCGGGGTTGGGGCCTCCCCCAGCCCAGCTCGGGAAGCGGGAAGGGCATGGTGGGGCTGCTTCGGGGGTGCATCCCTGGGCTGGGGCAGGGCCAGGGCCCGTGGGCGGAGCCTCCCGCCCCACCTCCCGTCTCCTAGCAACCCCGGGGCGGCCGCTGATTGGTGCGCCCCAAGCTGCAAGGCGGGATGTGGGGCCCCTGGAGCCGCGGGAGCCCCGGGAGCCCCGGAGGAGAGGAGGGAGAACCAGGGGAAAAGAGACAATTCACGACCCTGAATTATGCCAAGGCCTCGACGGCAGTTGGTTCGCAAGGGCGGCTGGGGGTGTGTGTGAGTGTGTGAGTGTGTGTGAGTGTGAGTGTGTGTGAGACTCCCAGGGACGCCCCCAGCCCCGCCCCCGCCCCCTCCCATCCTCCCGGGCGCCCCCACCCCCTCCACACCCTCTGCGTGCAGAGGGCCTGGCTGGGGGGGTGACCTCAGGGACCCCCCCCAGCCCCTCCCCATCCATCCTCCGGGGCGCCCCCCTCCCCACCCCCGCTCCGTGCAGAGGGCCTGCCTGGGGGGGTGACCTCAGGGACCCCGCCCCCCGCCCCCTCCCATCTCCTGGGCGCCCTGACATCGCCCCCCTGCGTGCAGAGGGCCTGGCAGGGGGATGACTCTCAGGGACCCGGTCCCCCCGCCCGGCCCTCCCATCCTCCTGGTGCCCTGACCCTCCCAACGCCCCTGCATGCCCGGCTGGCCCGGCTGAGGGAGGCGGTGAATCTCAGGGACCCCGCCCCCCGCCCCTCCCATCCTCCAGGGCACCCGACCCCCCCTGCGTGCCCGCTGGCCTGGCTGAGCGTTGCGCCCGGTGCTCTCCGTCCTGCACCCTCCAGGGTCACCCCGATGCTCTGGGCTGCACCCCAGGCCCCCGCGGCTGCGCGCCAGCCCCAGCCCAGGCCCCCAGATGCAAACAGTGCCCACGGGGTTCTGCTGGAGCGAAGCCCAGAGAGCCCCCTATCGCGTTTGTCACCAAGCAAAGGCCAAAGCAGAAGCCTGTGGCTGATAAGAGGCCGGCGGTTGGGCAGCCTCGTGGGCTTATCTCCTGCCCATCCCACCCCTGCCCTGTCGCTTGGCCCCACTCTTTCCCCAGGGCCCCGTGGGCGCTGCCTACTGCACTGGGGGGCGGGGAGGCTTCTAGGCCTCATCCTGACCTCCGCCGGTCCTTCAAGGCTTTCCTGGGGACCTGCCACCCCAGGCTGTCACCCCAGGCCATCTAACCCAGCCACCGCCTGCCGCCGGCCTCCCTCACTCTGGCATCTCTGCAGCAACCCCGGAGGAACCCAGCTCCTGGTTCCCTACAATCCTTCAGGATGTCGTGTTCGGGTGGGCAGGCCGCGTCCCGGAGGGGCACCCGCACTGCTCGGGGAAGACCGAGCGGCACAGCGATGCCCGCACTTGCTCGTCCCGGGCCGGGCTCCGTCCAGGGGTTGGAGGAACCGCACCGGCCTCGCACCCTTCCTCCCAGTCCCGAGTCCCCTACCGCCCGCCCCAGCCCCGTCATCGCCTTCGCCCAGAGGCGGCCCTCTGGGGGATTCTGATTGAAAACTTCAGTGGGATTTCAAACCCAATTCCTCGCGGCTCTAATTGCCAGGGATTTGCATGAAAACCATCGCAGGCTATCTAATTATTCTGACAACAGCAGCCCGCCGTCTGGGCACAAGGAGAATCGCAGCTTTAATTAACAATAATGCACCTTGCAGACGAATGTGACTGTTTAGGTTAATTAACAAGTCCAAGTCATTCCAAATCGAATCCGCACATCTTCTGGGTGATTTGGGCAGGAGGGATGTGGGGCACGCAGCGGGTGGGGCCAGCCCAGAAATGAGTTCAGCAAAAGTGAGCGTCAGCTTTCATGTCTCCCTGGTGCGACTCCCTGGTGCAGGGAAGAGGGGATCTCCAGGACTGGGAGCCCCTTGGGGCGCCAGGTTAGGGAGCTTGGGGGGCATAGCTATAGGGGATTTCAGCCGTCTTTATGTCACACTTAGATTTAGGAAACCTTTTAGGCACATTTGTGTAAAGGAAAGGAAGAAGTCCTTGCAAAATCTTGAATTTCTTATATAAGTCACGGCCCAGGTGCCTGGGAACCACCCCCCCGTCCCGACACCTTTCTTTGTACCACGTTTTGGGGGACACTTAAAGTTGTCTGCTCCCTAAGATTCGCAGACCACGCTCCAAGGCCCAGCCTTGTCCTCCTCTAGGCTGATGGTTTGAACTCTTTTCCTGAGTCATCCCGCGTCTTGTGGAAGAATTAAACACTGTGCGTGGCTGCAAAGTGCATCTCTCGGAAGGATCCGGGCCTGCTCTTCTGCCTCGAAGCCAAGGATTACTAACCCTCAGGGAAGGGGGGGTCGTAGGTCTCTTGGAAGATCCCATGGAAATGATGAAATCTCTCTTGAGGAAAAGAGAATATCACACCCACTATTTGGCATTGACTCCTTCCTCACTGCCCCCAGAGTTAAACTGAACGCAGGAATTTCCGGGAGCAGAGGGACACCTCACCCCACCCCCCGGCTCACGAAGCTGGAGGTTCAGGGACCTAAAGAACTCTCTGTTCTTTGGGCAAATCCCGTTTCCATACTAGGCTTTGCTCTTGGCATCTCTCCTGCCTGGAGCACTCTTCCCTGTGCGTTAGGGTTAGGGTTAGGGGTTAGGGGTTAGGGTTAGGGGTTAGGGTTAGGGTTAGGGGTTAGGGTTAGGGTTAGGGGTTAGGGTTAGGGTTAGGGTTAGGGGTTAGGTTAGGGTTAGGGGTTAGGGGTTAGGGTTAGGGTTAATGGTTAGGTTAGGGTTAGGGTTAGGGGTTAGGGTTAGGGTTAGAGATTAGGTTTAGGGTTAGGGTTAGGGGTTAGGGTAGGGTTAGGGTTTGGGGTTAGGGCTAGGGGTTAGGGTTAAGTTTCAGGGTCAAGGTTAGGGTTAGGGTTAGGGGTTAGGGGTTAGGGTTAGGGGTTAGGGTTAGGGTTAGGGGTTAGGGTTAGGGTTAGGGGTTAGGGTTAGGGTTAGGGGTTAGGTTAGGGTTAGGGGTTAGGGGTTAGGGTTAGGGTTAATGGTTAGGTTAGGGTTAGGGTTAGGGGTTAGGGTTAGGGTTAGAGATTAGGTTTAGGGTTAGGGTTAGGGGTTAGGGTAGGGTTAGGGTTGGGGGTTAGGGCTAGGGGTTAGGGTTAAGTTTCAGGGTCAAGGTTAGGGTTAGGGTTACAGTTAGGTGTTAGGGTTAGGGTTAGTGTTAGGTTTAGGTGTTAGGGGTTAAGGCTAGGGTTAGGGTTAGGGGTTAGGTTAGGTTTTGGGGTTAAGGTTAGGGTTAGGGTTAGTGTTAGGGTTAGGGTTAAGTTTCAGGGTCAAGGTTAGGGTTAGGGTTAGGGGTTAGGGGTTAGGGTTAGGGGTTAGGGTTGGTTAGGGGTTAGGGTTAGGGGTTAGGGTTAGGGTTAGGGTTAGGGGTTAGGTTAGGGTTAGGGGTTAGGGGTTAGGGTTAGGGTTAATGGTTAGGTTAGGGTTAGGGTTAGGGGTTAGGGTTAGGGTTAGAGATTAGGTTTAGGGTTAGGGTTAGGGGTTAGGGTAGGGTTAGGGTTGGGGGTTAGGGCTAGGGGTTAGGGTTAAGTTTCAGGGTCAAGGTTAGGGTTAGGGTTACAGTTAGGTGTTAGGGTTAGGGTTAGTGTTAGGTTTAGGTGTTAGGGGTTAGGGCTAGGGTTAGGGTTAGGGGTTAGGTTAGGTTTAGGGGTTAAGGTTAGGGTTAGGGTTAGGGTTAGGGTTAGGTGGTAGGGTTAGGTTTAGCGTTAGGATTAGGGCCCCTTCCCAATCTTGGAGTCTCACTGCAAATTCTGCCTCTCCAAGGCTGACCTTTCCTGACCTCTAAGGAGATGTAGCCTCGGCCGCCCCATGCACTCGGTGGTCCTCCAGCAGTTCACCTGTGATGTCTCCCCAGAGAGAGGGGTTGTGAGCTGACTGGTGCCCTGCGCATCCCTTCTGCCACCACAACAAGGGTCAGGAAAGCAGAGGCTTTTCCTCTGTTGTGATTGGAACATAGCCCGTGGTAAGTACGTTCTGAATATGGGATTTAATTATTTTCATAGGAATAAAGTGGGTTCCCCCCACCCACGTGAGCTCACGGGCCCCTGAGAGAGGCAGGAAGGGAGCCTGTAGAACAAATGCCAGGGAGAGCTCCTCCCCCAAGTCCTCCAGGGCGACTCTCCCAGCCACCTAGTCCTCTGTCTGGGTCTGAAGGGACTGGTCCTCCTGGGGTGGAGGTGGGTGGGGGCGCGGGCCTGATGGAGGGCCCTTTCTGTGATGAGCACTGGGTGTTACATGTCAGTAATGAATCCCTGAATCCTACTCCTAAAACCTATATTGCACTGTGTGTTCACTAACTTCAATTTCAATAAAATCTCAGAACGAAAAAAAAGAGATTTCTGGCCTGGGAACGTGTTTTCTGTGTCAGCTCGGGGCCAGCTGCAGCCGCGGGGACACCCCACAGTGGCCGGGGCCACAGGGTGGAGGGCGCTCGCTTTCCTCTGGGGCGATACAGCTCTGGGCAGCGGGGGAGAGCCAGACCCGCTGTCATCCTTCATCTTCCCTCGAGGAAAAGTGAGTCCCCAGAGACGCCCCCGAGGTTCAAGGACGCGGTCTTCCGCTGGCTCGGAATCAAATTCGGAGTCCAGCCACCTCCTCAGATTTAATCAGACTCGGAGAGGGAGCCCACGGTCTTCGTGGGCCTGGGGAGACACTTTGGCCTCCCGGCTGCTTCTTTGTCATCGGTCCTTCTCTTCCGCTTCCATTTCAGCTCCGCTCAGCACCCCCCGCCCGCCCAGGCCCGCCAGCCCTTCCCCACCTCTGCGCCCTGGCTCCTTCTCCACCCTTCTGTAGCTCACCCCACCCACTGCGACAAGCCATCCTCTCTGCAGCTCTGGGCACGCGGTCAGGTAAACCCTTTAAAGCACTTAGGGGTGTGTAGCTCATTTCATTTAAAGGAGGTATTGAAAAAAAAAAATAAAAAAATAAAGGAGGTATTGAGTGCCTCCTAAGTGCAGGGCAGTGGATGAGGTCCCAGGAGACACAGAAACCACTCAGGCACAGTCCTAGACATCGGCGTGTCCCTGGCCCCATCTGATCCCTCCTCGTCCCCTTCCATTCTCGGTCCTCAGGACTTCCCAGGCCTCCCCAGGCCTCTCTTTCATAATCTTTTTTTTTTTTTAAAGATTTTATTTATTCATGAGAGACACAGAGAGAAAGGCAGAGGCACAGGCAGAGGGAGAAGCAGGCTCCATGCAGGGAGCCCGATGTGGGACTCGATCCCAGGACCCCAGGGTCATGCCCTGGGCCAAAGGCAGGTGCTAAACCACTGAGCCACCCAGGCTGTCCCTCTCCTTGATGATCTTAAAGTGCCGGGGTCCCAGGTCCCACGGAAACCTCGCAAAGCCCTTGGTCACCTCGACTGCTCAGGCTGGGCTTCTGTTTCACACCCAAAGCCCCCTTAGCAAATCCCGGAGGCCCCCCATCAGCGGGTGGTCCTGCCTCACTGTGGCGGCCAGGAGCGTTCTTCATGTAGAGGCGGACGTCTCGCAAGGATGACACAGTGAGGGCGATGACCCGGAGGACAGGGAGCGCCTGTGGAACTGCCGAGGAGGAAGCTCTTTACCAATCAGTTGGCCCCTTTCTGCCTGTGACCCGAGGACGAGGTGAGGAAGGACCGGACACTCTCTGGGTGGCGGCCTGCGGGGGCTCTGAGGCGTGCACCTGCTTCTCCTCCTCTTCAATCTCCAGGCCACTGGGATCCGTGAGGATGGCAGAAATTAAACACGGTCTAATAGAAATTAAGGCAAAACCTAGGTCTTAAAAAAAAAAAATCAATTGTGCAAAAACAGGATGGAGGAGACCTGGCTCCACAGAAGTCTTTATTGCAAAAACAAAACAAACAAACAAAAAAAACAAAAACAACTTAGAGGCTTCACTTGGCCACAGGCTAAAGATGATTCAGTAGCGTGTGTGGCAGCCAAAAAGCTAATGCAGACTCAGGCTGCAGTGGAGACGTGGTGCTCAGGCCTGGGTGGGGGCTCGGGGCTCCTTCCTGCCCCTGCTCAGGCCTGTTTGGGAGCAGAGGGCCCAGCTCTGCGGACCCCACCAACAGATCAGAGCCCTTTAAAGGGGAGTGGACAAAAGGACAGACCCCCCCCCTTCACCCCTAGTGGCCAGGGAGGGCTGAAGGAGCAGAGGAGGCCCGCGGCCCCCGACTGGGCTCATGTGACCCAACGGCTGTCCTGCGAAGGGAGCATCCGTGAAGTGTCAGCTGTGGCTTTACAAGTCGGGACCCTGGGGGCGGGGGTGGGGGGAGGAACAGACTGATTTGGGCTGAATGTTAAGAAAGTCGTTCCACTATTGGATCAGAGGTGACGGGCCGGGCGGCGGCATTCTCATTCCCCTAGAACACACGCACGCGCGCACACGCACAGCTCCCTACTGCTCCGGGTGCTTGGCTCCCGGGAAGGCCTCCTCGCCCTTGTGCAGCCTGGAGACAAACGTGAGAGGTCAGGGTCAGACGCTCAACACCCGGATAAATCGCACATGCTTTCACATGTGGTTGCGGCAGAACGAGAGCTGGCGTCTTGCAAGAGGATAAGAGGACGGATCTGATTTGAGGGATGAGTTCACGGGACTCAGGCCCAGGCTGAGTGGCAACAAATCATGAAGCACAGTAGAGGGATGTCCCGGGCCCTGGGACGCCGCCAGGACTCGTCCAGCAGCTTTTTCCCCAAACTGGCAGCGCATCCCAATCGCCCGAGGAGAGGCTTTCAACGGCCCTTGACTCAATTTGAGATATTCTGAATCAGAATGTTTGGAGCCAGGAGCCTCTGAAACCCCCGTGATGATGTGTTAAATGAAAGAGCTGGACCAAAATGCATAATTCTTTGATTCTGGTCTCTGGGTCCCGCCTGCGATGATTTTAATCCCTTTGCTTGGATCCTTGAATTAAGAGTCCCCTGGTTCAGAGCCCGGGGATACTTTGGTCTCGTCCAAACCTGGTCTGTAGAACAATGAAGGGATTCTCAGCCAGATAGGCACCTGACCTGAATCTTCCCAGAAGGTCGGTACCATCCCAGGCACCAAATTGCTGCAAAAACAAAACAAAAACCAACCAAACAAACAAAACAAAACCCCCACTGTAGCTGGTGCCTGGGGTCCCTCTAGCGGCCAGGAGTGGCCTCTTCAGCTCCACTCCCCTCCAAACCCAGGTGTGGCCAGAGATTGTGAGCTGCCAGGACCAAGGGGTCCCCATGAAAGGAGAGCCAAGAAGCCGAAATGACATTTTATTTTATTTTATTTTATTTTATTTTATTTTATTTTATTTTATTTTATTTTATTTTATTTTATTTTATTTTATTTTATTTTATTAATTTAATTTAATTTAATTTTTTTATTTTATTTTATTAATTTAATTTAATTTTATTTTATTTTTATATTTTATTTTATTTTTATATTTTATTTTATTTTTATATTTTTTATTTTATTTTATTTTATTTTATTTTATTAATTTAATTTAATTTAATTTTTTTATTTTATTTTATTAATTTAATTTAATTTAATTTAATTTTTATATTTTATTTTATTTTTATATTTTATTTTATTTTTATATTTTATTTTATTTTATTTTATTTTATTTTATTTTATTTTATTTTATTTTATTTTATTTTATTTTATTTTATTTTATTTTATTTTATTTTATTTTATTATTTTAGATTTTACTTATTTATTCATGAGAGACACCGAGAGAGAGGCAGAGACACAGGCAGAGGGAGAAGCAGGCTCCACACAGGGAGCCCGACGTGGGACTCGATCCCGGGACCCCGGGGTCACACCCTGGGCCGAAAGCAGGTGCTAAACCGCGGAGCCACCCGGGCTGCCCCAAAAGGCGCATTTTAGAAAGAGATAGAGGCGGTGCCCCCGCCCCTCGTCGCCGTGCCTCAAAGGCCTTAATTCGGATACCTTCCACTCAGCAGAGGACACGGACTCCACGGGGTGCCCAGCCCCAGCCCCAGCCCGGGATTCGGGGGTGTCTCCGATCCCTGGGCAAGTACACGTGAGACCGGGGTTGACTCAGGGCCCTGGGGTGACATGGGCGGCTGCGTCTAGGTGGTGTGAGCTCCGTCACGTTGCTTTCCCAGCTTCAGGTCCCCCTCCCACCCCCGGGCCAGAAGCAGGTGCTGAGGCAGGGAGGGCCGCCCCGAGGGGAGGCCAGTGGCCGAGGCGGAGCTGTGCAAGGAGTCCGGCTCCTGGGAAGGCGGCCACTGCCTTCGGGCCGCTCGCTCACCTGCAGGGGATGCCGCCGAGGCGCTGGGCCACCAGGGCGCTGGGCTGCGGGGGGTCAGCTGCCCACCCCTTCCCGCGGCCCCACTTCGCCCTGGGATCCCGAGGCTAGCAGAGCGGGCCGAGAAGCTCCGGGAGGCTGCCGGGTGCCCAGGTTGGCCCACGGGTGAGCTCATGGGCTGCGCGGACCGTGTCACAGACGCTCCTGGGCTGCCCTTAGGACCCCACGCCCCAGAGACCCCAAGACGACACGTGTGGTCACCTGTTCGCCGGCGGCTTCCGTCCTTTGGAGTGCGGTGTCCTCAGAGGCTCCCCGGGGACGTGGAGCAGCGCGGAGAACCCATCCACTCGGCAGGCAGCCAGCCGCCCCGGCTCTCTGGGGTCACAGTGACACATGCACCCCGCGCCCCTGCCACCCAGACTACGGCAGGGGTCCTGGTGTAGGCCGGCCCCGGGCGCGAGCAGGGAAAGCAGGCTCTCGGGCCCCACCCCGTCCCCCGGCCCCGCTGCTCCATCAGAACCTGCACCTCAACAGGATCCCGGGCAATTGGGGTGAGCGCTGAGGCCTGAGGAGCACTGCACGCTGCGGGGACGCTCGCCCCGGGGCTGCCTCATCCCGAGCCCCCCCACCCCCCGCAGGTGGAGACCCAGCTCCCAGAGCCCCTGCGGCCTCCAGCCTCCGGCCTGCCTGCCTTCCACACTCAACTTGGAAATTCAGGGCTTACCAGGCCTCGGGGACAGGCCCTGCACACACTTTAGATGCAGTAGGAAAAGCCCCACGTTCTCGTTCCTTCTTCGGCCCCTCGGCCCCGGAAGCATGGACCTCCCATCCTCAGGTGTTCCCCGCTCACCGCTGAGCGCCAAGGGATGGGGACCCCAAGCTTCCTCCTCTTGCTCAGGCACCACACGCACGGGGCAGGGGGGCGCTCACACGAGCCCCTGTGCACAGCCACACACGGTCTCCAGCTTCGAGGCTCCGTGTCTGGGCACCGTGTCCTTTATGCAGAGGCCACGCTGTCCCGGTCCCAGCGGCCCGGCTTCGACTGCAATTGGTGGCACAGACCTGCTCCCAGCAGGCTGTGTCAGGGCAGAGGGAGGCGCCCTCCCCTCGCGGTGTGAGTGTGGGCGGGGGGGGGGGGGGGAACCCTCATAGCCCACTCTCTGCTGCCCATCCCCACCCTGCAGATCCCCAAGGTGCCTGCCCTTAGACGCCTGCCTCTTGTTGGCAATCACCGCCCCTCACCCCGCGTCCCCCTTTCAACACAGAATTCCTCTAAGGGGGACCGGGAATTAAATAATCGACCATTGGTGCAAGTTCATTTATCAGGAGTGTTGCTGCGAGGAGGCCAGGGCCCACAGGAGACACTGAAGCAGCTGAGGCGGGTCGGGGTGGAGGCCCCGAGCCAGCCTTCCCCTGCCCCCCAGCGTTGCCAGGCAGCAGCCCTGGTTCGCAGGGCAGGATGGTAGATGGGGCTGCACACGCCCACCTCCCCTGGGGCATGTCCAGCCTCCGGGCGGGCCTCCCTAGCCCCAGCCCGGCTCACCCCGAGACCACTCCACCTGCAGCAGCACAGATTCCGAAAATACGCCCGTCAATCCCCTGAGAGTCGTCACCGGCTTCTCACCGTGGTGGAGGAACGCCGGGCCGGAGCAGGGCACTCACGGTCCTCCCTACCACCTCTGAACCTGCCGCTCAGCCTGGCCAGTCATTCTGGGGGCCACACAGGAGGAGTCCCAGGCTGTTCCCCAAGTAGGTCACCTTCTGTCAAGCCCTGGGCCTTTGCATGGGGCCGTCCCACGGGACTGGGAAGCTCTGTACATCCCCCCTCTGTCTGGTCAGTGCCTTCTTGTCCTCCAACACCTGTCTCAGGTGTCCTCACCCACAGCCATCGTCTGTGTCCCTGCACGCTGGGTTGCTGAGTTAGATGCACCTGCTCCAGGCTCCCGAAGCATCTTGGGCATCACAGCTGTCACCCTGTGCCATTTCACCTCTGTCCTTGTGTGTTTGCAGCCCCCACCCCCAGGCAGGGGTCTTAAAGGACAGAGTCCGTTGCTCCCTTTATCTTTCAGTTGCTAGAACCTAGGTCAGGGCTTGTCTGCTGTGCATATTCAGGGACATATGCAGGACAGAAGGTAAGTACCTGAAGGGGAAAACGGGGGCCTCAGAGCAGAAATCGTGCAATTTGTCCAAGTATGCATTCTTGGGAACCAGAGAAATCTAAGATTTGAACCCAGGCCCGAGTTCCAGGGAGACTTGAAAGTGTGCTCCTTCCTCCCTTGCATCCAGCTGGTGGTGAGTCATAGCAGCGCGGCCCTGTTGCTATATTTTTCATCATAGATTCCAGACATTCGGCTCTGAGCTTCTGGGAGGGACCCACAAGTGAATCGGGCTCCGGCCTCTTGGTTCCCAGCTGGAGGCTTCCCCGGTGGGTCCTTGTGATCCTCGCTCGGAGCCACCGCAGCCCGGGCTGGGACAAGGAAGGGCTCGGGGACCCAAGGCCCGGCGTCTCCACATCACGCTGGTTCAAACCCAGAGATAGGAGCCTGCCCAGGCTCCCACGCGTGCCCAGACCGCAGCGAGGGGGGCGAGGCGGCCTGCAGAGCACAGGATGTGCTCCCCGGCCACCCCCACAGCCCCGGGCAGGGCGAGGGGGTGGGGGGGACCTGGACAGAATCCATCCTTGGAGCCCACTTCCTTCTGGCCTCGCCGCGGGGCCATGTCCAGATGGAGAACATAGTTAGGAGGGTCGCACATTTGCATACATTTGCATGTGTTTGCATATC
The DNA here is from genome assembly GCF_053574225.1 of Canis aureus. Taxonomy (NCBI): domain Eukaryota; kingdom Metazoa; phylum Chordata; class Mammalia; order Carnivora; family Canidae; genus Canis; species Canis aureus. Next base: position 1,216,537 of record NC_135648.1, read on the forward strand.
CGCTCAGGAACACGCCGTTCATTCTCAGGCGACTCTCAAGTGGCTGTGGTTATTGCCACCTTCGGGTTGTCATGGATGGAGGTTGCTCTTCTCACTTTCCTCCTCGCCCGCCGCCCACGGGCCCTGAGCCCCAACACTGGGTGCTGGGGGTAGCAGCAGCGTCCCGGGGCAGGCGGCAGGGCCGGTGGTGAGGGCGGCTCAGGAGCCTCACAGCAGGCTGCTCGGTCACCGCTGGGCCGGCGAGTGGCACACTGTCCCCTGTCGCCGAGGCAGTGCAGCGCCCCGGTCCCCCGGGCACGCGGGACAGTGGCCCGGCCTGCGCACTGTGCACACAGAGGCCGGGAAGCCAGGCACAGGCTGTCTGCCCCCCAGGGTCCTCGGCTCTCCTTCTTGCAACCACGTTGCATACGGTTTGGCTCACGCTGTGCTGTTCCCAGCCGTGCGTGATGGTGCCGAGGCTCGAGAAGAGCCGGAGGGGAGCCCGCTTGGGCATCCGGGCGGCAACACGGTTGGCAGGTGTGGCTGGGTAGTTGGGAACACAGGAGAGAAGGGCCAGGCTGGGCCCTGGCTGGGCCCCTGGCACCCAGAGGAGCCCGAGAGGCAAGAAAACGTCCAGACTTTCCTTCTTCGGGTTAAGTCAGAGAAAACCTCATCTCTGCTGGCGATTCCTGTGGTTTGAAGACTCAGCGCAGCAATTAAATGTGAGCGGTTTTAGCCACGTCTCGGATGCTCTGTTCTCCGACATGAATTTGCGGGTCAACCAGGCAACCAGCCAGTGTCTTCTGCGTGTCGTCCGCAAGTCCTGGCTCCCTGACCGTCCCGGGGCAGGCCTCCAACAAACGCTCGCTGATTTTGTTGCCTGTGGCAGACGTAGTGCGATGACCCCAACGTGAAGCTCGGGAGCCGGTGCGCACCCCCTCCACCCTCCGGGATCTCCCCCCCGCCCCGTGTGAGTGCTGAGCAGCGGCCGGGGTAACACAGTCCTGAAGGCAGAAGCCAGGGCTGGGTCCCCCGCCGCGGGAACTGGGCCACGCCCAGAGCATCCCTGAGGCTCAGCCTCCCCCGAGAGGGCACTAGCAGGTGCCCGTCGCACAGGTTGTCGGGGGCTGCCCTGGTCTAGTGCATAAAGGGCTCGACCCGTTGCTGGGCCCCGAGGACGCGCCCGGGCTGCCGGGGGCCGTAGAGGGCAGGCGCCGGCAGCTGCCAAAACGCGTGCTCTGGGGCTGGGGGTGACTTCCAGAATCGGAAAGAACCTGAAAAAACCCGTAATGCAATGTTTCCCAAATAACGGCCGGTGGATTCTCGCCGTTTGTGACAGGTGTTTTATCAGTCTGTCGCAAGACGTAAAGACGAGGAGCGATGTGGTCGTAGACTGTTCTTTCTGCAGCCTTGAACCGTCTTCTTCTTCTTTTTTTCTTAAAGATTTTATCTATTTATTTATTTATTTTTTAAAGAGAGACGGAGAGCACGAGTGGGGGAGAGGCAGAGGGAGCAGCAGACCCCCCACCCCCACCCCGGCCCCCACCCCACCGGCCAACCCAGGGCTCCATCCCAGGGCCCCGAGATCAGGACCTGAGCTGAATGAAATAAGACACTCACTGGACCGAGCCAGCCAGGCGCCCCCAGTTTTCTTTTTTTTTTTTTAACAGGCTGACCCAAGGCAGACGGGAGGATTATTAAACCCACATCGCCCTCCATTTATCGTTATCACCGCCGGTGGTGTTCTCAGGGAGAGTGAACCTGAAAGCTGCTGCCATCTCTGAGCAGCCTGGAGGGTGACGGACCGTGTCCGGCCCTTGGCTCCACCTGAGTGCTCCCCGAGTCGTGTGCTGTGCCGCCGGGATGCCCCAGCCCTGCAGCTCCCCGACAGGGCTCCCCGGGCCCGTCTAACCCCTCGTCTACACCCACTGCCCTCATACAGTGGAGCCTGTGGCTCAGTCCCGCTCCAGGTCTGCAAGCCTGGTGGATTCTCTTCCAGACTTCGGTCGCGCGGGTGACAGGCATCGACCGCGGAGCAATACAGTGGGGACCGCAGATGCAGGCGTGTGAGGGCCACGCGAGTGTCACAGCTGCCGTGACAGCGGAGCCCCTCGGCCACCAGGGCGTCTGCATACACAGTGTTTACCCCTCTGGATCTGGATGGAATGGTGGGGAGTGGTTCCTGCCAGACGTCCGGTCCAGAACCCAGCCCGATTGGAGCTACCACATGGAGTAGACGAGACAAGGGCAGCACTGGGCCGTCCTCGGGATCCTGTGTCCTGCAACTGTCACTCGTCGGCCGCTCCCGACTGGGGCACCGTTACCTGTAGTCACAGCACAGGTGGCTCTGGGGTCCTCTCCGGCCGGCGAGCAGCCCCAGAACCTGGGACAGATACTACCTGGCAGCAACTAGAAGATTCTTCTCTTTTTGCTTTGGCTTCAGGATACAGCCCGGCTTCATCTATCTGCTCCAACTCAAAATATCTTCGCTCTGGAGACGTGGCAATAACGTAAGCACCGAAGGGGCTGCCGTCCCTTGGCCCCGGTTCCCACCGTGTGACCTTCACCCAGCCCGCCGTCGGCCTCCTCGCCCCGGTACACGGAAGATCCCCCTCAAAGCCGCGTGGAGTCACTATTTTGCCAAGGGCCCGCGCATTCCCTCTTCTCACCTGTCCGCGGGGTCCTGGGAGCTGCTGCGGGGAGGCCCGCCCTGGAGCCGGCTTCCGGGCCTCGCACCCCAACGGCTGCTCTGTCTTGGTTTTTGACCTTGGGCCAGTGGCTTAAGCACTTGGTTCCTTAGTTTCTTCATCTGTGAAGATAAAATAGAATTGACAGCGACCTCCTCACGCTCTTCTGAGGAATCAGTGAGTCAGTGAAGTGCTGACAACAGTGCCTGGCACCCGGTCAGTCCTCAGTAAGTCCTGGGCGTCAGCGTTGCGTCCCCACAGGACCGCGCGAACTTGTGGATTTGTCATGACTTGCGCCTTCCTCCTTACAACTTCTGTGCAGGTCTTTATTCAATCTGAGCTCATCAAAGAGCTCTTGGAGAAGCCCCATGGGTTTTGTTAGCTGCCTTTTCTTCTTTATGGGGATAATTCATGATCATTTTCTTTGAATTTCATGTCTTAGAAGTGCCTATCCCATTAAAGAACAGAGCTCCGTTACTATCTTGCATCGTGGGTCACAAGATCATAATCCTTTGCTCTCGACTTTTAGGAATCTGTCCTCCTGGTGTCTGGGGGGGCGGGTACACTGATCTGCACATTTAAATCAGTTTATTCAGGGGATCCCTGGGTGGCTCGGCGGTTTAGCGCCGCCTTCGGTCCAGGGCGTGATCCTGGAGACCCAGGATCGAGTCCCGCGTCGGGCTCCCTGCATGGAGCCTGCTTCTCCCTCTGCCTGCGTCACTGCCTCTCTCCCTCTCTCTCTCTCTCTCTCTCTGTGTGTGTGTGTGTCTCTCATGAATAAATAAATTAAAAATATATCAGAAAAATTCATTTATTCATACATTGCCTGTTTCCCAAAAGGAGTCAAGACGGTTGCCATGTTTGATCATACGAGGCCACCCTACCATTGGTTATTATTTCTGGAAACGCCAGGCACCGTCCTGTAACAGGTGCATCATCATCCAGGTCTTCCTTACTGGTCATATTAAGTCCCTAGTGCCAGCTTCCCCCTCCCTGCTTTTTCTACCTACAGAGAGATTAAGCTGTCAGCAGGGCGAGGCAAGAATTCATCGGATGTTCTGCATGAGACTTCCAGCAGATGTCCTGCTAGTGGAAGTCCCTCATCGCCACTAGATCTTACCTCCCTGCCAATTTGTGCAATTCGGAGAAAAGAGATTAGAGTGATATCTAGATGCCAATTGCACACGTGCCTGCCTCCGATCCTCTGTAAGAGCGAAAGTTCACGAAAGACTCCCCTCCTCTAACCAACCATCTTGCAGCCCTTAGACTCGGCTAGATTTATTATTTTTAATCAATTCTTATCTAGACTTGAGGATTCTTTTTCCTTGATATGGAGCTGATTTGAAAGGAGCATCTGTTAAACGCCCCCTTTGGCGTCTGATTATGGCTCTGTGGGGTCAGAGTACTTACCACCCGTCCACAACGTGTGGACCTCATCCAGAACCCTGGGGAGAAAATAGAACACCTGGGCTCCTGCTGGACTTATTAGAAGCCCCTGACTGATGCTGAATCATCACAGCTGGCCATTCAGCTGATCCGAGCTATTAGTTGTTGGCTAGCTAAATATATTTCTATGTGTCTTCCATCTGCATAGCAATTCTTGGTGTCTCATCCACCCCTCACGTCGGGAAAGGATCATTATTCATAGTAGTGATCATTAATGTTAAATTGGTTGTAAGATCCTTGAGGGCCGGGGTCGGCGCTCTCCTGTATCCCAGGCGTTAAAGGACGTCAGTGAAGTGCAACGAAACAGCAACGACCATCTGTTGAGCACCTACTGTGCGTCGGGCACTGTCATTGGGATCTAGGTCACAAAGGCAAGTGAGGATCGCCCTTGCTCTCAAAGGCTCAGGCATGTTGGGAATGGGCCCGGAAGCAGGCCTCGCGGCCCCACGCAGTGGCTGCGCTGCTACGGGTGCAGGGGAGAGGCCCTGGCTTCAGAGCGGCTTCGGGGCAGTGGCGAGGCCAAGCCGAGTCTCCAGGCTCAGCACCACGCCCTGTTGTAAATAAGTGTCATCCACTTCGTTTTGATTAGAGAGACACCATCGTGGCACCAATCTGACCGCCTCTTCCCTCATCGGGGAAAAGATCAATCTTTGGGTTTAAAGGTGGTACCGGAGGACCTGGCCCCAGACCGCAACTCCCTTAATAGGCTTTCAGGTAAAGGGCCGGGCCCTGAGTGGCCAACACCCCAACGGTGTAAGGACGGTTGGAGGAGATGTGCGGGGCCCGAGGGGGGCATGAGGGAGACGGGTGTCAGAGCCCTGAGTCCCCGAGAAAGCAGTTGACAGAGCCAGGATACAAGACCAAGGCTCAGGGAGGAGAGCGCGTGGGCTGGCTGCGCTAGAGGGTCATTGCAGCAGTGCACACTGGGGACAGTCCTCCCGAAGGCCAGCCAGCCGCACACACCTGTCACCTGGGGACCCGGAGCCGCTGCACACACCCTGGGCTCTGCCCCAGGGACGTCATCCACAGCTTTGCAGTCAATGCAGTGCATCCAGCAACATCGCAGACTCCCCCAGCTCGACTCCCCCAGCAAAGGCTCCCGGTCACCTACCAGGGTGATGGAAGGATTGTCTTGAACTTCCTTGTATCACTGCCCCTGGGGTAAGGGGCACAAGGGCCTGTGCTCAGGGGATGGACTGAAGCAACCTGGAGGCAGAGGAGAATGGAGGCAGCCAGGGACCAGCCAGCAGTGGGGAGGAGGTGAGACCCCACGCGAGCAGGTGTGCCGGGCGGTAGCAGACGGGCAGCAATAGAGAGGGAGGAGTCAGATCACGGAGACGTTTGCAGAACAAGTTGGGGACCATGCATTTCATCTGGGAGGCGACTTAGACCCATGGGAAGATTTCAAGCACAATAATAAGATGATCTGGCTTATTTTTAAGGAGTCGTAGATGAATCACTTCAGAGGTCGTATTGGAAGCTGCTAAATTGGCCCGATGAGGACCAATGGGGTAGGGGTGGGGAAGCGGAGCCGGCCCGAGGAATGCCTGGGCCGTGAAACCTGCAGGACGTGCTTGAAACCGGGGGCATTTTCACAGAATTTGCCTCGTGATGGGTGTTGGATCAACAGTTACGTAAATATAGCTCGCCCTCGGGGTGATGGCCTTTTCTGTCGTCGGGACTGACCGGTACAGAAGCGAGAGCTTCATAGGAAGTCAAGGGATCCAGATTCCAGCTTCAGGTTACTCACCGGGTGAGCTGGAGCAAGTCACATCGCATCTTCCATAAAATGAGAGGCTTTGACCGGATACATTCTGACGTCCTTTTTGTCTTTGACTTCTCCGGCGAAACGCTGCGGGTGAATATTGGGAACAGACCGCGATTTATGACCACGTTTCCATAGGTAAATGTACTCCAGATTTCAGACCGCTAACGAAAAATGAATTTTTGGAAGAGCCTTCTAATCCGAGGACTGCCAGTTCTCTCTTATATCATTTCCCTTTTTCCCCCTCAGGTGTAATTTCTTCATAGATATAAGTCTTGCCTGTCCAGAAAATTTTTAGAGACTATGACATACGCTTTGGATCCCCTGTAATATCTGGTACAGGGCCAGGTACATTTCCGCTGCTCAAAATTTACTTAAGCTTGAATTAAATTATGCCTCTCTGCAGGGGCCTGGTTCTGACCTTGAATACGTCAACACTTCACGCATGCATCCATCCGTCCGTCCGTCCGTCCGTCCACCTGTCCATCCATCCAATCATCAAATACGTCACAGCACACAACAAGGTACAAAGAGTAGGACAGCGACCGTTTACCCAAGGAGCGAGCGGTGCAGCCGAGCAGAGTTCCACACTGGGTGCTGGGAGCTACGTGATGCCATATAGAAGAGCACCCATGAGGTGACATGGCCTTTAAAATGAAAGGATAGTTACTTCCAATGGAAAGAGAGTACAGGGCTGTCTTGGGAATACACACGGGTTCGCACCCCCCTCCTTGCCCCGCAACCACAGAGCCAGTAGCCCTGTTTGCAGGTTCACAAGCTGAGCCTCATGATAGTTGATGGGACTCTGGGCTGCACCATGTGACCCGGGAGGTAGATTCTGCTGGACTGAGGTTCATCAGAAGAGTCAATGGCCAAAGTCCAGGCACTGGTTTTACGGGGAAGCCCCGTGTGTAGAGAGATCACCCTTGGAAACTAGAGGCCTGGGGCCCGCGCTCATCAGTAGACACTCCCGAGTTGGGGGATGCCTGGCACCTAGTCTGACCTGTCTTCTCCAGGGACGGTCACTGGGAATGCCTGTCCAGTCTCATGAAGCTTGAGGGACGGGACGATGATCCCCGTGAACGTCGTAGCTGGTGTCCCTAGACGTTTGCCACATGTTGTGCAGACGCCCGAAGCACTTCGATGCGTTAATTGATTTCATCTTCACAATGACACGCAAAGCAGGTAACCTTATATTCCGTCCCGTATAGGGGACACCACAGGGCTCCACTAACCGTCCCAAGATCACGTGACGGAGACATGGTGAAGGCATCGAATCCGGGCAATATGCGCCCTAAGCCCACACCCTTTGGTCCTGATGCCCTATTAACTTCTCTTCCTGTGACGGCACTTTGCAAACCATCGATGATCCTCAACGGGAGCCACCGTGCTGTTCGTGTGGACCGGGCCAGCCAGTCCACACCGCAGTAAACCGGATGGCAGCGCGCTAGTACGGGCAAAGACGCCCGTGACATAGACCTTAAGACTTAAAGTGCCTCCTCTCACCCGCGCTTCTCGGGGGGCTGCTCTGCTCAGGAGGTAAAATTACAGATGACGCCAGTTTATTCAAACTCTTAACCCTTGAAAGTCGCACAGGGATGATGTAGCCCAGCCTTTTCATCGAGTGTTTATTTTTTTCTTAGAGGTTTATTTCTTCATGAGAGACCCAGAGAGAGAGGCAGAGACCCAGGCAGAGGGAGAAGCAGGCTCCATGCAGGGAGCCCGACGCGGGACTCGATCCCGGATCCTGGGGTCACGCCCTGGGCCGAAGGCAGGCGCTCAGGCACTGAGCCCCCGGGCACCCCTCATTGAGCGTTTACAGACAGGCCCAGCAACTTAAGCGACTTGCCTAAGGTCACACAGTTGGAAAGCAGAGAACACAATTATTCGATGATTGTTGGATTGAGAAGCAAGAGGGTGGGATGCTCCTCAGAATGATGCTATCCAGTGTCTGCTGACAGGTGAACCGACATCCTCTTGTCAAGGCCATTGCTCCATCGCTGAATTTCTGAACTACTTCTCTAAGTCAATGCTGGGGGCGCACATTCTCCACGTGTAATCCTTCCTGCAGAAGGCAACTTAGGGTAGCGCCCGATTGTTGCCTTTGCGTGAGAGCCCCTCACTACGGCCCAGAGAGCCCACGAAGTTACCTGCTTTGCCACTGACACCACTTAAATGTGGCTGCTTCCTCCGAGTATATGGGAAGATCCTGCAGCCACTGTGGGTGGTTCCAGTCGTTCAGGGGAATTCGTCTTCTGTCTCTGATTATGGGATCCGAGCCTCTTCCAAGCTTTCGCTTTGAGCACTCTTCACCTTGGGGGCCAGGGCGACCCTCTGTACTAACGGGGTTCCAAGGCTCTCTGGCTTAGGTCTCTGTGAAGTGCTTGAAGCCAACCTGGTGAACTAATTTAACTTGTGTTCCTGGCTGACAACTCCTTTCTGGGTAATTCTGATGTGTGCCTCAGCAGACACCCCCACAACAGGACTTTGGGGACGCAGGACAGTGCCCCAGGAGAGGTGGAGCATGGGCAGGGGGCTGTAAAATAAAACAATACATGGAAACCACTAATGAAAACATAAGCGAAACTGCTCTTTATGAAAATGTTAGACCTGTGGATTCTGAATGGGATGTTCTCCAATGTCCTTTGAGGGAATCAGATAAAGATGAGATGATTTTTTTTTTTTTACTTCTGACTTTATTTTCTGTTTTTAGGGTGTCTTTTTTTTTCAAGATTTTATTTATTTATTCATGAGAGACACACAGAGAGAGGCAGAGACACAGGCAGAGGGAGAAGCGGGCTCCATGCAGGATGCAGGACTCGATCCTGGGACCCCAGGGTCATGCCCTGAGCCAAAGGCAGACGCTCAACCGCTGAGCCACCCGGGCGTCCCTAGGGAGTCTTTAGATACAACCTGGAGACAGGATGGGGAGACATAAAGCTCTGAGTTTTCTATATACTATATTCTATTTTCTCAAGGACTTTAAGTTTGGGAGAAAGGAGAATTTTATCTTTGGGTGGGCCCGGGTAATGGTCCTAACTCTTTCGTACAGAAGCCAAAAGTCAAGCTTATTAGCAGTGTTGTCGTTAATTGATAAATCAAGCAATCAACTCTTCATCTGAGTAATTATTACATATTTTCAGGACACCCTGGCCTGAGAAGGATTTGTTCAGAAACAGACCGAGCCCCTCTCTGCACGCTTCCTGGCTCCCTCCCTGGGGTGCCACAGAGACAGGAGCACCTGTTTCGCCCCTGGGTGTCGGGCTGGGGGCGCCTTCCCTCACGGACGGCCGAGGGCACCTGGAAACGCTTTCAGCTCCGTGGCAGGGCTCAGGCCCACGTCTACGATTCAGTCAGGACAGAGCCCTTTGCTACTGCTCAGTGCTCACGAGCTCAGGGTGTTGGCACAGAAACAGGTGGCATCGATCTGGGCTGGAGAGGGCACACGATCCTTGGTGAACACGTGACGAAGTAGGTGCCCAGAGCGGCCCCCAAACAGCAGGCCTGCAGCCACTTTTGCCTCTGAGCCCGTTCCCACCGCCACCCCATGAGGGGAAAGGGATGGTTCCTCCAAAGATCATGCCCCAGAACCGCATCCTTTCCCCTCCACTTCTGCTCCGCCCCCTCCGCAGCTGTTTCAGAGGACAAGGACTCTTTACCGCAAGACGCGAAGCTCTCGGGATGCAGACGACGTCTGGATGAATAATTTTAAACACGGTTTTATGATTTCAGTTCGGCATTTGCTAACACATAAAGCTGGTCTCTATGCTCATCCCCATCCTGCCTCCCCGTGTCAACTTCTGCTCTCCCCTCCCCCCCACAACTCCAAATCCAGAGCTATTTGCTTTGCTTCCCTGGGTCACGGAGGCGGTGACGCCTCCCCTCTCCTGTTCTCGGATCCGCACCTCATTCTGAAGCCAAAGCCATCACCCTGCTCGATGCCAACCTGGCAGGTACATCATTTCTACCCCCAGATTTCCCTGGAGACGCTGATAAACGGCACGTGTTGGAGAAAGCTTCAGCTGTCTGGCAAGCACAGCACCAGCCAACTCCTGTCTAGATGGGAGAGATGACCATGCTCCCTGCATGGAGTCTGCTTCTCCCTCTGCCTGTGTCTCTGCCTCTCTCTGTGTCTCTCATGAATAAATAAATAAAATCTTAAAAAAAAAATAACAACAGCATTTTTTGAGTGCCTAGTGTTGTGCTAGTCATCACACTAAACACTTTCTATGGATTGTCTAATTTGATCTAAAAACACGAAGAGGTATGAACGGGAATGTAAGAACTGTCCATTGTTAAACCAACTAGGAAAACACCAAGGAGGATCTCTTGGAGAGAAGTAAGTGGGGACACCTGGTGAACACAGTCATGGAGCCACTGAGAAATACCTGGATCTAGGGCATCTGAAACAAACAAGCAACGTCTCTTGCTTTTGTTTTAATGTTTGTTTGGAGATTGAGCAAGAGAAGGAAGGAAAGTCTAGACTTTGGAGTCAGCGTTTCCAGGCTCGAATCTTGCCGTGTGACCTCAGGCAAGATGCCTAAATTTTGTGAGCTGCTATTTCCTCACTTGTAACCATGAGAATAATACACATCCCAAGGAAATTAATTAAATAGTGGAGGATCTGATAAGTGCTTCCATATATGGGGAAAAAATCAGTAAGTCGTTGTCAGCTTCATTCACTCTTTTATTCAATGTCATAGAGATTTGAGTGGGGAAGTCACACGGAAATTGCTACAGGGAAGTACATAAAAGAAAAAAAAAATCCAGAAGCCAGGTGGGAGGACAGTCGTGTGTTATTCAGAACCATTTGGTTATAAATGCAAAAATCAACCTGGATTACATAAGGAAAAAAGAAAAGAATAAAAAGAACGTAATTGATCATATAACCCAAAATCCACAAATTGAACACCAATAAAAAATAAATTTATTATTAAAAAAAAATAACCCAAAATCCAAAGTACATGAGGCTGGATCCAGGCGCTCAAATGACATCACCAGGTGTCTTTTCTTAATCTCCTGGCTTTTATTCTTCTGGGCTATTTTTTTCCTCAGGTGGGCATTCTCTAGTTTGTAGCAAAAAACGTTGGTGGCATCTCTAGGCTTACGTGGTCCTTAGCGCTTACAGTTTTGAAGTAGAGAAATCTCAGAAATTTTATCAACCTCTGAAAAACCATGTTGCAGCTGGGGCCCTGTGCCCATCTCTGACCCGCTCGCCATGTCTGGGGTACAGAAACCACCCTGACGGGCCAATGGGGTCACAGGCCCAGCATGACTGTGGGACCTCACTTCTCCCCAGACTGTCCTAAGCAGATAACCCAGGTTTGCTAATCAGAAAAATCCCATCCCCTGAACACAGCCCAGAGTCAAGGAGGTGCTGTTGCTAGAAAAGCAGATTTTTTTTGTTGTTGTTACCAAAAGAGAAGAAAAAAGATGAAGAGGAAAAAAAAATGACAACCAACATATGTAACCGAAAAGGATATTGAAATTCAAGATATAGAAGGCTGTTGATGTTACGCCTGACAGTGGAGGTAAATTATATAAGACAATTGTTAACATCAGCAACACTTTTTGATTCTGGAAAAGGGATCCTGACCCAGGTCCCAGATTTTATTTTTATTTTTTTTAAAGATTTTATTTATTTATTCATGAGAGATACATATAAAGAGAAGCAGAGACACAGGCAGAGGGAGAAGCAGGCTCCATGCAGGGAGCCTGACGTGGGACTCAATCCCGGGACTCCAGGATCACACCCTGGGCCGAAGGCAGGTGTTAAACCACTGAGCCACCCAGGGACCCCCAGGTCCCAGATTTTAGAGGGACTCATATCATAAGCACAGTCAAGAGCAAATTTATTTAAAAAAAAAAAAAAACCCACAATAGTGCTTCTGCTCTGGGGATCCAGTGTCCAGCAATGGCCAAGGGACAGATGATCCTGACATCTGTTTTTATAACTAACACCTTTAACTCCCCCAGAGAAGCACTTCTCCACATCTCATGTCCTTTGTCTTCAAAATAAAAAGCAATTGTGTCTAAATACCATTAAGTTGGTAGGTTGCAGCACTATGAGATGAATACTGTCTAGCATGAAAAGAGCTTTGAATGGCGGAGGCTCTTAGGACAGAACAAAACAAATTAATTAACTTGTCACATTTGTCCTCTCCGATAACATGAATGCAGCGAGTTCTTGTATAAAAGATGATCATTTCCCAATAGAGCCCATTGTCCATTTTCTTGCTTCTCTTTGCATTCCAATTTGTAGTTTCCACAGAGACTCGCTAACCAGCACAGGTTAGTGAGCACGGGCACATGAGAAATGTTTTGCGATGTTAAGCAACTCACATTACACTTACGTTTAGCTCTTCATAGCTAACCCAACGTTTGAGAAGCACGGCGCTAATTCCTTACATTTGCAACATTTGCAAGTAAACAGACATTGAACTCTAGAATCATGAACACCCTTATTATTTTTATTTTTTGAAGACTTTATTCATTGAGAGAGAGAGAGAGCATGCATGCAAGTGGGGGAAGGGGGCACAGGGGGAGGGAGAGAGAAAATCTCAAACATTTTCGGCCTGATGCAGGGCTCTATCCCACGACGCAGAGATTACGACCTGAGCTGATATCAAGAGTCGGATGCTCAGCTGACTGAACCACCCAGGTGCCCCTGAATATCTTTACTTTTATAAAGATATTCAATATAATTCTTAAAATGTATTTATTTATTTATTTATTTATTTATTTATTTATTTATTTGAAAGAGAGAGAGCACGAGCAAAGTGGAGGGGCAGAGGGAGAGGGACAAGCAGACTTGCCGCTGAGCAGGGAGCCCGATGTGGGGTTCGATCCCAGGACCCCGGGATCGTGACCTGAGTCGAAGGCAGATATTTAACCAACTGAGCCACCCAGGTGCCCTGATATTCAATATGATTCTAATAAAGTTTCAAATATTGACTAAAACCTTCATCTTAAAATAATGCTTAATCATTTTTATACTCATCAATTACAATTCATACTTACTTTTTAATACACTTAAATATTTTAGAAAGAAATAACTTTCTTAGAAATACATTATTTGGTAAAATCCTTCCCATTTACTTAAGCTTGAATTTCTAATGAAAATATGTCCAAGTTCTCTACAGTTTAAAGCAAGAAATTTAAAAAATTCCTAGGTCAGTAAGAAGAAGTCAAGAATAGGATAGAAATCAAAATTAAGAAATTTGCAAGCGTCTGTCAATGGATGAATGGTCGAGATGTGTGGTGTTTGTGTACGATGGAATATTACTCAGCCATGAGAAAGGAGGGAATTCCGTCATTTGCAACATGATGGATGAAACTTGAGGGCATCAGGCTAAGTGAAATAGCTGAGAAAGACAAATAGTTGTATGATATCATTATATATGGGAAAAAAATAAGAACTCAGAGAACAGTTTATTGGTTGCCAGGAGCTGGGAATGGGGGAAATGGGAAGATATTGGCCAGAGTACAAGCCTCCTAAGTTCTGGGGACCTAATGCACAGCATGGAGATTATGCCTAATAATGCTGTATTATATATTTGAATGGCGCTCAGAGAGTAGATCTTAAATATTCTCACCACACACACACAAAAGAAATGGTAATTACCTGACGTGATGGAACTGATATCTAAAGCTATAGTGGAAAAAAAATAATAAAGCTATAAGCTATAGTGGTAATCATTTCGCAACATGTCAGTGTATCAAATTAACATGCTGTACACCTGAAATTTATACAATATTATATGTCAACTATATCTCAATAAATCCAGAGGAGAAAAAAAAAATTTGAGCTCATAAATTTAAAAAAGCTAAAAAAAAAAAAAGAGGCCGAACTATTTAGAACCATAAACAGTGAAGGTGAACACATTTCTGACATGCGTGACCTACATAAGATTTCTGATGATGATATTGCAATTTCTAGTGAGAGATTTAATTATTTATGAAAATGATATATATAAATACGAAAACTATTCTTATTAAATCTACAGTTTTAACAGGTGAAACAAAATGCCTACAACGTTCTATCCCTTACTGAATGAAAATTGAATTACTAATACAAACAATGATAATGAAAAAGAGAATTACTCGAACTTACCATTTGGAAACAGCGGATATAATTTTGACCTGCCCATCTGAAGAGGAGGAAAATCACATTAGTGAAATTGGCAAATGTTACAGCTGAGGAAGACTAGCCTTCCTGCACTTTACTGGATGAAGAGCTTAGAAAGTGGCCATTATGTTATTTTGACACGATATGAACATTCAGAGCAAACCAGAATCCAATTCAAGTTGATGTATCTATGACAGAATTTTAGGTGAAAATTCAGAAGATTTCTTTGGTGACGTACAAATTGCATAGTTTAAATATGTCATTAGAAGACATGCACCCAACTGTGCCAAAAGAAATGACATTTTTGGAACAAATCAAAGATTACATGCAATATTTTCTGGATCAAAGATGAAATATCTTGATGAAATGCCTAGTAAATTGACATTAAAACTGCTGTTGGATACACGACGGGGATGTTACTGATCACTGTCAAAATAATTACATTTAGGTTAAATAAGGTAAAGTATCGGAAGAATTAAGGGGAACAAAAGAAGGTCCTAAAACAAATAGTAAATCAAAACCACAACGAGGGGAATCCCTGGGTGGCGCAGCGGTTTAGTGTCTGCCTTTGGCCCAGGGCGTGATCCTGGAGTCCCGGGATCGAGTCCCACGTCAGGCTGCTGCATGTAGCCTGCCTCTCCCTCTGCCTGTGCCTCTGCCTCTGTCTCTTTCTCTCTCTCTCTCTGTCTCATGAATAAATAAATAAAATATTTAAAAAAAAAAAAAAACCACAACGAGTTACCACCTCATACAGTCAGAATGGCTAAAATTAACAACTCTGGAAACAGCAGTTGTTGGTGAGGATACAGGGAAGGGGGGCCCTCTCACACCGCTGCTGGGAACGCAGGCTGGTGCCCCCACTCTGCAGAACAGTGTGGGGGGGTCCTCAAAAAGTTGAAAATAGAGCCGCCCTACGACCCAGAAATTGCACCACTAGGGATTTATCCAGACACAGTGATCTGAGGGGCACCTGCACTCCAGTGTTCACAGCAGCCGAGTCCACGGGAGTCAAACTGTGGGAGGAGCCACGATGTCCACCAACAGATGAAGGATAAAGAAGATGTGGTCTATAGATAGAATGGAATATCACTCAGCCATCAGAAAGAATGAGATCTTGCCATTTACAGTGACATGGATGGAGCTAGAGGAGATTATGCTGAGTGAAATAAGTCAGAGAAAGGCAAATACCATACGATTTCACTCCTATGTGGGATTTAAGACACAAAATAGATGAACATAAGGGAAGGGAAGGAAAAATACGATGAAAATAGAGAGGGAGGCAAACCATAAGAGATGCTTAATCAAGGAAACTGAGGGACACTGCAGGGGAGGGAGGGTGGTAGGGGGAAGGGTAACTGAGTGATGGGCATGAAGGCGGTCACATGATGGGATGAGCACTGGGACGCAACTGATGAATCACTAAATTCTACCCCCGAAACTAATAATACACTACATGTTAACTAAATTGAATTTAAATGAATAATTTTTTAAGAATAGTAAATCATGATCTTCCACAAAAAATAAGATTAAGTTTAATTTCTGTTCTACATAGTTATTTGTTAAGAAATATTGCTTTCTATTAATAATGTTAGAAGAAACTTATGAACATCAACTAAGAAATAAAAACAATACATTAATTACTTAATAAGAAGTAATGAAAAGTAATTTTTAAAGGGTAAAGAAATACTTCTTAACATTTTAGAGAAAATGTTTTTCTAAGTCGAAAGAAACGGCATATATGAAATATGTCCCCAACAACATAAAAGCGATTAGAAAAAAAAATAAAAAGCATTTCCATAACTCTGAAGGAAAACATACATCTATAAAAAATTCTGGTATTAGTCTCTATCAAGACTATTTCAAGTCTGTCAATGATAATAGTATAGTCTCAACTAAAAGACATAACTACATATTGCCATTGTGTTGTTTTTAAATAATATTCCAGCATTGACCTTTTTATTTTATTTATTTATTTTTTGAATTTATTTATTTATTTATTTATTTATTTATTTATTTATTTTAGAGAAGGAGGGAGACGTTTGGGAGAAGCAGAGGGAGAGAGAATCTTAAGCAGGCTCCATGCCCAGCACAGAGCCCGACGTGGGGCTTGATCTCAAGACTCTGAGATCATGACCTGAGCTGAGATCAAGAGTCAGACCCCTTGAGCCCCCAGGTGCCCCTCCAGCACTGACGTTTCTGAAAGAACCAAGTAATGCTGTATGGATCTAGATACTGCTTTAAAAGATATCAAAAAAGAAAAAAATTATGATGCAGGTGATAGTAATCGATAGGCGGAAATGTAAACATTTGGTGACATACTCTATAGTAATTTATTATATTTGACCCCATCACAATGTTTGAGCATAATACATAAAATTTATAGTTCATTCCCAGGGAAATATTGCTTCATACATTTTCTTGTCGGTTCCAGTTGCTACTGCCTCAGAAAAGCGAATTTTCTATGAAATTAAAATTAATAAAAACTATGTACGAGCAGCAACAACTCAAGGAAAATCATGTAATTTGGGATTGCTTCTTTTTTTTTAATTTTTACTTATTTATGATAGTCACACAGAGAGAGAGAGAGAGAGGCAGAGACACAGGCAGAGGGAGAAGCAGGCTCCATGCACCGGGAGCCCGACGTGGGATTTGATCCCGGGTCTCCAGGATCGCGCCCTGGGCCAAAGGCAGGCGCCAAACCGCTGCTCCACCCAGGGATCCCAAGGGATTGCTTCTTAATAAGACAACTATAACATGGAAATGTTGATAAAAGGACATAATGAGTGACTTCTCTGAAATGAAGCAAGAAAGGTAAGTTTCTTGAAATAGACATATTTTATGAATTCCGTGTCTATTTCTTATCCAGACTTCTCCATATTTTTTGCTTTGATAGTACGAAGATACATCCGTCTAGGTGAGTCTTCATCATTTTATTTACCATTTTTCCCACTTGGTTTATAAGATATCTATTTCGATGGTGCGGGCCTCCGTTTGTACTTTTCCGTGACTCACACACGTGGGGCACTCTTGGGTAGGATAACCGAGTACTGAGCTGGGGTGATCCTGGATTTTGAAAGGTTTTCTCGGGGCACCTGGGTGCTCAGTCGACTCAAGTCATGATCCTACAGTCTTGGGATTGAGCCCCTGCATCTGGCTCCCTGCTTCTCCTTCTGGCCCTCCTCCCCCAGCTCATGGGCTCCTCTCTCTCTCGCTCTCTCTCAAATAAATAAATAAAATATTTTAAAAAGTTTAGAAAACTTAAAAATTTAAAAGAATTAACAATAAATAAAAACATTTTCTCAACAGCCATTTCACCGCTTATGGGCAGTACGACGCCTTGCCCCATCATTTCTTTGGCTTCTTGGAGTTGATCGTCTCACATGGAGTCTGGTCCCAGAGCGTGAGTTCGGTCGTAGCGGCTGCGCCGACAGCCTCCTGCCCCGTCCAGGTGCCCACGCTCCTGTGGGAGCCCCTCTGCTCCCGCATGCAGCTTCTCGGGTGTGAGGTGTGTCAGGCTTCACCTGTGAGGTCAGGGTACCGGGAGAGAACAGTAGTTCCTACATTTTGACTTTGCTCGGGACCACAAACGTGAGCCCGAGAAGGAAGTTTCAGAGTGAAGACTAGAGAGAGCTTGGGTCTGCATCCCATGGGGGAGGCAGCGAACCCACTAAGGTGGCAAAGGGGCCTTCTACTCCGCGAGGGCGCGCAAGACCAGCAGTCCCCGAGGGTATTCTTAACAAAATCCCTCACTCTCCCAAAGGCAGCCGTCATTTAAAATAGGAGTACTCTTTCTTTTCCTTTTTTTTTTTTTTTTTTTTTAGGTTCACAGACATAGTTTCATAATAGGGTAAGAACATACGCCTGTAACCCATCAGGACCCAAGCATGCCAGCACGGCTGCTGCTGGTGGGTGCTGCATTCATTGACAATTCATGATAATCAGCCGGACAGCATGGCTTGGAGCGAAGCCTCCTTGCACAGAAGAATGAGCAAAGCCAAAGTGCAGGTGCTGCTGGGGTCTGAAGGAGGCCTTCAGAGGCCGGCCCGGGAGGCTTCGCCCAGGAGGAGGGCCTCTTACTAAGTGCCAGGAGGCCCTGGTCCCGAGGGCCACGTGACTCTCATTCCCCCAGGGATCGGCTGGGGCTCAGGCCTGGGGACGGGGAAGCTAACGGCTTCAACGTGCCAAGTGCGTCTCCATGAAGGAAGGCCTGCCGCGGCTGGGCCAGCGCCCCTCGGAGAACGTGAGGCCTCCCCGTCATCCACACCGTCGTTAGAAAAGGCAAGAATTAGCTCTCGCCCCCACTCTTACTTGGCCTCATATTAAAGTCCTCCCTTGTTCTTGGTGCAGGGAAGCTTCTACAATTTTTTTTTCCCCTAAAATACCCTGCTTGCTTCCCGCCCTCAGGAGCCTAAGGTTAAGGGCTACCCAGTAGTGCACCCAGGAGCTCGGCGGGGGTGGGGGTGGGCACTGGGTTGTGGGCTCCTGACTCCACCACCCTGAGCACGGCTGACAGGCCCCCAGAAGTGGGTGTGCTGAAGGGAACACGGCACCGAGAGGGTGGCCAGTCCCCTCTCGGGATTCATGTACGAAGTCCTGAGCCTCGCCATTCTACTCACTAAATGTGTCTCCCTCCCTTCGGTTCACTTCTTTCTCATCACACCCATCATGTCTTCTTCAGATTGTTGGAGAAGCTCAGTAACTAGATTCTTTGTGTCAAGTCCCTCTCGGCTTTGTCCCAACAGTTCACAGAATGGTATTTCCGAAATGCCGATTGAATTATGTCATTTTCATGGATGAAAGTCACCAGTGTCTTCCCTTCAGGGGCATTAAGGATAAAGTTCATACTTACTGAGATGATTAAAATGTCTTGATAATCTGACCCTGCTTATCTTGAAGACACTATCTTTTTATATATTTCCATCACATCCTCCCCTGCTCCCCAGCCCATCGTCTACCCTGGGGTCACACTGCACTGCTTTCTGTTTCCCAAACACGATGGTACTTCCCTAGGCCTCCGTACACGTTGTCCCCCTTTGCCTGTAATAAAGACTCATCACCATCACCTGGCTGATAAATCCGTCCTCTTATTTACTTCTCACTTTGGGTGACACTAGGTATAAGAAGCTCTTCTTGACCCCCTCTCCTGGGTGAAACACGTCTTTTATGTGCTCCCACCACACACCCAGTCTCCCCATCATAGCACTCAAGGTGCTACACTGAACAGTTTACTTGTCTTTCTTTCTGGGCTGTATGTTCTGTGCACAGGAACCGTATCTTTCTTCTCATTTTTCCGAAGCCTTGCAGAGCTCCTGGCATGCAGAGTGCTCAGCAGGTCTTCCTTAAGTCAATCAGTGACACATACAGATAGAGCAGGAGAAAGGGCCTTCAACCAGAACACAGGCAGAGTCAGAGAAGCAGAGGTGCAGGAGCTGTCCCCACATGGATGATTGCTCTGGGGTCGTTGCACCTGCCCCGTAATGAATGCATTTATTGTTGTATCTTGAATTAGTAATGAACGAGGAGCCAGTCACTTGTGGGATCTGGTGGTTTGGCTCCTTTGTCCTCTCCTCCTAACCCTCCCATCTATCTGGACAACAAGCATCTACTAACTGTAGTGACCTGAGCATATTTTTGTTCTGAAAGTCTGAGGACGCCTCACTAACACCACATCAAAGACAAGTAAGCAACTGCCATAAACACTTAATTCAGTATTTTCAATGTTCCTAATATACATTTATGGCAGCACAACTAGGAATATAATGGCTGCATGAAAGATTGTTCCTCCCATGAAAGGGCTTATAGTTGAAGAGGAAGTCCATCATCACAAATCAAGTGTTACTAAGTAGTATTCGATTAAGTGCAAATCAAAATAAAGAGAGAAAAAAGAAAGGGATTTAAGCTCAGATGAAGGTGAGTTCAGTACAAGATGAATGATTCACAGAAAGCTTCAAGGAAGAGGTGATATTAAGAGAAAACTCCAAGATCCCGGATCGAGTTCCACGTTGGGCTCCCTGCATGGAGCCTGCTTCTCCCTCTGACTGTGTCTCTGCCTCTCTCTCTCTGTCTCTCATGAATAAATAAATAAAATCTTAAAAAATAAAATAAAAGAAAAAAGAAAAAACTCCAGAATAATTGTATTATTTGTATAGACCTGATATTTCCACCTAGATTTCAGCCTGAGAATAAGCTAGGCTATACTGACCTACAGAGAGTTCCCTTAAAAAAAAAAAAAAAAAATCTGATATTTGTAATTAGATTAGATGCATCTCAGTTGAAAACAAGAGACAAACAACATCAACACAGTTTCACAGATGCCTCAAGGAACTGAAGTTGCAGAGTGAACCGTCCTTGCCAAACTGGGCACGCAGGTAAATCCAGAGAGCCACACAGATTTGCTTACTGCTGGAGAAGCTGCTAGAGCCATAAATTGGAACACTTACAAGATGACTTTGATGAATTGCTTTAGGCTGAGCGTGGAGTGTCCTGAGAGTGAGAAATACCTGGAGGATGTTGTCTTAAGGGGCCCCTCATACCTTCATGAGTCTTGCCTCCAGGTGCTCCACAGGGCTCTCATGGTGAAGAGCTAAGAAAGAACGGCAGGGCTCTGACAGAGGCAGGGGAAGAATAGCTGTCATGAAGCACAATGAGGATATTCTCCATAAAAAGACCTCTTTTCACAGGGTAAAGATTGATGGAGAGCCTTATCCCACCTGGGGAAGAACATTTCTCTCACCCCAGCCGGTCCAGCATGGCTCTCTCACCTAGGAGTGGGGAGGCAGGATAAGATACACTCGTGAAGGTCACATCCCATGGACAAAGGCCCATTGAAAGACTGAGAATTAATCATCAAATTATAGAATGCATCCCTGCCCTTTACCTTACCACCACATCAACAGGGCTTCAGCATAATAATTGTTGTTCACAGTTAAAAGAGTTGTAAGAAGAGAGAATCCCTAAGTGGACAGAGAAGACAGAAACAAAGACACCGGGGGAATTTGAATATCTGGTACATGCAGATACAGCAAATATTAAACACAGCCCAACTCCCAGCCAGATTAATATAAAGCCTCACCTTAAAAGCCCACTTGCCTCAGTTTTTATCAATATACATCACCTCCAACTTACAATAAAACTTAAAAAGTACACTATAAGTCAAGAAAAAAGCACAATCTGAAAAGACAAAGAATGAAGAAACAAACAACAGAACACTCAAGAAGTGTAACTGTGATACAAGAAGAAGAAGAAGAAGAAGAAGAAGAAGAAGAAGAAGAAGAAGAAAGAGACAGAAGAAATATTTGAAATAAGAATGGAGAGAATTTTCCAAAATTCATGATAGGCCATGAACCACAGATAGATTCATTAAGATCAGTGAACATCAAACAAAATAAAATATAAAAAAAAATCTACATCTGAAACTAATAATATACTATATATGTTGGCTAATTGAATTTAAATTTTTAAAAAAAGTCTACAACCAGGCATATCATTTGAACTCCAAAAAACCAAAGACAAAAATCTTGAAAAAAATATGGGGGGCGGGGATGGTGGTGGGAAAAGCACCTTATCTATAGAGGAACACTGATCAGAATTAAAGCAGACTTCTCATCAGAAACCATGCAAGCAAGAACAAAGTGAAGTGAAATATTTAAAGCTTTGAAAGAAAAAAAGCTACCTACCTAGAATTCTGTATTCAGAAAATTCTCTTCAAAGATGAAGGAGAAATACTTTTTCAAACAAATGAAAACTGAAGGAATCCATTGCCAAGAAATTGGCCTTGCAGGTAATTTTAAAAGAAGTTTTTCAGACATAAGAAAAGTGGTATAGGTCAGGATTGGGATCTACATAAAGAAAGGAAGAGGATCAGAGAAGGAATAAATAAAGCTAAAATAAAATCTTATTATTTTTAAATTATCTAAAAAATAACTGTTTAAAGTATTAAGTAATAGCCACAGTGTATTGGGTGATTATAGTCTATGGAAAAAACTGGAATAAATGACTCAAAATAATAAGAAATGGGAAAGGGAAATTAAGAATATTCCATTATGGGGTACTGTACTACACATGGAGCAGCATAATGTTATTTGCTGGTGGGCTCCAAATGGGTAAAAAATGTATATTGCAGGGACGCCTGGGTGGCTCAGTGGTTGCCCGTCTGCCTTTGGCTCAGGATCCTGGGATCGAGTCCCCCATCAGGCTCACTGCAGGGAGCCTGCTTCTCCCTCTGCCTGTGTCTCTGCCTCTCTCTCTCTCTCTCTCTCTCTCTGTGTCTTTTATGAAAAAAAAATCTTTAAAAAAAATGTATACTCAAACTCTATTGGAAACTCTTTTTAAATATTTTTATAAATTTTGTTTATTTATTTACTTATTTGAGAGAGAGAGGGGATCTCAAGTAGACTCCGTGTTGAGTACAGGATGCAGGGCT
Source organism: Canis aureus (assembly GCF_053574225.1). NCBI lineage: Eukaryota > Metazoa > Chordata > Mammalia > Carnivora > Canidae > Canis > Canis aureus. Next base: position 1,238,964 of record NC_135648.1, read on the forward strand.
CCATCTCACCACTCTGAGATCACAACCTGAGCTGAAATCAAGAGTTAGACACTTAACTGACTGAGCCACTCAGGTGCCCCTCTTTTTAATATTTTTAAAAAAGAAACGTAATTGATATGCTAAGAGAGGAGATAAAATAGAATCGCATAAAATGCTCTATTAAAACCAGAGAAGCTAGAAATATAGGGGGGGGAACAGAAACAAAACAAATGCAGTGATATAAACATGGTAGATATGAACTCAACTTTATTATTCATCACTTTAATTGCGCAAGGTCCCAATACACCAATGAAAAGTCAGAGATCATCTTTCAATATTGGTTAGATATCAGTTTTTCCCACCTTGCTCTATGGATTCATCTCAACCCAAATCAAAATTCTAGGAAAGTATTTTATAGAAAACTGACTTTTGACAAAGGAGCAAAGGCACATCAAAAGAAAGGATAGACTTTTCAACAAATGATGCTGGGAATACTGGAAGTCTATAATGACAGAATGAACCTAGGCCAATTTTCTTCCATCTTTCATTAAAAGTAATTCAAAGAGGATCATGGCCCTAATGTACAACGCAAAACTATAAAACTTCTAGAAGAAAACACAGGAGAAAACCAACATGACCTTGGGTTTGGTGATGGGTTTATAGATACAACACTAAAAGCATGATTACTGGAAGAAAATATTGATAAATTGGACTTCATTAAAATTAAAAACTGTTCTGTGAAAGGCTTTATTAGGAGAATAGCAGAGGGTGGGGGATACCTGAGTGGCTCAGAGGTTGAGTGTCTCCCTTCGGCCCAGGGCGTGACCCTGGAGACCCGGAATCGAGTCCCACATCCGGCTCCCTGCATGGAGCCTGCTTCTCCCTCCTCCTATGTCTCTGCCTCTCTCTCTGTGTCTCTCATGAATAAATAAATAAAATCTTTAAAAAAAAGAGAATAGCAGGGAAAGGGACAAATCGGGAATAAATATCTGTGAAGCACATATCGGATAAAGAAATTGTATGCAAAATACACAGAGTCCTTAAAACTGAACAACAGAAGAACCCAATTACAAAATGGACAAAATATCTGAACACATCTTCACCAAAGGAGGTGGAACATAACTCCACACTTGTTAAGTATGGGCCATGCACGGTGACTTCCCTCAGAACACAAGCGCATGTCATGACGGGTGGAAGGGGAACTTTGTTTGCATAGTCAAGGTCAACGTCAGCAGTCATAGTGTGTACCTTTGATATAATGTGATGAGAAGTGCACTTTTTCTCTGTGGCCTTCTTTTCTATGACTCTTAACCCCAATCTAAACATGAGAAACACATCAGGCAAATCCAAATTGAGAGACAGCATTTGCAAAATATAAGACCAATAGTCCTCTCAACTGTCAAGGTCACCAAAAAGAAGACTCTGAGAAAATGTCATAGCCAAGAGGAACCTAAGCAGGCATGACAACTAAATACCACGGGTTGTCCTGTACGAGATCCTGGAAGGTAAAATCTAAGGAAATCTGAATGAAGTATGGCCTTGTTAATTGATATTGGCTCATCAATTGGGACAAATGTACTGTACTGTTGTAAGATGTTAATAATAGGGCAAATTGGGTTCAGGGTATATGGAAACTCTTTTTACTATTTTCCAATTTTTCGTAAATATAAAACTGTCTCAAAATATTTAAATTACTGGAAAAAATAGAAAAAACAGAGTGGCTTTGAGGTTGAGAGTTCATTAGGGTGAAATTCACCATAGCATTAATTCCATAGGATTAACTTCCTGGTGTGCCTATCACTGGGAAATTTCTAGGTTGCCACCAGGGCTCAGAGCCTGGAATTCTTGTTGAGAAGTGAGAACATCAAGGATCTAGGCAACTGAACTTGTGGCCATTTGGGGCTCATCTTGGACAATTCTTTCTCTGGAAATAGCTGTCTTATTGAAAATTTCATAACTGTTAATATTGTGGCCCTGATTTTCTCAGAAATCTCTGCATGGGGCCCTTTAAGTTTGGCTGATGTCTCTCAGCTGTACTGAGCAAAGTATGGGGAGAGTCATGACCAGCAAATAATGGTCTCAGCCAACTTTGCCCAGCACCCCCGCACATCCCAATCCAAGAAGAAACCCTCCCCTTGATCCTTTATGTTTGGAATCAATCTCAGAGAACCTCAACTCATCCATGAAGCTCTGGATCCCATTCCCTACCTTTTAGAACTCTTGCTAGAAAATTCCAGTAAGGTAATTATATTAATTTTCTAAATTTGTTGTAATAAATCACCTCAATCTTGGGGGTTTAAAACAACAGAGATGTATCCTCTCACAGTCGTGGGGGCTAGGAGTCTGAAATCAAGACACCTTCAATCCCACACTCCCACAGGAGGCTCTGGAGGAGACTCCTTCACCTCTGCTTCATGGCTCTGGGTTCCTTGATTTGTGACACCATAAATCTAATCTCACCTTGTCTTCATATGGCCTTCTTCGATGCCTATGTCTTCTCCTTTTCAGTCTCTTGGAAGGACATTTGTCTTTAGATTTAGAGCCTGTCTTAATGCAGGATGAATCTCATTCTGAGATCCTAACCTTAATTATATCTGCAAAAAGCTTTATTCCAAATAAGGCATATCCTGAAGTTCTGGGGGACACATATCTGTTGGGTGAATACCATTCAACCCCCTAGAGTAATCATTCCAAGTTCTGGCTCTGACCTATACCCAAAGGTTTTATCTGGTGAAGGCCAAAATATTCTTTCCTCTATCTTAAATGTCTTTCAGAAATTGTGTTTTTACCTTCGGTAAGGTAGTATGGGTTCACCACATGTCAACTTTCACTACTTTGGCTCGAATTACTTCAATTAACTTTGGTGTACCACTGGTCTAGAAGACTTCAATGTCTTTTTTTTTTTTTTAAATGAGAACATGAGTTATTTAAGAAACAATTCATTTGACCAAAAACAAAAAACAAAAGCAAAAACCCAAAACCTTTCAAAATATGCAGATCCAGGAGGAATATTAAAAAGCGCCCTTTCTAAAGGTAATAAACTTAAGATCCTAATCTGGTAAACATGCTATCTGTGTTATAGACCAGCGCTTAACATCTATTTATAAGCAAGCTATCTATGGGATACTCTTCTGATAAGCATCAATTAATGCATTCTTATAAGCATGCTATTGATGTCCTATTCTTCTGGCAATTCTTCTGATAAGCATGCTGTATTATACTACCCACACTTGGTGTCTGACTGTTTTTATCAATATAAACAAAGAGAAGGGAACTCCCACTAAAATAAAATCAATCAACTCACACAATTGAAGCTGCTTCATCTTAGCCACAGACTTGCACGGGGAAGGAGGCAGGAGGGATGTTTGTTTAATCAGCATTTCCTATGGATTTTGTTCTAATAGATAGGAAGCGGTCAGTGGTGTGTTTGCCAGCCTACACCAACCTCATTTTGAGTAGTTCCTGATCCTTACCCCACCCCCCTAAAGCTCATAAACTCATTTGAAATGAAAAAAAAAAAATGGGTAGGAGTGTCTGGATAATCAAGAGAAGTAGTTATCTCTAAGGTTTGGGATGCTTCTCTGCCAGTGGGAATTGGTGTCAACAGACATCACTGATTAGGACTTAATTAGGACGAAGACTCAGGAAGACTCTGAAGAATGACTATTCTGTCTGGATCGAGGAGAAAGTCATATTGAGGGTAATCAAGGAGAATTCTTTAGGGGAAGGGGAAAAAAAGGCAATGTGAATGACGGTGGAAACCAGAGCATTAGGTACAGCAAGCAAGTCATAGCTATAATCAAAAGAAACAAAACAGACAAACATACGACAGGGGAGAGAGAGAGAGAGAGAGAGAGAGAGGCAAACCATAACAGAGACCCTTAAAGACAGACAATAAACTGAAGGCCGCTAGAGGGGAGGGGGGTGGGCGATGGGCTAGACGGCGATGGGTGTTAAGGAGGGGCCCTTGTGATGAGCCCCAGGTACTATAGGTCAGTGATGAATCACTGAATTCCACTTCTGAAACTAATATTACACTATACGTTAACTAACTAGAATTTAAATAAAAACTTGACACATAGGAGGGAAAACCATTTGTTGATGAGAGAATAGACCACCTGTCCAAGGCAAAATTAAAAAAAAAAAAAAAAAGCAAAAATGGTTATCTTGTAAGAAAGAAAATTCGAAGGATTCAGTCTGAAAAGACTGGCCAGCATTTACAAAATAGTGGTCTGAATAGTTGGTATGCAAAGAAATTAAAAAGTGAGCTGTTTGCTCAGAGTCATGTAGAACCCACGTGAAGCTGGCACGTGGACACACAGCTCTGAGTGTGGTCTTCCTTCCATCGCCCATCCTGTTCCTTCATTCTCTAGGTCTATTTCTGTCTTTCTCAAAAGGAAAACCAACTGGAGGCACCCGTGGATTAAGGATTGCAAACCTCCCCTCTCACTAATGGTCATTGGTCCCCTCAAAGCCCCAGAACCCCAAGATTTACTAAGGATATTATGCTTATCAAATGTTTGCTGATTCTTTCACACACTTAGTCCCCCCCCCACCATAGCAGGTCTACTTGTCCTTTGACATACGCATACAACTGCTCAAAATTGTTTCAAACCTACCATTCTATTCTGATGGGAGGCCTGAAGCTCTCTTATGATTTCTGCAAATTCACCAGGATTTTTAGTTTTACGCTTGCTCTTAATTCTAACTTCTCCCTCCATTCCTGCCGTGCCCTTACTTCCTACAGGCTCGTGTCTTTTCTTGATCCTGTACCAACACAGAAAAGGAATCCAGTTCGTTTCTCTACTTTGCCACAAACAAGCCATTAGCCAGATACTGGTTCCTTTAGGAGAACCGGTAGGAGGGGAGGGAGCATGATTACGCTGCAAATGGGGCCACAGGGCAAACGGCGTCGGTGTTCATATCTGATCATTCTTCTTTAAATTCTTCAACATTCCCCGCTCCTTGCAATGTTCACTGCACACGGCTTTATAGGTCACCATCTAGGTCATTTTCCTTACCCTCTGTCCGCTCTCTCTTCTGTTTCCAGAGGGCCCCCAAAATTCAGCTCCTTCCTTACACACCCCAGCTTTAAATCTCCTTGCTTCCCTGTCCTTCCACAAGCAATCTCCTGGGCTGTCCACGAAGAGAGAGAGTGGGAGCTCAACACTGTCATACAAGTGGTCTAGAAGGGCATTTTGTTACTGAAAAGACCCTCTGCTCCAGAGGGGAGAGACTAGCGGCTGAAGAAATAAATTGTTTTAAATGGCATTTTTTTTAGTGCTGTTACATTTTATTTGTTCGTGTCCCCCCGCAAAATTCTGAAGAACGGGTCCTGAGATGCAATCCTAACACCAGGATTTTCCCTATCCGATAAACAGGTGGCCAGAGCTTGACCTCGGTTCTCGGCACAGGCATCTAACAAGGGGAGGGCTCCGGCTCTGATTATATGAAAACGAATGTCTATTTTCTGTGCTAATGAGGGAGAAGCTTAAGTTTCATTAGCTTCTTAGTAAATTCACCCTCGAGCCTACGCAGAACCTTAGTGCAAAGAGCTCTTCTCCGTCCATCTAGGGCTCCATCCAGTACATAAACTTAACCGTAACAGAAATCAGGCTTCCTCCAAACTGGCCTGACATAAGGCACCCAGGTGCCCTATTATATGTATAGAAAACCATTGTGTGTGCAACCGTGACATTCATGAATTAAATATAAAAATTAAAAAATGACATAGTTGAAGTACTACTTAATAATATTAGCACAAGCTTCCTCTCCACGCTGACCTTGCTTTTAAAAGCCTTTAGTGAACAATCTTCTAGAAAAATAATAACCTAAGTAGTCTTTTACTTAAAAAAATAATAATCAATAATTAGTATGTTTTTATTAAATGCTGGACACTAAGCTAAAAGCTTATTTCATGCATTATCACATTTAATGATTAAAATACTCTTTGGGGCACCCAGGGGGCTCAGTGGTTGAGCGCCTGCCTTTGGCCCAGGGCGTGACCCCGGGGTTCCAGGATCGAGCCCCGCATCGGGCTCCCTGCAGGGAGCCTGCTTCTCCCCTGCCTGTGTCCTGCCTCTCTCCCTGTGTCTCTCATGAATGAATAAATAAAATCTTTCTTAAAAAATAAAATAAAATAACTCTTTGATGGTATGTACTATTTTTATTCTCCATTTTTCAGATAAGAATAGTGAAGTTGATAGAATTTTTATTTTCTCGAGGGCATAGAGACGAGGTCGAGACTCAGACAAAGGGATCGGTCATGGCAGAGGTCAAATGCTGACCAATATGCAAACTGTCCTTTGAATAACAGAAACCTCAGTTTCTTCCAGAGAAATGCTCTTCATGTCTAATACTGTGCGTATGTGTGTGTGCGTGAGAGAGAGAGAGAGAGAGAGTTCTTTACACTGAGATTATGGACTTTGTCCAATCAAATGGGGCTGTAAAGAACAAGGCATCTCTGTTCCAGTGTTACCCCTAAGTCTTTTTTTACCACGGGCAACCTTTTCTTGGTGCTTTGTAAACTCCTCTCTAGAATGTCAGCTCCAAGAGCATTATCTTGCTCTCTGCCATATCCTGGTGCCTAGAATAATGTTTCACTCTGAGATGCTATAAAGAGCACATGGAGAATGCAACATTACTTCCCTGGTATTCCTGGAGAAATGGGGGAAAAAAAACCCACACAATTTATAGATTTAGATTACTGTCTCAAATTAATTTCCTGATTTTGATCATTGTTGTGTATGTAAGACAATGCTGCTCAAGTTTTCTTTTTTTTTTTTTACATTATTACAGACACAAAGGAGAAAACTTAAATTAATTAATTGGATTTAATTTCTCCCGGAACAAGATACATTAAATGCTAAGAAATATGATTTTGTTGGGTGTGGTTGAGCCTTGGAGAGCCACGGGTCATTCATCGTATCTCAGAATCTTTTGCCCATATAATTAATCAACTTTTGCCTCCTTGGAGGTGAGGTCACCCTACTGAGAATGTATGATGTAAGAGAATATACTTGTTTTTAGGAAACCACACCAAAATATTCAGGAGTAAAGGAGCATCGCGTCTGCAACTGATCCTCAGCAGTTCAAAAGAGAAGATAAAAAATATACACGTAGATATATAGGCACACATGCATGTGCGTGCGTGGAGGAGGGCTAGAAAGCAGAAATAGTAATATATTAACATTTAGTAGATCCAAGGTATATGGGGCATAAGGACCAAAACAGAGACCACTGAAATAGACCAGAGAGCCCGGCTGATTTTCAGTACGGGTTCGAGATCATTCAATGGGGAAAGGAGAATCTTCTCAACACATAGTGCTGGAAAAACGGGACATGCATGTGCAAAAGAGTGACGATGGACCTTTACTACACACCAGCAGCAAAAACTAATTAAAAATAAATGAAAGACCTAATGTAAGAGCTAAAACTATAAAACTCTAAAAAATAAAAATAAAAAAATAAAACTATAAAATTCTAAGAAGATATAGGAAAAGTCTTTATGATACTGGATTTGACAATGACTTGCTTGGATACGCACAGCAACGCAAGGGAAAATAGATAAATTGGACTTCACCAAAATGAAAGACTTTTAGGGGCACCTGGGTGGCTCAGTTAGGTAAAGCCTGTGATTTCAGCTCAAGTCCTGGGATGGAGACCCCCCCACCCCCAGTCAGGCTCTGTGCTCAGCTGGGGTTCTGCTTCTCCCTCTGCCCCTCCCCTGACTCATGTTTTTTTTTTTTTTTTTTTCTCTCTCTCTATCTCTCTAACACATAAATAAAATCTCTAAAAAAAATTTAAAACGTTTGGGCATCAAAAGACACTGACATGAAAGTGAAAAGACAACCCACAGAGTGGGAGAAAATATTTACAAATCATGTATCTGATAGGGGATGGATATCCAGAACCAAGAATTCTCACAATCAAAAAAAAAAAAAAAAAAAAGGCAAATAATGCTCATAACTGGGTGAAGAATTTGAAGACCTTTCTCTGAAGAAGATAAACAAATGGCCAATATAAGTACATGAAACGACGCTCAACATCACTGGCTAAGCATCGGCGAGATGCAAATCAAAGTCACGATGAGATACCAGCTCACACTCATTAGGATGGCTGTTACTGATTTTTTTTAAAAAACGGAAAATAACAAGCGTTGGTGAGGATGTGTGGAAACGGGAGCCCTGGCTTATTGCTGGTGGGAATGTAAAATGTTGCAGCAACTGTAGCAGAGAGTTCAGTGGCTCCTCACAAAGTCAAGCAGAATTCTTGAGGGATCCAGCAATCCCACTCTTAAGCATATACCCAAAAGATTGAAAACGGGAACCCGCACAGATACGTGCACACCGACCGTCGTAACACAGGCCGGAGCCAAAAGGTGGAAACGACGCCAATGTCCATCAACAGGCGAACGGATAAACAGAAGGCGGCATATACATACTACGGAATATCACTCATCCTTAAAGAGAAATGAAATTCTGAGCCATACTCGGCATGGATAAGCCTTCAAAACATCCTGCCCAGTGAAGCACGCTAGACACAAAAGGACGCATTTTATAATATTCCACTTTATGAGGCACCTGGACTAGGCATATTTACAGAGATAGAGAACAAATAGAGGTTCCTAGGGGCTGGGAAGAGCGGGAAATAGAGAGTTCCTGTTTAATGGGAACGGGGTTTCTGTGCGGAATGATGAAAAGACTCGAAATGCGGAGTGCTGAGGATTACACAGCGCTGTGGATGTACTTAATACCTCCGGTGTGCACCTAAAAACGGTTAACAATGGTGAGTTTTCTACGAGGCATATTTTACCACGATAATTTTTTGAGCATCTATGGACATTTTTTGTACTCTCCCCGCAAGTTTTCCGTGGATTGCAAAATCAGGTCAAAATGAAAAGTTATAAGAATAAAAAGGAAACCTCAGAACCTGCCCGTTTAGGATGAAGTCATCGCAAGAAGTGGTACATGACTCCTTTCAGAAGACCCTGCAGTCCTATAGGACTAATCCCAAATCTCCCCATCAGAGGGCCGTATGGAATCTGCCCCCTAAGGAATCCTGCTCTTGCCCCAGGGTGATCTTTCTCTCCACCCGAGTACCTCTTTCGTATTTGGGGTTTCTCTTCTGCTCAGGAGTTCCATGGTGCCGGAGGCCAATTCCAGATGGTGCAAATGGACTGAGGCCAGAGGGGTTCGGCGTGGCCTGACAATATCCAGTTGATACATGATGCTCCCCAGTTTTATGTGGATATAGAGGAGCTTGTTGCCTTGGTCCGGGTCCTGTAGAACAACAGGCTGTAGCCACAGGTTGGTGGGTGGGAGATTTCTCTAGAATCAGGACATGTAAGCAATGTCTGTAGATGAGAGACAAGATAAAAATTATCCTACCAACTCCATGTTGACATGTTCTATTTCCACATAGAGCCTGCTGGAGTTTTCATAGGACTTCCAAATATAGGCTATATTATTTATATGTGATAGAGGAATTAAAGATCTCATATTCCCAATCCTATAAATTCACCTCCTTTTAGGATGGAGATGGGATTTACTCATTAGATACTCATCTGCTTGCTTGCTCTTCCTTCCTCTGCCCTTCCTCCTTCCTTTCTTCCTTTTTCTTACTCTTTCTTTTTCTTTCTTTCTTTCTTTCTTTCTTTCTTTCTTTCTTTCTTTCTTTCTTCTTCTTTCTTTCTTCTTTTTCTTTCTTCCTTTCCTTCCTTTCCTTTCCTTTCCTTTCCTTTCCTTTCCTTTCCTTTCCTTTCCTTTCCTTTCCTTCCTTTCGTCTCCTCTCCTCTCCTCCCCTCCCCTCCCCTCCCTTCCCCTTCCCTTCCCTTTTTCCTCCCTTCCCTTCCCTTCCCTTCCCTTCCCTTCCCTTCCCTTCCCTTCCTTTTTTTCTTTTTTCTTTTTCTTTTTTTCTTTTCTCTTTTCTTTTCTTTCTTTTCTTTTCTTTTCTTTTCTTTTCTTTTCTTTCTTTCTTTCTTTCTTTCTTTCTTTCTTTCTTTCTTTCTTTCTTCCTCTCCTCTCCTCTCCTCTCCTCTCCTCTCCTCTCCTCTCCTTCCTTTCCTTTCCTTCCTTTCCTTTCCTTCCTTTCCTTTCCTTCCTTTCCTTTCCTTGTTTGGTAGAAGACTATAAGAAATAAAACTCTGTCCAAATATTACCAACAGTACACATCTACCGATAATTTACTAAACTGTTACCTGTCAAACAAAGTGTATCCAGTAAGACTCTCTTCTTTTGCTAGGATGACAGCATTATCATGAGATTTTTTAAAAGATATTATTTATTCATTTGAGACAGAGAGAGAGAGAGGGAGAGAGAGAGAGAGAGCATGAACTGGGGTAGGGGGAGAGGGGGAAGGAGAAGCAGACTCCCCACCGTGCAGGGAGCCTGACTCAGGCCTCGAGCCCAGGACCCTGAGATCATGACCTGGGTCGAAGGCAGGTGGTGAACCCCCCGATCCCCCCAGCCGCCCCATCATAAGGTTCTTAAGGATATTCTCCATGTAAGGAGGAAACCAGCTCCTCTTTCCTCATCTCCCAACAGCAGGGCATCACGAATAGAATTTTCAGACCATCCCAATTATTTTTCTATGTTACCAATTGTTTCTCTACAGAGAAACCTTTATGTTCACAGAAGCTTTGTTTTTAGAGCTGCAGACATTTTTACAACATTTTAAACATCTGATCACATAATTAATCCCAATCATTCTACCCAGTCCATGAGGCAGCTGGGTCTTCTTTGATTCCTATCTTATACATGAGGAAACTGAGGCACAAGGTGTAAGAGCAGAAGGCCCCACAGCAAGAAGGGAGAACGGGGTCTCTGAACAGAGCTGCTGTTCTTGCCGTGATGCGGGAAGTAATGGAAGCCGGTCGGTGAGGCTAGTCAAGGTGGACAGTCTGCGGCATCTTCTCTCCTGGCACAAAGCACTGCTGGAGGAGGTCTCCGAGAGGCCGTGACCTGTGAGTGGGACTCAGGAGGTCAGGGGCTCCTCACCTCCTCCCCGTCCGTGGACTCCATGCCCGCCTCCTGCTTGCCGGCTGGGAGCTGCTCCCGGGGCACAGCCTTGAGACCGATGTGGCGTTGAGGGCATCTGAGGGTACGTGCGGCTGGGCCACGTAGTGCTCCGTGTCAGGCCCTGGTGGGCGGCAGCAGAGCCCCGGACAAGCCCGCGGGCAAGCTCCCTGTCCCTCATGTAGGACCCCTGCCACCCCCGCCGAGGCCCCAGACCACTTCTCCTCTTGATCCCAAGGTAAACGTGCTCCCGTTGGCTGCTCCCTGGCCCTACCGCTCCCTGGTGCTCCGAGCATCTGGTCTCCCATTTTCTCGCCACCTCTTCCTGGCTTCACACCTTCTCCTTCCGTTGACAAACAAACTCAACAAAACCCTCTACTCTCTCCCTGCTTTTCTAGCTTGGGAGCTCGCACCCAGGTGGACCTGGCACCTACCTGAGTGCGCCTCCCTCCTCCGTGGAGACAGGGGGCCCGGGGACACTCACAGGCCACAGGGGTCCCAGCATGCCACCGGGATCCTGACCCTCTTCCTGCAGGGACGGAGTCTTTGCTTCTACCTGACAAGAGTCACATTCACGCGGGAAATAAGCACAGAGACGGCCGCGTCTTCCAGGTGTTGCGATGGCCCAGCTCCTACGACTCCTTCTCCGGTTTCCCCTGAGGAGGCCTGAGTGCGTCACCCACGGACACAGGCTTCTGTCTCCGCGATCTGTGTGCCCAGGTCTTGGTTCAACACGGAAATCCGAAGGAGCCACCGTCTTCCAGACGCCTGGCATCGCTCACCACGAAGGGCTGCTGCGGGCTTCGAAATGAAAGCCAGTGGGGGGGCCTCCGTGCCTCAGGCCTGCTTCTCTTGAGGGGAGCCCGGGGGACCCCTCCCAGGGGGAACCCGGTGCGCCGGTCTGGTGGTTAGTGGGGGTCAGCAGGGCCTGCTCGTGACTCATCCCCCCTGAGACTTATTACCACTGCAAGGCGAGCTGGTGCTTTCGACCGTTACACCATTTTAAGTGGGTTTTGTTGTGTTTTATTATTTTTTTTCTTGCTCATACATTTCTTTCATTTATATCCACAATGAGTCCTTGGTTAGAGTTACGGATCGTAAGGAACCCTCCCGGTGAAATAGAACACATTCAGGAAGAACGTAAAAATGATGGCTCGGAATTCACCCGAAGATTCTTTAACAACAAAAAACAAGAGTCGTGAAAAGTTCAAATTTACAAAAAAGTGGAGAAAAGTCATAAAATCACAAATCAAGTACCGTGCGTTTGCTATGCAGTATTTGTCATAATTGTTCCCTATCTCTTTTTTTTTTAAGGTTAGAAACATTTAAGGATGAAATCAGGAGCTCACCTCTTCCCTTCCCTCCCTTCTTCGTCCTCGCCCTGTTGAGCGAGTCCCTGTCCTCTGCAGGTTTGTACGTTAGCACAGATGTCTATATGTATGAATATAGGGTCTTATTCGAAATATACGTATGTATTCTATTCTGATGTTTATCCGCGTCCATCACCAAAGAGATCCCGATCTAATAAATTATTCCGTAGCACATCAAGATGTCTTCAGCGCTTAAATAGACCCTTGGAAAGTCAGTACTTGGAAACTAAGTGTGAATATCATTTAAAACAGGACGTGTGTGGTTTTCCTAGGCTCTAAGCCTCAGAAAACGTAAATCAAAATCATCAGAGGACTTTGTTGCGTATTTGTGATGTAGCAAAAAGTAGTTAGACTTCAATCTTCATCTTAATGCATCTATTTTTATCCTTGAATGACATGTAGTACCTAAAAGTCACTGTGAATCTGCCCATAAATCTTGTTCTTTCTTTCATAACAGTTTTACTTCATTTCATTTCAAGATTTTATTATCTGTGAAAGCGAGTGAGCGAGCAAGTGTGTGCGAGTGTACCAGCAAGGGGGGAGGAGCAGGGGGGAGAGGGAGAAGCAGGCTCCTGGCTGAGCAGGGAGCCTGGCGAGGGTGGGACTCGATCCCAGGGCCCTGGGATCATGACATGAGCCCAAGGCAGACGCTTCACCAACTGAGCCACCCAGGTGCCCCCGTTCTTGGATTTTTAAGTCTCACGGATAACGTGTGGCAGCTAAAAAACAGGGAACTGATTCGGTCTTTATTGGGAGACCGGGAAATAAACACCAGGATGAAATGCTTGTAAAGGGTCAAGTTTGTAAATCATGCATTTAGGGCAGCGCAGCCGCCCATTGGGGTAGCAGCCACTCTTGCAGGCCGTCTGGAGGCAGTCGGTCCATCCATGTCCGCAGATACCCCCTTCGAGCTCCTAATTTGCCAGCCGATGTCCTGATCGCAGGTGAAGGGCTTGGTGCGCTGGCCCAGCATCCGGGAGCTCCCGCATCAACCACCTGGCACCTGGCCGCCAGGCCCACGACAGCTGGGTCTCCACCTCGCCGGACCTGAACCAGTGAGTGTCCCAGGCATACGGGTGACACCCCAGCCCCTAAGCCTGGAAGGAAATGGCCCCTCTAGCAGCCCCACAAGTACCTGGTCTTACACAACAGGTGATCCACCGCCTCCATTAGGCGACGGGTGAGGCAACGGACGGTGCCTTCGGGAGGACGAGCCGCTCTTCCCTTGGAGGCACCAACAGGCCAACAGGTGCCAAGGGCGCGCGGCAGGAAACAACAGCTCCGGGGGCCACGGTCCAAACAGCGAACCCAAGTCCACACGTCTGTCCCGAGCATCCTGGTCCAGGTCCTCAAACCATCAGAGACGCTGCCCCTGTTGCTCCAATGACCGGGCGCCCCCCGCCAGGCAACCCCAGGGGCCTCTGTCCCCGCTCCCAGGGCCGAGGCCTGCAGGAGTCCCCTGGCCGCGCTCCTCCCTCCTGCGCGGTCCCGTCCCCAAGGACCCAAGCTCTTCCCCCTCCCCTCGCTCCTCCCCCTCCCCTCGCTCCTCCCCCTCCCCTCGCTCCTCCCCTCCCCCGCGCTTCTCCCCTCCCCCGCGCTTCTCCCCTCCCCCGCGCTTCTCCCCCTCCCACGCGCTCCTCCCCTCCCTGCGCTTCTCCCCTCCCCCGCGCTCCTCCCCCTTCCTCTCACTCCTCCCCCTCCCCGCGCTCCTCTCCTCCCCAGCGCTCCTCCCCTCCTCTCGCTCCTCCCCCCTCCTCTCGCTCTTCCCCCTCCCCCTCGCTTCTCCCTCTCCTCGCTTCTCCCCCTCCTCCAGCTCCTCCTCTTCCCCCCTCTCACTCTCCCCCCCTCCCCTAGCTCCTCCCCTCCCCCTCAGTCCTCTCCCTCCCCCTCGCTCCCCCCCGCCCCCCACAGAAGAACACCTGCTCTCCTCTCTCTCTACCTTCAAGTCTGTAACCCGCCCAGCCCCCTCTCCCGCATCCTCTGCTCCTACTCTGCCTCGGGTGAGCGCGTCAAGAAAGGCCTGGGGAGGGATCCCTGGGTGGCGCAGCGGTTTGGCGCCTGCCTTTGGCCCAGGGCGCGATCCTGGAGACCCGGAATCGAGTCCCACATCAGGCTCCGGTGCATGGAGCCTGCTTCTCCCTCTGCCTGTGTCTCTGCCTCTCTCTCTCTCTCTGTGTGTGACTATCATAAATAAATAAAATTAAAAAAAAAATTAAAAAAAAAAAAAAAAGAAAGGCCTGGGGAAGCAGCAGTGCGGCGGAGCCCCAGGTCCCCGGGTCAAGCCAAGCCCGCTGAGTTGGGGGGACTGCCACGCACCTCTGGGCTGCGTCCCCCTTAAGTCACTCGTTATTCCCTGGTGTACTCCAGATCATAATATTAGCGAAATCCGCGTCCCTAAGCAAGAGGAGGACAGTCGATTTGGGGATGGGGAGGCCGTCCTCTCGGGGGGCTTAAGGGGCAACAGGTGGACGGTAGGCAGCGCCCCGCGGCCCGCACCTGCTGGCTCCTGGTCGCCCGGCTCTGAGCCGTGACCCCGAAGAGTCGTCAGGAGGCCCGGACCGCAGGCGCCGTGTCCCTCGGAGGCGTGTGGCAGGACCACCGCGGTGGGGACGTGGGGACCCCGCCCCCGAGATGCACGGAGTCAGCAGGGACGGGGGCGGCATCCTGCCCCCCTCCCAGGAGGGACAGCGACAGGTGTCCCCGAGCTCCAGGGTGCAGCCCACAGGGCTGGGGTGCAGCCCCCCACTCGGGGAGGGGGAGTCGGGGTGCCCAGGCCCAAGAAGGCCCTCAAGGACCCTGCACCCCTCGCCCACAGCCCCCAGGGCAGGGACAGCGGGCAGCCCCCCTCTGTCCCCAAAGCAGGAGAGCACAAGGTCCTCTGGGCAGGACCTTTGCAGCTGCTTGCAAACACCCCCATGCCCTTCCCCGGGTTCCACAGCCAGACCAGCAAGGCATCCCCTCCAGGGGGGCTGAACTCTGTGTGGCCCAAGGCTCTGGGGAGGTCGGGTGTGAGCCAGGGGTACCACGTGGGGACAGAGGCCAGGAATGTTCTGGAACAACAGTAGGATTCCTCCGAGGGATGTTTTGGTGCGGAAAAATCCCCTGTCGTGGAGCTATGGGACGTGCCCTTATGGGATCACGGAGGAGGAGGTGTGCCTCTTGCTACAGGAGCACCCCCTGGACTGGCAGCCCCGCTTACCAAGGTAATGGCCCCATGCTGACTAAGCCTAAGGTGTGGGCTTAAGCATCACTCTGTTCAGACGTGATTTCTGTTGAGTGAGAATTAGTCACACATTCTCTTTGAAATTAAATGCACTGGTTTAATGTGTGTGTGTGTGTGTGTGTGTGTGTGTGTGTGTGTGTGTTTCCTGGCTCTGTTATGATGATTTAAACTACATTTTAAAAAAGATGAAGAATGGATAGGCCGAAAACACAATCTTTACTGTTGCAAATGTCACTTTGGGAAAATCATACCATCATTTTCTGCAGCATCGAACTATAGGAACTCAGGGGAACGCACTGTTTTCAGGATGGGCGCCTGTCCTATAGAGCTCCGGGCAGCTGTGGGAGGCCCTATGGGGGTTCTATGTGCAAAAATTCAGCAACTTATAAAAATGGGTTGGGAGAGGCTTTGGGGAGTGGGCTGCGTGTGACAGTGAGTGGGGCCCGCTCTCTTTGGGGTCTCCAGTGGGGCTTTCTGAGAAGTAGGACTGTGAGAATGTTTCCCTTGAACTTGGCCCAAAAGGATTTTGAGGTGCTTTCAGGGAGCCCAGATACGGCAAAGATGAGGCAGCTGCTGTGAGGAGGCAAAGCTTTCATTCTCTCAGGTAACGCTCCTCAAACATGAAGGTTTCTCATCTCGGCCCCTCTACCACTAGGGATCCCAAGTCGCTTGTGTGACGCGCACTGTCAATGCATCTTCACTGGGGACGCTTGGACAGTCCTTGAGCAGGAGGCGGATGGTGGGCGGGAAATTTGGATGATGATGATTGCTTTTTTTTAACATCACCCTTTTACGGACTGGAAGACATCTGACAAGCTCGGTCTCTTTTTCACACCAGGCCAAGTGACCCTAAAACCTTACGCCTTTCTCAGGAATCAATACGACCTCTCCCTACGGAAGGCAACAGCAGTAGGAGCCCCGAGACACACAGCCGGGGTTTAGACAAGTGTTCAAACTTGCGAGTTTAAAGCAGGCACCCGACTGTTAGGGGAGCGTGAGTTCAGCAATGCAGAAATGAAGAGTGAAGGCAAGACACGCGTCTCTGCTCGGGCGCCCCATGTGCTCATTATCCGGGTCTGAGGCAGCCAGAGGTGGGAGGTGGGGTCCATAGATTTAACTTCAGAAAAGGTCTTGAGATGCTCGCCACCCTCGTGAATGCAGTACAGCGTGTGCGTGACCCCACGGGGAGCGTCTCTAATGTCAGGAAAAGGCAGCTGTGACGAGTTACCTACTAACGTGTGACCCCAAGAGTCTCACCCAGGAAACGGTTCTGATGTGAGCGTCCGTAAAATCGGGAACAAATTTTCATGGGTCTCCAAGGCAGGTGAGGCTGTGGAAGCAGAGACTATGTCTCCTGGAATGTCAGGGTCTGCTGCCCTCGTCTGCCCAGAGGAGAAAGGAACGGGAATTAGGAAGGTAATTCCGGGTGTGCAGGGCACCGGGTGCGTGGCCATGCGCCCCGCGTTTCAGAGCTCGGGATCTGCCTGCCACCAGGTCGCCCTCTCAACTCCTCCTTTCAAATAGGGGTCGTACAGCCCAGTTTCCTGCCATCGGCGAACTGATATCCATCAGCCACCACGTGGCTCGTCACTCCCTCCCAGCTCTCCGCCTTCCGAGCAGCACCTGACCCCTCTCCTGGTGCTCACCGCGGAGATGAGTGGAAGGCGTGGGAGCACGATGATGAAAATGAGCTTCCGGTCAGGGAAACCTGGGCTCCTCACTGCAGCCGCCACGTCCTGCAGCTCTCCCTGGGTAGAGAATGAATGACGAGATCAAAAAAAATTTTTTTTCTCTGAGATCACAAAATACCCAGGAGATGACAGGCCATGTGTCAA
Source organism: Canis aureus (assembly GCF_053574225.1). NCBI lineage: Eukaryota > Metazoa > Chordata > Mammalia > Carnivora > Canidae > Canis > Canis aureus. The sequence continues at coordinate 1,256,386 of NC_135648.1, forward strand.
ACGACCATATATCCTAGGCATGAGGATTTTTGCTGATAGCACGGTGCAGAGCATCCTTGACCTCCTTGTTCCTCAGGGTGTACACCACCGGGTTCAGCAGCGGGGTGATGACCGTGTAGGTCACCGAGATCAGCTGGTCCTCATCCCTGGTGTTCTCCGACTTCGGCTTGAGGTAGGCGATGGAGGCGCAGCCGTAGTGGACGATGACCACGATGAGGTGGGAGGCGCAGGTGGCAAAGGCCTTCTTCCGGCCCTGGGCAGAGCTGATCTTGAGGATGGTGGAGATGATGAGGACGTAGGAGACGAAGACCAGCCCCATGGGCACCACAATAACCAGGGAGCTGATGATAAAGTTAATGATGTCGTGTAGAGTGGTGTCTGCACAGGAGAGTTCCATAACTGGGCGGATGTCACAGAAATAATGGGCCACTTCTCTGTCACAAAAGGGCAGCCTGAACACGGAGGAAATCTGAATTATGGCCACCAGCAGCCCAATGCTGAAAGCGCCCCATACGAGCAGGGCACACACCCTCTTGCTCATGACGACCGTGTACCGCAGGGGGTCGCAGATGGCCACGTAGCGGTCGTAGCCCATGGCCGTGAGCAGGAAGCAGTTGTTGATGGCCAAGGTGATGAAGAAGAACATCTGGGTGGCACAGCCCGCCCGTGAGATGCGTCGGCTGAGACCCATAAGGCTGCAGAGCATCCGCGGTACAATGACCAGCGTGTACACGGTCTCGGACACGGAGAGGACGCTAAGGAAGAAGTACATGGGGGTGTGGAGGTGACGGGCAGAGCCAATAACCGTCACGATGACGACATTGCCAGCCAGAGTCAAAAGGTACAAGGTAAGAAATATGACAAAGAGGATGATCTGGTGTTCTCTAAAGCTGGAAAAGCCCTGGAGAACGAACTCACCCACCACGGTGTGGTTCTCGCTCTTCATGGATGGACACTAGGTCTGCAGCGGAGACCCCGGCGACTCGGCCCGTCTGAAGGAGCCAGCGCCCCGGGGCTGCCTAGGGCCAGGAGGAGGTGTGGCGACGGCCCGCTGCGGGACACGTGCAGGTCAACGGGGGCGCCCGTGGCCCGGCGGGGAAAAGGTAGAAAACGCGAGCAAGAAGCAGTTGCACGTAGACAGGCACAGAAGAATCAGCAGGGTGCGGGGGGGGGGGGACGGCTGCAGGAGGGACCCCCGGGGGCGGGTTCGGGTTTGCGAGAGGTTTCCTGGTGAGCCAGAACATGGGTGTTTGCGGGGGACCGGAGCTAAAGAAAGAGAAATAGCAAATGCATAATTTTGAGAAGGATTTTCTTGCGCGTTACAGTTTCAGATTTTCGTTTACCTAAACCAAATCGGCCAACCTCTTCCGCTTTGTTGGAACCACAATTTTGATCATCTTCTTGAAGACCTCACCGTGCGAGGTGCCAAATGGGACAACGCTCTGTGCTGCAAGGGGACGTGAGTGTCTGCTTTGACCCTGTTCCATCCTTTCACAGTCAGCCCCGACTGCCCCCCAGCGGTAGTTTCCAACCAGACACACCCCCTCTTCCTTGGGTGCTAACGGAGCCTCCTCTTGCTCCGAGGGCCCTCTCGGCACCAGCCGCGCCCTGCCCTGCGCCTGTGTGTGGGTCACTTGCTAAGTGTTGATTCTCCTGCACTGCGTGCATTTGTGTGTTTTCCAGCTTGCGCTTGGGTGTGAATTTTCACAGGTAGCCTGACTCATGGCTGGACTCTGCTCTCTCTGCTCTAATTTCTTCAGAATTATAAACTGGCTACCTCTGGGGAAACCAGTTTGTACATCTTTCCTCTGTTCCCTATCTGGACTTTTAGAGACCAAGAAGCTCTCATAAAAAAAATATAGAAAAAATATAGGGGCCCCTGGGTGGCTTAGTGGTTGAGCATCTTCCTTTGGCTCAGGGTGTGACTCCGGGATCCCAGGATCGAGCCCCATGTTGGGGTCCCCGCAGGGATCCTGCTTCTCTGCCTGTGTCTCTGCCTCTCTCTGTGTGTCTTTCAGGAATAAATAAAAATCTTTAAAAATATTTTTTAATAATAATAATAACAACAATAATAATTAGCAGCAAGAATAGTTGACCTTATGGCACTTTTTAGTTTGTAAAGAGTGTTTATGTATATTATTTAACAGCACGTCAAGCCCATGTTTAATAACTATATCTTCATCTTGCAGATGGGGAATCTAAGACCCCTAGGGCTCGGTAGTTGCCCAAAATTAGTGGTAGATCCAATCTTCTCCTTTGAAGGCCAGTGTGAATTGTCCTTTACCACACTGCCTGAAGAAGCATTGTGGCTACAAAACAAGTGAGAAAGAAGATACTTTTCTTTTTCTGGCTGTTATCGAAAAGAATTAAGGATTTTCCTCATTCTGAGAATGAGATTACACAGGAAAAAAAAATTGGATAAACTGAAAAACCTTGGGGAAACTAGAAAAAATTTAGTATATTTACCTTGATAAGCATGTTAGTGACAATGAGTGTCCATTCTCCTTGGCTTAACACTTCCACTTCCAATTACTTACTTTAAAGAAATAATCAGAAAAGATATGTATAAGAAGCTTTTATGATATTATTTATAATACTGAATGCCAAGAAAATGTAAATAAATAAAAGGATAATGAATTATGTAATATGTCCATCTGATGAGAACTATGGAGCCATTATATACCTAATACGTGCTGACATAGAAAAAGATAGATAAATGGATAATAGATGATAGATAAATAGTCCATAATTTTTCAAAAATAAAAAGAAAAGAAAAAAGGCAGTAAACAACAAAAGGAAACACATGGATTGGTACACACACCATTAAAGATGGGTTGGAAATAAATACACTGAAATACTAAAAATACATATTTTTTGGATAGTGAATGAAGAATCTTAAATTATTTGTCTTCTTATATTCCTTTAAATCCAGATTTCCTTAATTATTTCTCTTCTAACATACAAAAACTTGTTAAATTTTTCTTACAGTGAGACTCCATAATGAGGCTGCAGAGAGGACTGAGGAGAAAAGGTAAGAGTAGTGGGTTAATTTACCTTGGAGAAGAAAAGGCTGACAGTATCGTGTAAAACTAAGTCTCTGAACAGGCATTTCATAGAAATTTGAGCACCCAACAGCCAGATCCAGAGGAAATTAACTTTGGTTTTTAAAGAAGGATTGTAGTTGGTAAAAAAGAAAACCTTTCTGGATGGTGCTGGAAGTGAAGTGTGGCACGTGAGGCGCTCATCTCGGGCACAACATTTAGGGCGGCACCAAAAAAATTCAGCAATCAAAATGAATATGATTTCAATGCAATATCTTTTTAAGAAGCTAATGCAAAAATCCATGTTGAACAAAATATTAAATGTTTAAATGTAGGCTCAATTCTATCACTACAGCGAGATGCAAGCAGCTAAATGAGGGCAGATTTCGGAAGTTCCTTACTAAAGATTTTGAAGAGTAGAAAAGTATAAAATATTTTCAAAATACAGGAGGAAATGGAGAGCAAAATAGGTGTTCATTTTCCTTTGAGATGTGGTGATAGGCTAGTCTCGAAACCACTGCTATTTAACTGAGGTTCATGGTGTGTTACTGAACAGGATAAAACCCCAATCTTATGTAACTGGAAAATCAATCCTACCTCCGCTAAGGGGGATGAGAAGATAAGCGAGGACAGAGAGGAGAAAAGCTTGAATTGAGCTGGTGCCTCCCTGGAATGCCATCTCCTCCCTCATCACCCATCCGGAAAACGAGGACTCCTCAAGATGGCAAAGACCCGACGAGTGTTAACGCCAGGACGGTAAGGTCGCGACAGACAGAAAGGTAGGCTGCCTCCGTGGAATCCACATCAGTGAGAAGGACAGCGCTTTACACCGCTCACTGTTTGCTTGGATTCTGGGTCTTTAGCCAAAAACACCTGTCCACCCTGAAAAAGAATCAAAATATTTCCTTCTAGAGAGAAATGGTGCTCTGCTTAGACCTGACAAGCCTGGGCCCGGGGTTAACCTTACCCATTTCATTATTCAAGGCTTTCCAATGGGAAGCAAGCTGGGAAAACCCATGTGCTTGGTGGTGTTAAGCCCTTTAATATCACGGAATCACAGGACCTTAGCGCCAGGAGGTAATTTTAAAGGCAAGCACTCCTTGCAAATAGTCCCCTAGATTCTGCTTCAGTGCTTCCGATGATTGGGAATTCATTATCTTACAAGTTAGCATCCCTTCTTTTTTGAAAGAAGGAAAGAAAAAAAGAAGAAAGAAAGAAAGAAGAAAGAAAGAAAGAAAGAAAGAAAGAAAGAAAGAAAGAAAGAAAGAAAGAAAGAAAGAAAGAAAGAAAGAAAGAAAGAAAGAAAGAAAGAAAGAAAGAAAGAAAGAAAGAAAGAGGAAGGAAGGAAGGAAGGAAGGAAGGAAGGAAGGAAGGAAGGAAGGAAGGAAGGAACCACATTAACCTAAAAAATAAAACTAGGCTTTTTATATTATAAAAATGCTCACAGGAGAAAACATCCATCTGTACAAAAGGGTATCAATGGGAAAGTTAGTTTTCTCCTTCTACGCTTTGCATTCTCTGGTCCAGGGGGTAAACTTGATTCATGTTTGTGTCTTTTTAAAACTTCTCCCTAGAAATTTTCTAAGTATGATTGTGCATATTTTCCATATCATTTCAGTTTTACACAAATGAGATGAAACAGCACATACCAATCCCCAACGAGCTTTTTTCACTTAATATTGTATCTTGAATACTCTCCATGACCGTGTAGCGGATGTGTCTCGCTCTTCATTACCAACGGCGCACAATCTCCCACTATACAGATCCATAGAGATATACCATCATCAACTCTATTTTTGAGTAGCCTTAATTCTTAGAAAATATCACTTTTTACTGACTCAACGTCAGTCCCCCTGCAACTTGTCACCTAGCCACATTATCCCATCTTCCATTTCCTTTTCAGCCCGAGAGTGGAAGATTATTATCACGTCTCTGCTAAATTTCATGTCCTTGAAGCCATTACCCCAGCAAGATGAGCATGAAGAAATATAATATTAAAGGCATGAGAATCAATAGAACCAAAAAAAATAATGAAAAATTCAGAGGGAAAATAATAAGAATTTAGAAAACACACATGGCATTCCACTTCCGCTTAGTTCTGCCCACAGCCACTCACGGCTTCTGACCTTGGCGAAAGGAAGAAGGAATCACTTTCCAGATAGTGATTTTTTAAGAGTCACTGGAAGGGCTGAATCTATTCACAGGAAACCAGTCAAAACGCCTTGTGTTCAGGAGCAATTTACAAGGGAAGCTAAAACCTACAAAGCAAGGAGAACTCAGCTTTCTCTAGTATCAGAGAAAACCTCAAATTAATGCTATATTTCTTAAAGCTGAGGGCATCGGTGCCTTTGGCTTTGGAAGTGGCCCTGGAAAAAAATGCCGTCTCTTAAACTCCAGGTTTAAGGAGCTTTGGGTACTTATGATCCCCAAGAGAAGCCAATCCCTCGCCCCAAGTCTCCTGGGACCACCCTTTTGAGAGCCCCTGTGGGGTGCCAGGAGGTAAAGATGAGAGAACCCTAGCTTGTCTCAAGAGCTTCGTTAGGAGCTGGGGTAACCGGCGAGGGAGTTGCTCAACCCGCTGTTGGTGGATCGTTGGGTTTCCGAGACCAGCTCTTCATGGGGTGTAGTCAAGTAAAACCACCGAAGCCCGGAGGAGCTCACAGAGGGAAGACCCCCAGTCCCAGTCTTTCAGGATCGCAGGACAGACAACTTCCTGCAACTTTCCTGAATGAGACCCGGGCACACGCAGGGGTGGCGGCCGGGGCCCAGCAGACGCGCAGCCCCTGGTGACTCCCGTCGAGGGAGGGCCGCCTTCCAGGCCCTGGCGGGGCAGAGGCTGCTGGCGGCACCTGTCTTGTGCTCCCTTCGGTCCCTCCTTGGATCTTGCTGGGGAGGCAGTGACACAGCAGGTGTCTGCTCTGGTTCCTTCCGTTTTTCTGGCTCAGCACGGGGGCTGGCCCACGGGGGAGGTCGGAGGAGCCATCCTAGCCGCGCCTGCAGAAGGGGGCTGTGTGGGGCTCTGCCGTCCAGAATGCAAACTTTCTCTCTTTTTTAAAAAAAAGATTTTATTTTTTTATTCATGAGAGACACGCAGAGAGAAAGAGAGGCAGAGACACAGGCAGAGGGAGAAGCAGGCTCCATGCAGGGAGCCCGACGTGGGACTCGATCCGGGGTCTCCAGGATCACACCCTGGGCTGAAGGCAGACGCTCAACCGCTGAGCCACCCAGGCCGCCCCAAACTTTCTTTCAAAAACCATCTTGTTTCCCCTCTGATGAAAACAGTAACATGTGTTCTTTATAGAAAACACAGGAAAGAGGGGGAAAAAAGATATAAATCACTTATGTCCAACTTAGAAACACCAACACCATTAATATTTTGGTGACCAACCCTCTCATTGGTTTTCTCTGCCTTGATGCGTGCATGCCTGTTTCCACTCACACATGCACACACACACCCTGTATTTATTTATTTTTTTAAGATTTTATTTATTCATGAGACACAGAGAAAGAAAGAGAGAGAGAGAGAGGCAGAGACACAGGCGGAGGGAGAAGCAGGCTCCGTGCAGGGAACCTGCTGATGTGGGACTCGATCCCAGGACCAGGGGTCACAACCTGGGCCAAAGGCTGACGCTCACCCGCAGAGCCCCCAGGGGCCCCCACCCTATCATTTTTAAACAGCCGCCTTGCGTTCTCCCTTGTATGTGTAGTGTGGTGTCAGGATTCAGATGCCAATGGGTTGTGGCGTCTTCAGGTTCAGGTCAGGGCCCCCCCGGGAGGGACACAGCCGTCCTCAGGGGCCTGACACTCCTTGTGGTGCGCTGGGGGTAGGGGTGTCCCATGTGTTGCAAGACTTTTGGCTGCTTCCCTGGCTTCTGCCCACAAGGTGCCCCCTGCATCCTCTCCCCTCCCTGAGCATATGGCAGGGGGGGCAAAAATGCCTCTAAGTACTGGCAATACTTGTTGGGGGGCAAAATTGTCCTCCTTTGAGCATCTTCAGTCCAGGGCATTGCAGCATCCCTCACCCAGTTTTCATTTCATGGAACCAGGTCTAGGGGCGCTTGGGTGGTTCTGCGGATGAGCGTCTGTCTTGGGCTCAGCACATGATCCTGGAGACCCGGGATCGAGTCCCACGTGGGGCTCCCTGCATGGAGCCTGCTTCTCCCTCTGCCTGTGTCTCTGCCTCTCTCTCTCTCTGTCTCTCATGAATAAATAAATAAAGTCTTAAAAAAAAAGAAAAAGAACCAGGTCAAAGTCTCACCTTGAGGATATCGTTTACACACTGTACCATTTGTTTTTCTACGGCCCGTGTTGCCCAGTGTTTGGAAGTCAGTTCTAAAGGCTTAACTAGATGCAGGTTATGCTTACTAAACTGTATTGAAATATATAAATCCTAAACTGCGTTTTACTATCTCAAACTATATAAATTACGTGTATAACTAGATGAACGTAGAGCTAATACACACACACAAAACTTCGCATTACTTCAAGTGGAGTTCTCAGATTTAACAAATAAAGGTACAGACTACCTCGTTAAATTTGAATTTTAAATAAACAACGGATAATTTTTTTTTAGGGTAAGTATGTCTCAGATATCACATGGGACACACGCACTAAAAATTATTCATTGCTTATCTGAAATTCGAGTTTGGCGAGGCGTCCTGCGTCTTACCTGGCCGCCCAATCGGGAGGCGCGCGCTGTTTGGTTTTCCCACCCCGAGCAATGCAAAATTGATCAATGTTCCAGGTAGCAACCGCCCGCTGCTCTATTCAAATTGATCCCATCAATATTTTATCGTTTCATCTTTTGATGACTTTTATCTAAATCAATTTTTTATTAGAAGTTGCAAACAGTGCTTTCCTCATCATGTCGTTCCTCTTACATTCATTCTGTGAAACTGTGTTATAGAAGCTTCTTTTCGGGCCTCGGGGCAAGAGAGGGAGGGAGGACTCAGCTGGAAGCCAAACGTGGCCCCTGTCCTCTGAGTCCAGCTGTATCCCAGCTCTTGCCCCGGGGTTGGGGGGGTTCACTTCTACGGTGTGGAGGCCGCAGGGCCCCACACAGTCTTCCCCCGTGGACCCACGAGTCGCCATCAGGGAGACGTGGGGGCCCTAGGACAGCGCGGGGCAGGGGTGATGTCTGCGGACGGAAGCAAAGCCACGAGCGACCCTCCAAGCAGAAGAAACAAACGCTCTAGGAACGCGGGGAGGCTGGTGGCCCCGGAGGAGGGGAGGCGATGCCCACCTCTCGTCCTGGCCGCAAGGTCTGCACACTTCAGAATAACCCGCAGCCAGCGGGGCGCCCCGGGAAATCCAGTGGCCCGGGACTCCTGAAAGCCCTGACCTCTCGGCCACGAAGACACGGTGAGCAGCGGGTCAGGGCAGACGCGGCACTTCGGTGGGTGCTGGGCGCCCCGGGGAGAGAGGCGCCTGCACACCAGAGCCAGCAGCGCAGCGGACTCAGCTCCCTTTTCATTTGTGGACTTTATTACACTGCATTTCCAGTAAGTTAAATGTCTGATTAAATACCCTGCGGTTACGATGAAAGAAAGGGGCCTAGAGGCTGTGTCTTGCCCACACTCCGTGCCTCTCAGCGGGGCTCGCAGGCCATCAGCCACGAAGGAGAACCCGCGATGACATTACCATAGGAACAAGCCAAGAGCATGGTCGCAGGTGCGTGGATGCAAAGGCGAGACCCGCGGCGCCCGCGGAAGGTCCACAACGGGCGGCAGAGGTGTCTAGCATGCTCTCAGTGCTCCTCGAGAGATTCTTTTAATTTTTTTTTAGAAAACTGTCTCTAAGGAAGGGAAGGACGATTTGTTAGGCTGCAACATCATGATAGAAATAATCGATGAGTTAATTGCTCATTTAAATGTCTAATAAATATTTATTGGAGATCTGCTCATGCCCCGCACTGTGCTCAGCCTCCCGTAAAGACGAAGCATCAAACACACATTGTAGGTGGTGAGGAACCAGACAAAAAAAAAAAAAAAAAAGATGTGATTTTCATATATTGCGATGCATTCTTTGATAGGGTAAGAACAGGGTTATAGGGGAACAATGAAGAATCTCCCGACATGTGTTTTAATATAGTAAATCACTTACACCCACTAGGAGGCAAAAGCCACAAAGTTAGGCCCGGTCTGGTCTATTTACCATGAAAAATAAATGAATTAGCGCTTAGAGTCGTCTACTGAGTCTGAGTAACGTCTCAGAGGCTGGTCAGCTTTCGTGAGTTTGCCACGGGGGCGCGGGGCTTGCATGGCTACGACACACACCCTGCAGGGTGGGGGCTGCCCCGAGGTTTTCCAAGGAGCAAATTTCCTGGGCTGTTGTCGGTTCCCCTACCTGATAATTCGGCGCCGCGAACCGCTGTCAGTCTGGAAACGTTCCTCAGCCTGGGCTTCGTGGCGCTTCAATCTCCCGGTGTCCCTCCCGAAGAGCCGCTTGCCGGCCGCGGGCCTGTAGCCGACGGGATGCACCTGCCCGTGTGTTCTACGGAGCGGGCCGGGGCGGGGGGCCGAGCGTCACTCAGTGTGATGACTCGCTGAACCTGAGATTCAGAGAGTCCACTACCCCGTTACCATTTCGGTCTGTGCTGAACCTAAATACACGAATGAGCCACCCGCTCACGATTTACCACGTCGCTCTGACTTAACCCTCCGTCTTGGTATTACCCGGTGTGCTTTAGCTCATGTATTTGCTCATTTCTTCAGGATCGTTCTCCCCACGCTGGACCAGAACAGTCCCTAGGAGCACTGGGCCTCTCAGCCTTTGCTCGGCCGTCGTCTTCAGTCCAAACAGACAAGTAAATGGGACCCCGTAACTTAGTTCCGTGTTGGCCCTCGATGAATGGCTTAGAAAACTGGCGTCAAGTTCATTCTGGGGCTCGGCTCCTCACTCCCTAACCCAAGGAGTTTAAATTGATCGAGATCCTTTCTCATTTTAAAGTTTTATGATGTTTTGTCCTCCTTTGGGACTGAGGATAAAAACTGATTAGGAATCTGAAGATCCATCCGTCCCCAAGTCACTCCTGACAGACGCCCCGTGGTTATCATCAATCCTCCCATCCTTCCCATATTCCGCTTTCAACTCCGTTCTTCCATTCATTGACTTCCACTTTCAGATCTATCACCACCTCCCGCTTCTTCCTTTCACCTCCACCGGCGTGAGACAGGATCACAGAAGGCGAGGGCACGACACCTCCTGAACCATCACCCGCCAGACCAAAGAGGAGACCCAAGGACTCACCGGCCAGGCAGCAAGAGCCACTGCTCTTTGGGAACCACCACAGGGCCACACGGCCCAGGCAACCGAGCTGCCTGAACTCCTCCAATCCCAATCGCCGGAGAATGCCTGGATGTTAGCCCTGCAGAGGACCTTGGAGCTCATGTGGTCCAACCTTTCCATTTCACAGACACAACTGTTCCGAAAGGAGTCTCGACTTGTATACACACGAAATTGCTGGTTCTTCTCGATGACTAGCACCGTGGCTCCACTCCTTCTGGGCAGCGTGCTCCCTTCGTGACATCTCGGACCATCTTCACGACCTTTGAATCACTTCATGTTGCTAAAACAGTCTCACTGGAGTTGTTAAACACAATCCTGTGTTTCTGAACTTTAATTTTGTATTCGATGTGAGGTTCTCTCCAGTTGCCATCATCCCCTGCTCCTCCACCTACCCCCGAGCACAGACCAGGGTTTGTGGCTGCAGTGGCTCCCTCGGTGTCGGGAGGCCAAGAGTGGTGACCATGCCCCCCACGTCCCCGTCTTTCTGCAGCATCAGCCCCTCGTTGTTGGGGTGACGGGTGGAAGGGTGCAGAATGAGACATAGTCACCCACGGTGTAGGAGCCGCGCCTGGCTTGGTCGTCACTGCTGTGCCTGCACATGACCACCACCTCCTAAGAGGAGGGATGGTTGTGCCGAGGCCCTCTCTTTGTTAGTTGTTGCCATTTCTTCAACACCATTGACTGCTCTTTTCTCCTCCATCAGGTATCCAAATGTAGGTGCTCTCAGCTTGGTGGGCTTTTTGGAGCAATGTAGGTCCCATCTCCTGCCAGCTCCGGCCTGCCCATCCGAGGCCCGCCCCACCTTCCCGTGGCTGCCACTCCACAGCCTCGTGGTATTGGAGTCCCCATCACCTCAAGAGTGGCCCTTTGAGGAGACAGGCAAGATGGTGCAAGCCCCTATCATCCTGTTTTTCCTGTCCAATCCGTGGGACAGGGGCTTGGTCTTGCCACATGAAATGGTGACAATACAGGCTAACTCCCAGTATCCCCATGTCGGGTCCAATCACTTCTTTCCAGACTTTTCCTGCAGCTGCTCTTCCAGAATAGTGCTTTGTAAACTCTAAGGGCAAAAGATGGGCCCCGAGTTCCCAACTTATTGCCGGTGAAGGGAAGGACCCCATAATCCCAAATGTGGTGGGAGAAGTACACGGATGCCTTGTCTCCCCCTATTTGAGAACCTAGCTCTTCAGACCTCTGAGTTTCCAATCCCGGCTCAGCCGTTCACTACTTGTAGGACTTCCTTACTTTGTGAAAGACAAGGGTGCTACCGGTACCACTCCGTAGGGTTCCCATGAGTACACAGTGGGATCAGGCAATCTGACATAGAGTAAGTGCTTGAAAAACATGTATCGCTGTTGCTGTTCCATGTTTATTATTTTTATCGGAATACATTCCACTCCCTATTATTTCTGACTGGAGAAATCAAGATTTTGATGAACTCAGACATGGTTAGGGGAAGCTCCTTTCCTGGTCCTCTCTGTACCCTACCCAGTGCCCGGTGTACTGCTAAGCACACAGCAGCTGCTCAATGAGAAATACACTCCAGCTTCTGGGGCACAGTCTTCTGAAATGCAAATGTTCCACATGCTATTGGTGATCCCAGGAATGTCAATGTAATCTGGAAGCTCATTCCCACAAGATTTTCCCCAGCCTGGGAATGTTTACTGTAAGGAACAGCAGCTGGCTACAGGTCTGAGTGGCACAGTGGAGCAGGCCAGGGGCCCCGAGCAACTACCAGCGAGCATGCCCTTGCGGGTTTTCCCTCTTGCCCTGGGTGTGTGTGTGTGGGGGGGGGGGGGGTTCTCCTTGGCTTAGCCTCACCGTAGGTCTGTCTGCAGAGTGTTTACTGGATGGTTTTCTCCAGCTTCTGTGCATTTCACCTTGTCACCTCCGTCCATCAACCTTCCTTTACCTTGGAAGATCAAGTCCTATGTCTACTGTTGATTTTATTCACCTGTTAGAGAGTTAACATTTTTTAACTGTTTAATTCATTCAGCAGAAATGCTGATGTTTGTTAGTGCTCTGGTTATGGCTTTGCGTGGTCTGCCACGATATTTTTTCCCCAAAGACTTGTTATTTTTAACCTGCGTGTTTGCAGAATGCAAGGACTTTTTAAAACAAATGCATATGATGTCATGGGAGAAGCACCTGTGCTGTGTTCAAGAACTCTTTTTTTTTTTTTTTTTTAATTTATGATAGTCACAGAGAGAGAGAGAGAGAGAGGCAGAGACATAGGCAGAGGGAGAAGCAGGCTCCATGCACCGGGAACCCGATGTGGGATTTGATCCCGGGTCTCCAGGATCGCGCCCTGGGCCAAAGGCAGGCGCCAAACCACTGCGCCACCCAGGGATCCCCTGTTCAAGAACTCTTAATTGAATTGAATGGATGAAAAAATCACTTCTCCACTTTTGTGACTCAAGGACTTCCTTCTTTCCACTCCTGACTCTGTCTTCCCTCATTGTGTGTCTCTGCTTACTGGATTATTCCTATCAGCTGGTAATAGGACCTGGCACCTCCCATAAAATACAGACCCTCTCTAGATCCTGCATCTTCCCACATCATCGTCATCCCACAGCAAGACTCAGACAGGCAAGCTTGCTGCACTTCCTTACCTCCTGTTCCTTTTCCCACCCACTTCCACCTGGATTCCACACATACCAGTCCCCCAAAATAGCCATTGATAAGGTTCCAGAAATTTTCGTATCATTAGATCCAAAGAAAAATTTTATTCCCTTATCCTACCTCACCTCTTAATAAAATTCAATACAATCAACCATTTCCTTGAATAGGGCTCCCTCCTCCACTTAAATGGCGCAATTGCCTGAGATGTTCCCACCTTACTGGCCATTTCCTCTGGCCTCTTTCTGGATCCTCCCCTTCTACCCATCCTCTAAACATCGGAATTTCTTACGGCTTTTCCTGGATATTCTCTTTCTCCAGCAACTCTTTCTCTCTCCTTGGCTGATCTCATCTTGCTCTTTGGCTGATCTCATCTTGCTCCAGTGGCTTTAAACATATGCCAGGTATTCTCAACCTTATGTCCTTGGTCCAGATTTCTTCCCGTCTCCCAACTCTTGTAACTGCCTGCTTGGCATAAACACATTAGATATCACAAAAACACTTCAATCTCAAACACCTCCAAACCAGAATACTTGATTTTCCTCCTTAAATCTGGCACTTCCTCAGTCTTCACCATGGAATCACCATCTACCCAGTGGTTAAAGCCAGAAACTTGGGAATCCTTTTTTATGATTCCCTCGCATTCCACTCTGTCAGTGAGTCTTGTTAATACCACGTCCAACAGATCCCTGAACCCCATCGACTTGTCGTTCGTTACCTGCGCTGCTACCTCTCTAGGCCCATCTATCATCGTGTTGTATTGTCTCCTCACCATTTATTTTTTTATTTTTATTTTTCCATCAAGCCATTTAAAGATGAATATACACCCAAAGGCCTGTGTGTGTGTGTGTGTGTGTGTGTTCCTTTGCTCAGTTTGATTGATGGCTTTTTTAAAAAAGATTTTATTTATTTATTCATGAGAGACACAGAGAGAGAAGCAGAGACACAGGCAGAGGGAGAAGCAGGCTCCATGCAGGGAGCCTGACGTGGGACTTGATCCCGGGACCCCCGGTCATGACCTGAGCTGAAGGCAGGTGCTCCACCACTGAGCCACCCAGGTGTCCCTTGATGGCTTTTCATTACCCTTCAAATAAAGTCCTGATGCTTCCCCACGTTCCACCAGGCTCTCGCCACTGGCTGCTAGATAACACGTCTAATCTCATTTTGTGCTGCTCCCCGCCTTAACCACTACTGTGCTTCTGTCCTCCTTGTCTTCTCTAAATTCCTTCTTGTTTGGGGACTTTGAACTTCCTGTTGCTTAAAATAGTCTTACTCTTTTCACTTGGTCCATTCTATCTCACGTTCTAAGTCATTTTTCTTGAAAGGCCTTCCTTAGCTGTCCTAGCTAAAGCAAATTAACCTTGTGATTCTATAGAGCAATGTTACTTGCTTTTTACAAACTTTAATTACAAGCTGCTCTTATTTTATTTACTTGCTTAATGTCTATCTTTTCCAACAGAGGCTTCACGCCATCTCGTTCATATTGCCAGCACATTACAGGCTGCTTAGCACATAAATGTTCCTTGGACATATAAAGAAATGAGTACATATGACGAATATTGTTTTTGCACTCAAAATTGTGTGTGTTGGGTTTCGTGATAGAATGGTCAAGTATCAGTTCTATCTCTCTGGTCATTCCTATATTTGGTTATGATAATCCAGATTCAGGGATTGCCTGTTTGGAAAACTATACTGTGCAAAATGATATTTCAAGACTCCAAGACTTTGTTCACTCTGGAAAATTGGGGCATATGACTAACCAAAACCCTACCAGCCATCCGTGCTCAACTGCTGAGTTCAAGGAGGTGGCCCTTGATAATTAGACATAGTTCTCTTTTTCTTTAAATGACGAATATTTGACATGATTGAAATATATTGTTAATCGGTATAAATCTCATTTAGGAATTGAGAATATAAAAATTATTTCTTATTTATGATTCATTTTCCTTCTAATTATCTGTTGCCCCATAGGTCATGTGAAGAGAGGATTTTCTTCATGCATCCCTCTGCAACATGACTGAGGCGTGAGCTATGATAGAAACAGACTCATAGGGGCACCTGGGTGGCTCGGTTGGTTAAGCATCTGCCGTCGGCTCAGGGCATGATTCTAGGGTCTTACGATCGAGTCTGCATTGGGCTCCCTGTTCAATGGGGAGTCTGCTTCTCCCTCTGCCCACTCATGCTTGCTCTCTTTCTTTCAAATAAATAAGTAAAATCAAAAAAAAAAAAAAAAAGGAAGAGAAAGAAAGAAAGAAAGAAAGAAAAAAAAAAAGAGACTCATAGATGCAGGAAACAAACTGGTGGTCCCCAGAGGGGTGACACAGCTGAAGGCGGGGATTAAGAGTACAAACCACCGGTTATAAATGAAGTCACAGGGATGTAATGCACAGCACAGGGAATAGTGTTGATAAAACTGCAATAACTTTTGCATGGTGACGGATAGCTAGACTTACTGTGGGGATCATTTTGTGACATATAAAAATGTCAAATCACTCTGATGCACACCTGACACTAACAGGCTGTTATATGTCAATTATAGTTCAATTTAACCAAACCAAACCAGAGGGTGGTTGTGTGTTCAGCAGCCTGTTCTGTGGTATGCCCTGTGCCAGGGGAATCTTCTCTCCATTTGTGTCTTTTGAACCCATTTTGATGGGTGCAATGTGACTTAATCTGACAGCCACTGGATGCAGTTGTAAATTGTAGATAAAAAAATGCAAATGTCAGCGCTGAAACCAAGTGGCAATTTTAGTCAAGAAATGGTCGCCTGAATGATCCATAACATATTTTGTTTGCTTAGATTATCACCAGCAGAAAATGTATGTATTTTCTCATTTAAAAAAATTTGTGGGCAGCCCAGGTGGCTCAGCGGTTTAGCACCGACTTCAGCCCAGGGTGTGCTCCTGGAGACCCAGGATCCAGCCCTGCATCGGGCTCCCTGCACGGAGCCTGCCTCTCCCTCTGCCTCTGTCTCTGCCTCTCTCTCTCTCTCTCTCTCTGTGTCTCATGAGAGACATGAATAAATAAATAAAATCTTTAAAAATAAATAAATAAATAAATAATAAATTAATTAATAAACTTGCAAATCCTTGAGCAATCCTATGAGAAACACTGGCCTATGGGGACAGCCACCAAAACATCCTGAATTTTCTGACATTGAATCTCTCCAATATTCAGTCCACTGCTCACATCCCGTGTCAGACCAGACACCCTAATTTTGGGTCTGACACTGGATTTTCACGGGTTTTCTTGAACTTCTGTGAAAATCTTGCCCGTTTTGAAGGAAAGGACAATTTCTCTGGAAACTGCCCAGTTTAGGGCACTCATCCCACCTTCATCTGGCCTTCTTCTCTTCTTCAAAACCCAGACAAGTACTTTTCAATCCCATCAGACCCCATTTGTGGTATATATTTGATAACACTCTCCTTGCTGTCTTGATAAGAATGCACGGATCACGGTATCACCTAGCAGAGGTGGAGTCACGGCAGGGGAGGGGGTGGCTAAGGAAGATGAACCCTTATGACCCCTCACTGGCATGGGCCCCTCCAAAATCCTAGAGGAGGTCATAGGTTTTTGTGAAATTTACAGAAGTAGAGTATTTTCAGCCACATTTGGATGAGACTCCCTTTCCTACTGGCAGCACGAGGGTAGCTGCAGAAGGTCCTGGGACCCAGCTAAGAAGGGTGGGTTGAGGGTGTTCGGTCCTGGTTTAGTGTGATAGATGCATGGGTTTCGCAGCTCCTTTCAGTCAGGGTGGGAGCTGGCGAGGCTCTTCCAGCCTTCGTGGCAGGAATGGCTTCCAGGCACTTCCACCGAAGAGCCAACTGTCTTGACACGAGGGGGGAGGCCAGGGGTCAGGCCGCAGCGTGACCGCATCCTCCAGCACTCAGCACTGGAGATTTGCAGGCAGCCAAGGAAACTGAGATTGAAATATCTGGAGTCGGGAGCTAGTCTTGTCAAAACATTTTCCTGAGCGTCAGATGTGTGTAAAATCCCAAGCAGAGAATTTGGTTCATTTCTGTGTCTAGTGAAAATGGGAATTCTCTTCCTTCAGGAATATTCTCAGTAATGTGAAATGCAGAATTATAAACACACCAGGATGCTTTTGTCGTCTTGTTCATGGAAACAAAACAAAACAGAATTTATCAGAATCCCTGTGTTCCTAAGGCACAAGCCTGCAGCCGTACGACAAACACTCAGGATATCTCGTAGAAACTGCATTTCCTGTGCACCCCCAAGTATCAATAATAGAAAAAAAAATTGATCAGCAAAGCTAGGGGAAAGAATGGTTTATATTTCTGGTTTTTCTACTGAAAATGATAATATGATATCACTGTGTGATGAAGAGGATCAAAGAGGACGGAGTAAAGATGTAGGGAAAGGAAAGTACAATAGTGGAATGTCTAGCAGCAAGTTAATTGTTATTTTTTCCGGATTTTTATAGCGTTCCCATCATTCTTCAGCTTTTATGTATTTCATAATTTCTTTTGATATAAAATTTCTTGTTCTAATTAGTCATTCTAATGCCTAATACTGTATTCATAATTTCTTATTCAATTTTTTAAGGGGGGCCCAAACTGTGGAAGTTGAGGGGACCTGGAACTGGATCCAACTCTCCTACACACAGAAAGTCTTGACATAAAGAAGAAATAGAACGAAATGACTTTATGACAAGGGAACATACCCACGATGCTGTGCTGGCTACTGGCGGCCAGAGAGGAGGGCCGGGCACTGGCACAAAGGTCAGGAAGTGCTCACTCGCTGGGGGTCTGATTTGGTCCAACGGGGAGCGATCCAAGGATGCTGTTCCAGGAGAGCGAAGAAGAATGTTTACATGGGCATTATATGGGGTTTTCCCCTCGGAACATCCAGCATAGAGGGGACAATGTAAAACTTCCTCGAATTTCTTAGCGTCAAGGCTCGGATCACGGTAAGACATCTGGCTGGACATTCAAGGGTGGTGCTCGCAGGACGATGTTGAACTCGGCAGGGTGCTGGGTGCCTGCTGAATGCTGCAGGCGCAGGCCGCAGCCCATCGCTGCCAGGAGCAGTACACTCCCCCTCCCACGCCCCCAGCCCGGACAGCACCCCAGGTGTGCTCGCTCTCTCGCTCTCTCTCTCTCATATTCCCCGTTGGCCTTCTTCAGGGATGACATTCAGGGAATATGATCTGAGAGGTTCAGTCGATTCCCTCTGTCCTCGTTTTTCAAACCCTCACGCAGACCCATCCTCACCCCCAGAAACACACCCGGCCACACTGCTGCTTAGCCAGGTCCTGAAAGATCAGAGCTTCAAAAGTTACCTATTAAAATGCAAATGTCCTTGGCCGAGCTAAGACCTCCGGTCCGCCTGTACCTGCTGACAGCCTAGAGGGCTTCCTTTCAGAGAAGGCTGTTCCCATTTGTTAACTGTGGAATTCTGTAAGGAGGCAGAAAATAAACTGGCCTACACAACATTTGACTTGAGGGCGGACACGAGGTGAGTTTCTCTGCCTCACAGTACGCCTGGGAGCCCCCCGGACCCCCAGGACCACCCCCCGGGACCCCAGAGCCACCCCCCCAGGACCCCAGAGCCCCCCTCCCCAGGACCCCAGGGCCACTGCCTGGCCCCCCGCCTGCTCTGAGAGCACAGTGCCCTCGCTTGCCTGCCCACCTGGCCCGTGCGCCAGCTGCACCCCCCACCTGGGTCCACGGGGGTCTTTCCAGCCTTCTCCCCGCATTTGTGCGGGAGGATCTGTCCCTGCGGCTCTCAAGTCCAAAATAAGGACACAGTAAGTGCCGCAGGTGGCTTTGCTCTCGCTCAACCTGTCACTACGTCAGCCCAACACTAACAACCACAGGTACTGTCACCGGCCACCTCCCCCGGTGGGGGCTGAGGCACAGAGACATCAAGACACTCCCCATGGTGAGGGGCCCGAGTGAGAACGACAGTCCCCCGCGCGTTCAGGGCACAGACTCGAAATCAGTCTTAGGCCGAATGTCTGTGGAATACGCGCAGGCACTGATTTGGTTTTATTCTTTAAGTTGAAAAATCAAATGCAATAGTCTGACAGTTTATAACCCTCTTTGGGGTCCCGGGGAGTGGCCCTCTGAGCGTCTGCCCTGCAGGCCCGGCGGGCGCTGGGGGAGGCGCGGCCCGGCTGCGGGGGGGTCACAGGGCAGCGGGCACCTACGGTGATGCTCAGTGGCCCAGGCCGCGTCTCCAGGCCACCGCGGGGGACCAGGCCTCGGGCTGGGGTAGCCGGCGGCCCTGATGGGTGCTGCGAAGCCTGTGCAAGCGCTTTCTCCGTAGTTGAGTCTTCGGGACACCTAAGAGCTGTGGCTCTAGTCAGGAGACCTTCTCCCCAGTCTGCCGCACGCTGCGAGCCTGTGCGGGACGCGGCCCTCTGGCCCCTGGGCCGCCTTTCACGGATACCTGGTCGGCCTCCTACACGGTCCGTAGGGCATGAGCTCTTGCCGTGTCACTATGTAAAATCCAAATACTACGGTCACCTTTGAATTTGAGCAATAGCATGTTTTATTAAAAGCAGGTACTAAAATATATCTTGTGTCTGGTCTCCATTCAAATCCATTTACTTCTGTGAAAAACTTGGCCGATCGTCCCTCCTTTGTTAGAAAGAAGTATGGGTCTAATTTTTTTTTTAATTTTTTTTAAAATTTTTATTTATTTATGATAGTTACAGAGAGAGAGAGAGGCAGAGACACAGGCAGAGGGAGAAGCAGGCTCCATGCACCGGGAGCCCGATGTGGGATTCGATCCCGGGTCTCCAGAATCGCGCCCTGGGCCAAAGGCAGGCGCCAAACTGCTGCGCCACCCAGGGATCCCAGAAGTACAGGTCTAAAGATGGAAAAGATCGTCTTTGGGATTCTTTCCTGATGGGCTTTTTTTTTTTGCATTGAGGGGTGACGGGAGGAAGATCTCTGTCCACACCCAACGCTGCGGCTTCCATAACCCATGTCCCCGTCTCCTTCTCACTGGTGTCTACTTTGGGAGCCCTGGGAGTGTCCACGTCTTTTGGATCCACACGAAGCAGGCAACAGGCTTATGTCGAGACAAGAATAAAAGAGTAGTAAAGCCACTGCCTTTATTGCCCAAATTCACCCGGCCGGCAGCACCTGCTGGCGAGTACTGCTTCCTGAGCAGACTCCCCTCCTGGCAGCAGAAAGAGCTGATGACCCCCTGGACCCTAAGAATCTGGATTGAAAGGCAAGAATCCCTCTCCTCTCTCCGGGCACACCTGTAAGTACACATAATGAATATATGCAACCGTGCCCACAGCACCGCGTGGCCGAGGATCGATACGTCATTTTGTGAACCCAAGAAAAGAGATTGTAGGACAAGAGATTGGACTAGCTTCATGGTTTTCCATCTGTGGGTTAGTGATCCCTAGGAATCCACACAGTTTTTGCACGGGGCCTATGGATTCAGGTGTGCTTCGAACACACTGTGTAGACGGGGTGGATGAGCGTGACGTGGACGTGGTCGTGAGCACAGGCTCTTTACCCAGACCACGTAGTTTCAAATCTTAATTCTTCCACTGAGCAGCTGCGTGCCTGGATGGGTCGCCCAACTTCCTTGTGTTTTAATTTCCTTGTTCTTGAACCACGTAAAGTTGGTAAGACCGAAACAAATTAGTCATCCTGCATGCTTAGTCCTCGGGGGGTGATGCGTGTTCATCTGGTGCATCCACACCACAAGCAGACAGCTACTTTGCTCTTATCATTTCACATCCAGTTTCATAAAGACCTTGCTTTGTGCTAGAGAACTCAGAGAGGAAGAAGCCAACAAATCGGCCCTTCTGTTTGCTTCCCAATTTTGGAGAAGGGTACAAAGTCCCAGAGGCCCTATGGGCTGCCCCATCCCAAATCATGAAAGCTCCCATCCAAAGCCTTTCACTCTGGATCCAGCTGCAGAGAGACACCGCAGCTCGCAGGCGCCGGAGTCCATGTGTGACCATTTGGGTTTCCCTTCTCTACTGCTACCGAGTGAAGTGCAAATTCAGCTTTCCAAGAACCAACAATAGGTCAGAATTTGGGATAGAGAAGCTGCTTAGGAACGCCCAGATGGTAAAGCTTGTAGGAAGAGGTGAGATGAAGACCCAATCTGCTGGTCCCGGGGAGCACACTTGTTGACCTCCACAGGCAGGAGACAGGAAGTGAACGGCACGGTCCACCCAGAGGATGCACGTAAAATTCAGAGGACCTGGGTTTTGTATAAGGTGAAGGATGTATGGAAGTCAACCGGCGCATCAACCCGTTCCTTCACGGTGGAGCGGAGCTACTGCTTCACCTTCTCGCCAATTTGTTTCTCTTGGGTACCTGTGGTTGTGTATGATGGGGATGGTTCCTTCTTCCTGACGTTGACGCTGCTGGTTTGGTTGTCACTTTTGGTTCTGTTTTAGGGACGGATGGACAAAGTGGTTTTGATTTGCTTTTTAAGCTTTAATGAACTGCTTTCGTTGAATCTGCGAACTCTTTGCCCTCCCTACTGCCAGAACACTACCTCTATTTTGAGGACGGACGCCGGAGCAAAAGCTTTAGGATGGTGCAGCAAACGGACGTGGTATCTCTCCCCACAAAGCCTGAACCCTCCCCGCTAGGAGACAGTGCTTCTCCTTGGGCCCCACCCCACCTCCCATTCAAATAGGAGGTGTTGGGACAGTGCGGAGTCTTAGGAGGAAGCCTTCAAAGACACCATGGGAGTCACAAGAAGGTGTTTGTCCTCAAAGGACAGTGTCATTGTAGGATCACTGTACTGCGAGAAAGGAATCTCCCATAAGTACCCTGGACACAGTCTCAACAACGCGGTGCAGCAAAGCGGTCTCTTCCAGGATCTTGCTATTCAACTACTGCCGTCCAACAGAACCCACAAATGGCATCTCTCCTATTTCTTTCTCTTCCTCTCCATCCGGGTTGAACAACTTCTTACATTCAGTTCCTTATCATGCTTTCTTCATCATGGTAACAGAGGTGAGTGACATTGCATAATTATGCAAACTACACCGGTTATCACATCAAAGTAGGTGACTCACTGCCATAACCCAGTTGAGTGCACGCATTTCCTAAGAGTCTTTAATAAGCCCTGCTGATAAAGGAGGGGAAGATATATTTACTGAGCCTCTTCTACATACCAGGTGCTATGCGATGCACTTTACCTGTTGATTAACTGAACACCTCATACTAAAGCCGTGATCTCGATGCCAGCATTGTCTGTAGGTTACAGGTAAACCTTGATGACATAAATGCTGGGAGCGTTTGAATTCGGATCTTTAAATACAAACAACTTGCATTTTTCAAAATAACTTGCTGACTTCTTTAAAGATCTGTCCCTACACCCAGGTGGCTCAGTGGTTGAGCGTCTGTCTTCAGCTCAGGGCATGATCCCGGGGTCCCGGGATCGGGCCCTACGTTGGCCTGATTCTCCCTCTGCCTGTGTCTCTTCCTCTCTCTCTCTGTCTTTCTCTCTGTGTGTCTCATGAATAAATACATAAAATTTTAAAACAAAAAAGAAAATCTGTCCCTAAACCATTGTGTGGCCTGCAACCGGTCACCAATCTTTCTTATCTGGAACCTTTTATTTACGAATCTTTTTGCCTCAAATTCTCTAATTCCACGGAGGTTGGGGAGTATGGGTAGGCCTTCACGCAGAGGAACTATATGTTCAGTTCGGTAGACTTGCGGCCACAGTCGGTGAGGAAAGGCACCGCCGTGTGATAGGATGGCGCCTTGCTTACCTCTCAGTGCCCTGCCTACTTTCGATTTTTGGCAAGGACCAAAGAGAATAAGTACTGCGTGTGAAAGAAGCCTTGTGAATGGTAATGACTACAGGTATTAACGGAGCTATCATCTCCAGCATCGTCATCAATACCCAACCCTGGGGGCAGGCGACCAGCTCTGGCCTGGAGCTAAAACACGGAGTAATTAGTCAAAGGGGCCCTGGTGGGAACAGAACTGGTGTGGGAGGAAGGACAGCCGTGCTAGAAGATTAGAAACATAAAAATGGATAAAAGCTGGGAAAAGGAAATAAATTATAGACTAGACCCAGATCCCTGTAAGTCATGGTCTAATATCTGTCGTCCTGGGTTGGGAGCTCCATCAAGACTCAGTGGGAGAGAAGGAGCCTGAAAATATCCCCAGGTTGGCTGCTCGGATCGTGAATCCTCAGGGAATAAGATGGAAACGCGTGGACCGGTGGGCTCGTGGACCAGCAGGAAATTAGGTAACGAGGGATGGTGGCTCCGGAGAACCACAACCAGACTTCAGCAACCGCTGGCCTGGCCTGGCACGGAGAGCGCTGAGCGGCAAATGTGAAATTGCCCAATTAGGCAGCGCTCTGAGTATTATCGCCAGAGAAGGCAAGCCCAGGCACAGCTGATGAGTTAACCAGATATGATACAGAAAACATTTCCTTCTCCTTTTTGGCTTCAAGTCTCTTTTAAGGCTGTAGGTCTCTCCAGTCCAGTCGTACGTGGGGGCCACGAGGAGATGCCTGCTTCCATGGGAGGCCCTGCCCTGCTGTGGCTAGCGCTGCTGCTCTCCTGTAAGTAGAGGTTCAGGGACCCCTCCCCTCCCCCGGAGGGGCCGAGATGGATCTGGGGAGCAGCTGGGGTAAGAACACTGGCCGTTTTTGTGATGACTTTTTCTAAGCTCCGTGCAAACCACGGGGCATTTCACGGGGAATCTGTCGTGCACACGAGCTGGAGAACAGGGCAAAGCAGGCTGAGCAAGACCAGCCTGAAAGCCAGTCCCTGCAATCGCTCTGGCATCTCCCAGAGGGCAAGGGAGGGAGGACGGAGGAAAGAGAGGAGCTCCTACTCTCCCCAGGTCAGGTTCCTGGGAAGATGGTTGGCCCTTAAAACTCTGGATGAAACTCTCATCATTACCCACATCCCCGTCCTTGGGAGTCCCAGAAGGGTGTGTGCAGCCACTAACTTTTCTTCCTCTCTGGACTTTTGCAGCTCCAGGTGTCATGTCATCAGGTGAGTGAGTCCTTGTCCTTGCTCTGTCAGCCTCAACGTGGCTGGGCATGCGCCCCCCACCGCCCCCGCTGTTTCCCTCCACTCCATCTCCTCTGCTCTCTGGTGATGAGGCGTCTGCCCCTCCCCGTCCAACCTGAGCCCCACTTGCATCTTGCCTGTCTTCCTTCTCTCCCCTCTTCGACAGCTTCTAAAGCACCACCTCCTTCCCTTAAGACACCACCACTCTTTTTATGCAACAACCATCTCTGTGGAATATATATTTCTTTTATAAATTTATTTTTTATAAATAATAAATTTTTTGTTCAATTTGCCAACATATAGAATAACACCCAGTGCTCATCCCATCAAGTGCCCCCCTAAGTGCCCGCCACCCAGTCACTACCACCCCCCGCCCACCTCCCCTTCCAACACCCCTAGTTCATTTTCTGTGGAATATCTAAATATGGAACATGTAAACACCTAAGTGCCTCACAGGCACTACCCCATGACCTCATTCAATTCTGAAAACACCA
This sequence comes from Canis aureus, assembly GCF_053574225.1. Lineage (NCBI taxonomy): Eukaryota > Metazoa > Chordata > Mammalia > Carnivora > Canidae > Canis > Canis aureus. Next base: position 1,280,823 of record NC_135648.1, read on the forward strand.
TCATCTTAGTCCTGTCACCATTTTGTACTTGAGGCCTTTGTCTGATTAAGTGCCTTGCTGGCGGTCCCGCGGCTAGCCAAGGGCCAGCTTCTAACCCAAGCCCCTTGGGTCCAAGCCTAGCCCTGTTTCTGAACCCTTCCTCATCACTGTCCAGCACTTCTAGGCTTTGGTCAAATTTGTTCCACGTCTCTTTGTTCCTGAAAACCTATTAAGACTGATTCTCTCGGCGCTTCTCACTTCCTTCCAGAATTGACGTGTACTTTTGACTCCGTATGCACTCACAGTTAAATAGTCATAAAAATTTAGAGCTGGGAGAGACTATGTTTCATCGAGTCCAACACATTTATTCATTCATTATTCACACACTCATCCACTCAGTAAATATTTAATGAACACATACTATGTACCAGCCATTGTGCTGAGCTAGGGCTGAACAGGACAGACCTCGCCTCTGTCTGCCCAGGAGCTGCAGTCCTCCCTGGCTTGGTTGTTTTTTTTATTTTTATTTTATTTTTTTGGTTGTTTTTTTAATACCCTACACTCCTGTCCCGTCTTTCCTCGTGGGTGGGAAACTCCCTGGGGCCACAGCACTGAGTCCTCCTTCCGTAAGCCTAGGACTCAGGACAGTTTACGAGGGTGGACCGAACACAGACCGTCTTCGCTGTTGCCGTGTCTGTGCTCCAGAGCCTGGACAGTTTTCTCTTTTCCCCTCCCTTATACCTCTTTCCACAATTTGATCTCCTCAAAGATACCTTGAAACCTACAGTGTCCATGAACCCGCCATGGAATACAATATTGAAGGATGACAGTGTGACTCTTACATGTACTGGGAACAACTCCCTTGAAGTCGACTCTGCTGTGTGGCTCCACAACAACATCACTTTGCAAGAGACGACTTCACGTTTGAACATCAATAAAGCCCAAATCCAGGACAGTGGGGAGTACAGGTGTCGGGAAAATAGATCCATCCTGAGTGATCCTGTGTACCTAACAGTCTTCACAGGTAAGTTCTGGGACTATGGAAAGATGGATTCTCCCACATGAGGAATGGCTCATCCTAAGCCAGGGAGGCATCAAGTTCTCCAAGGGCCTAGTACACCGGGGTGGGATTCAGGCCTCGCACTCAGGACCCGCCCGCCGCTCTCCTTCCACCCCCGCTCCTGCCCAGCCCTGCCTTCCTCCCCGGTCATGGCTATCTCCACCTCCCGGTGCTCTCCCTCCACCCCACCTCACCTCTCTTTTCGGGTTGGGGCAGAAGCATAGGACACGTACAAAGGACATGTTGGGTATGTGAACGTTGCAAAGAGCTGAACATCCGAAACAGGATCAAAAGGTCTGATTTCTAAAATTTGCTCCATCATTTCCATGCGCCACATCCTGGACGTTAGGTCAGCACTCTTGGTTTTGAAAGACATCCATGTAGATCCCTTACAGGCTCCGCTCTTAACTCAAAAACAAATCTCATGTCTGCTTCAACTTTGCGTGATTCTTAGTGCGTTTCAGTTCTTACAACGACATTAGCCAGGGAACCCAACCCTTGACATTCCACAAACTCATCATTAACGAGTATTTGTTGGGCACCTACGCACTCTGAGGTGATGGTGTTAGGCGCTGGGGATACCCTGTAAGGATCAGACGTGACTCTGGGCCTCCTGAGGCGTGGAGCCACATGGGGAAGAGGACACTAAGCGAGTAACTACACACACATCGTGAAAGGTGGCGTGCATGTTCTGGGGAAGTTTTGGAGCTCACCGCGATCGATGGTAGGACTAGGGAGTCCCCAAGACGCAAGAGGGCAAAGCAGACCTGCTCCGAGGCGAGGGCTCCTTGGACAGAACAATTTTATTCCCTCTTAATGACCAGAACTGGCACCGACGGAGCTGAAGGGAGCACGGGCTCTCAAGCCGTCTATGGATGGGCCCAGCAGGAGCGTCAGAGTGGTTCTAGGGCCCCAGAGTCACTTTTCAGGAGGAGAGAGGGTTTATTGATATAGAGGACAGACCCTAAGCATTGTTTCAGATTTCCTCTTTTATTGACCTTACGGGCCAAGAAGTGGGTTAATGATAAGCCGTGGTTCCTGACGCTTCCTCTGTGCGTGACCACGTCTACCTCTGTCTGTGTCTATGTACCCACCCGTGTGCTGTTACGTGACCTAACACACGCTCTTCAGAGTGGCTGATCCTTCAAGCCTCTGCCAACGTGGTGATGGAGGGTGAGAGCTTCCTCATCAGGTGCCATAGTTGGAAGAATTTGAGGCTCACAAAGGTGACCTACTACAAGGATGGCATCCCCATCAGGTACTGGTACGAGAACTTCAACATCTCCATTAGCAACGTCACAACCAAAAACAGCGGCAACTATTCCTGCTCAGGCCAGATCCAGCAGAAAGGCTACACCTCTAAAGTCCTCAACATTATTGTGAAAAAAGGTGAGCTGGTAAAGAAAGAGGGGGGCCAGTGGCCGGGGAAGGGAGAGAGAGGACCCCTGGGGCTGGAGCGGCGCCGGGTGGTGGCTCTGCCTCATGGGTCCCCTGGGCCGCGGGAGGGGCCTGGGCCACGGCCTCCGAGGCCTTGTTTGTTTGCCGGCAGTGGTGACACCTGTTCAAGCTGTGGAATTTTTATGAAGACTAAATGTGGTATCTGGAAATGGATGCGTAGCCTGTTAAGCGCTGCCCAAGCATAACGGACGAAATTGCTGGTTTGATCTCAAAGTCCTCTGTGGCTCCTGGGGAGGACACTTATGCTTATCAGGTTGAAAGGCAGTCTCAGAGTTGAAGGGATGAAGGCTGTGGGGAGCTTGAAGACGCCGCCGCGCTCGAGGAGGAGGGCGAGGGAGGGAGACCCGCAGGCCGTGGGCTGGGTGCCCCAGTTGGGAGGAGATGGGCCTACGAGGGACACCGGGCAGGCACCCCGCCTCCAGGCCCAAAGAGAAAGATGCTCCCTCCCAACTGCAGAGAAGAGAGGGAAGCCTCTCAGATATCTGCCTTGCTCGGAGGAAATCAGATTTTTTTGCTTGGCCGACTTGGCTCATACCGTCTAAAAAATCATGAGACCAGAAGCCAGAATTAAGCCTTATTTCAATTTTCTGCTACCTGGTCTGAGACCGACGTGCTATTTAACTGTCGCTGGCCTTCCGGGATCCTTATCTGTAAAGTCAAAGGCTTGGTCTAGATGCCACTTGGAGAACTTGAAAAATACTGATGTTTGCATGTTATCTCCCGAGATCTGGATTTAATCGGTTTGGAGGACTGGGCATCAGTATTTTTAAAAGCCCGTCAGGGAACGGTCATGTACAGCCAGTGCCGAGAGCTGCTGGTCTAGGCGATCTCTAGGGGCTTCTGGCTGTGATGTTCCAGGGCTCTATGATTCTAGGATAATCACGAAAATCAGCACCTTGTAGACAGAATAAGAGAATCAATCACAAGAGAGGGACTTAGAAGGCAGCTTCAAGAAGCTCTGGCCCCGTGTCTTGGTTCAGGTGGTAAATGATGAGCGATCAGAAATGAGGCTCCGGTCGCCCCACCCCCACATGCGTTGTCTCCTTTCCATCCCAAAGTCACATAGGGGCGCTGGTCCCTGAGCTCCAGAAAAGGGGTCACCTTTCCTAGGACCTCCCCACCTTGGGAACACTGGCTGGAGGAGCTGGAGGCAGGGACTATGGGGCGGATGGCAGGAGGCTAGGGCCTCCGGGAAGCAGACAGAGGAACCCAGATCCATGGGTGCTGCTCTCTGGTCCTGGAGGCCTTAGCACGCTAGCGCTATTGGATGGAGGACCACGCCAGGTCCTTCTCGGAGGGAGGATGAAGTCGTGAGCCCCGGTCATCAGCTCCTCATATGACTTCTGCTTCTTGTTGCGTCTAGAGCCCACCAAGCAAAACAAGTACTCCGGGCTACAATTCCTGATCCCGTTGGTGGTGGTGATTCTGTTTGCTGTGGACACAGGACTGTTTATCTCGACCAAGCAGCAGTTGACAGTGCTCTTGCAGATTAAGAGGACCAGGAAGAACAAAAAGCCAGAACCCGGAAAGAACTGATGCCGCTGCTTAAGAAACATCAGCATCAGCAATCGCTTCTCCATCGTCAGACGCAGCTCACGATGCACACGGGAAGGTCTGCAGTCATGGCTTTGCAGAACTGCTTCATTCAACCAACTCAAACTGATTAAGTGGCATGTGATAGTAGGTGCTCAATAAACGGCAGTTAGATAAATAAAAGAATGAGTAGGGGCATTTATTGGCACCTGGCAAAGACAAGTGCCATTTGAATAAAACAGCTACGAAACCAGTAACATGATGCTTCTAAATACGCGAGGCTTGCCAATTTCTTTTGTGCTTCTAGAGGCAAGAACCACGAAGTTCTAGAGTAGAGATGCTTTCTCTTAACCACTCGAAGTCTGGACTAGGACTACAAAGACGTGGGGGGGATGTTGGTGAGATGGGTCATTTTTATGCTCTCATTTCGACCTACCATTTATGAGCTTGTAGTGCTTGCTGAATCGGGGGCAATCTTGAGCCCCAGGACTCGAGGGATGAGGCTGAGTCCAAGATTCCCTTGTGATCGTTTCTCCCTCTAACGTCTCCCAAACTCGTCTCCTGAATCCCCTCTAACAGCAACTGAACGGGGTGTCTTAGAGAAATCCTAGCAAATAATACTCACCAAAACTCTCAGCTCTGAAAACAGACGGATCTCAGGCAAAGACCCAATTTTGCTCTCCCACCCCCCGCCCCACCTTTGCCCGTGGAGATAGCTACACATGGGACTTGGGGAAAGAATTAGGAAGAGACGCAACACATGGTGGGTGCTGAGCATGAGGCTGCAACAGCCAACAAGAGATCAGAGTATGTACAGCTTTGCTGTGATTTAGGACAATTACTAACGCAAGCGGGAAGTGAATCTAGGGGGAGATTTGTAAATACTCTTGAGGTTGAGAAGTCCCATTTTCTCCAAAAGATGTTGTTAGACCACAAAGCAGAGAGAATTATTGGAGGCTTTTTTTTTAAATATAAAATGAATCTCCTTAATACTCTCTACGTTTCTCACGCCAAATTAGACAAGTAAGAAATGGCCAGATTCCCAGTGAATAGCCTTGTCACTTGGCTTCGCATAAACAGGCCTGGTAAGTAGAGAAGAGATTTTTTTTTTTTTTCCTGCAATAGCAGGCCAGGAAAGGTTCCCATGGGAGGCTTTTTGGTGTTGTTCTAGATAATTCTCCTGCATTTTTTAAAAAGATTTTATTTATTTATTCATAAGAGACACACACAGAGAGAGAGAGAGAGAGAGAGAGAGAGGCAGAGACGCAAGCAGGCCCCATGCGGGGACGTGGGACTCGATCCTGGGTCTCCAGGGTCACGCCCTGGGCTAAAGGCGGCGCTAAACCACTGAGCCCCCCGGGCTGCCCATTTCTGCTGCCTTTAGGAGAAGACAGAAGATCCATGAGTCTCTGGGACCATGGTCTTGCCACTGTCTTCACTAACAACATCTTGCTTCTCCATGTCCTAGACACAGCATCATACATAACAGACTAGAGAGCAAGTGACTTGCTCCTTTGTTGGATCTGAGGCCAAATGACCCAAAATGAAGAGTAGAGAGCTGTTTAACATTGATAGAAAGTCCACGCTTGATCAGCTTGAGATACATCTTCTGAAGGGTTTTCTAGGTTCTGGAATATCACAACTCACCTCCACCTCCCCTTTATCCACACCCAAGCTGGCAAGGGCTCTGCAGAGAGCACACAGCTGGATCTTCAAGCCCCCGTGAACTGTGTGACTGGAGACAGTCACTTGCTAGTATCTGAGATTCCATTTCTTTGTAAAAAAGAGCAGTTTGGACTAGGTGGCCTCTAAGCTCCCTTGAGCCCAGATGCCCTGTCCCCGGTGACTTGGGAGCCTACTTCCCATGCGGTGAGTACACAGGTTCAGAGGCTCAGATGCAGCCCCAAGGAGCGCTGGTGTGAGTTCTTCCTTCATCCTCCACACGTTGTCCCTTCCCTGGATCTGAAATTCAGGTTTGTCTGAGATTTCTGTCTCCCATTCATTTCTTCCTGTTTTCTTCTCCATACATTGCTTGTTCCTTATATAAGGAATGTGGAAGAGAATCAGGACTTTGATATTTTGTGGAGCTCTAAAATATGGCATTTAAAAGGATGTGTTTTTATTTTTATATACACCAAACACTTTGTCTACAGCAGAGATGGAATACGTATGTTTACACAGGTGATTGCAATGGAGACAATCCACCTCCTGCGTCCGTCTCAGGGCCTCCTCTGCTACCTTCAATCTCTTACCACATTTGGCCTAGGACAGTTCAGAGAGCAAATTTTCCTCCCACAGTTGCTGTTCCAAATCGGCTGCCACAAATCATCATGAATTCCTAATAATTAGAGATTGGTTTTGCTGAGAATCAACTCTGTTAACTCCCTACTGGTGGCCAGTGAAAGACAAATCCCACTGGTCACTTGGAGCATGGAAACTCAGACAAAAGATCCACCTTGGCAGTGTGCTGGAGAACTGAGTGCTCGAAGAGTGGTTCTGCTCTTTCTCTCTTCTCATGACAAAGGAAGCGGGACAACGGGATCATGTCCCTGACCCCAGAGATGGGGGAGCTTTAGGTTGAGAATGGCAGAAGCACCTGCCAGCCCGGGTCCCTAGATGACCTTGCAGAGTGGTTGTGTCTTCTTGCCTTCAGTTGTCTGCCTGGCTCTGGACAGTTACCAAGCCCAAGCCCCCATCTGATGCTCCATCAACCTCCATGGCATTCCCACCCCCAAACGTTTTCCCTACCACTGTGCCCAGGATCACTGTCGAGTTAGCCTGCACATTATCACTTGTAGCATCCACACTCTTTCCCTTCCTGAAAATTGGAATGACATATCCTCACAGTTAGCCTTTCCTGTATTTGAAATTTTAAAAATCTCACTGAGAGTGGTCAGCAATCTCACTGCCAGGTAATTGAATGGAAATCCAGGGCTGCAATGCAACTGAAAATTGCTCACAGAAAAAAACCCTGAAGATAAAGGAATGACTTTGTGTGGATTCTGAGAAAAGTTCAAAGTTGTATTTTTTTCACCCGTTTCCAAGAGGGTAATACTGCACTACTACCAACTAAATCGAGCTGCAGGAAATATAGTTCAATTAATAGGGTGATTTTTTTAAAAATTAATATATAGGAGTCACTGGCCTTCAGCCCTCACTAGAATATATCAAGGCTAAAAATCTGGGTTCTCGGCTGGCCAAGTGCTGTCCTAGAAACGAGACCCTAAAATATTGCAGATTAGGATCCTCAGAAAATAGACTCTGATGTGGACTGGAATGTGATCGTTTCTTAGGGAGTGCCCTCAGTACCAACACCTGGGTGAGAGAGAAGGGGGGACCCCCGAAGACGGAGAAGCTGAAATGTGATGTGGTCACAGCAAATGCCAACCATCTCACAGCTGAGAGCCCTGGAGCTGGGAAGGCCATTTGTAATCACCTTAGATCGAGGGACAGGCGCTGGTCTTCATACCCTGAAGTGGACAAGTCTTTGGAGGCTGTGCGCCCTGGGAAGATACGTGGCTCTGGAGAAAGTAGCTCCACGGCAAGAGCAATTTCCAAAGAGCCACTCAACTGACCGCTGTTGGCCCAACGCCCTCCCAGCAGCTTGGGGGGATGGATGTGTGGGTCCCCAAGGTGTGCGATCTGGGTGGGGTCGCACAGCGTCCGCGGAGTACAACTGTAGTGGAAGAGCATGGGGCCCCGGCCGCTGGAACTCTACCTAACAGCTTTTCTGTCTGGATTAAGCAGAATAATTAAGCCTGAATATTTTTATAATTTCGACTATGCACGCAGCAGTGCACCGTGCTGTGGTTTCTACAGACCTGGACACAAAGGCAAAGGATGTTTGGCCTCCAGGTCGCCTTCCAGGTGAATGTTTTTTGTTGTTGTTGGTTTTTTTTTTTTTTTTTTGCAAAGTCAGACGTGTTAACTTGACTCAGAGAATTCCTGAGTTTCCACTGCCTCGTCCCATCCCCCATGACCAGCGACGTCAGGACACTCTCACAGGTGATATTTTGCCTGGGCAGGGTCACCCCGTGGCGCCAGCTGGATTCCGGACGCCATAGGAGCCGCGTCTGGAGCTCAGGGTGTGCCCGTTCCTCGGCGTGGGAGGCCAGAGCGGGGCAGGAGGATGGAGGAGGAAGGACCCACCAGAGCGTACGTGTTCACCTTCTGAGATGCTCACATGGGAATGCTGTTTTTAGGTCAGGTTTTACGTTGGGAGTATCTCAGAAGAAATGTCTGAAGATTAACCTCTGCGGGCTTAGGAGCTTACCAGAAAATTTTTTATTTAAGTCAACCTTCAGACTTCTGCTCATTGATAAGTGTTCTCAGAAGTTGTGGTGAAAATGCTTACATTTCCAACAGCATATCAGAGTTTATAGGTCTAGCCCACAAAAGAACCAGGCTTTGCTTAGCTCCTTCCAACCTCTGTGCTTTTCACTCCTGGGCTGGAAATGCGGAAGGTGTTGAACTTTTCAACACGTTCCCCTTTACTGGTGTTTCCTCACCTCACCACCTCCAGGCTGTGGACAACACACCTCTACGTGCTTGAGAGCTGATGACCTTTTTGACTTCCTATTTGTACCCCTCCTTTCCGGGAATGGCTGGGTAAGGCAGTTCTACCCTGGCAAGTGTGTACCCAAGCCTCCTGAAGATTCCTCAGGAATCTGGGGAATGTTAGCAATTAGCAAAAGCAGATTACGAGATGGTCCTCCATGTCCACAGAAGAGAATATGCATGTGTCTCCTCACTTGTTAAAAAGTTGCACAAACTACTCCTACATTCCTTCCAACAGCAGTGAAAGTCTTTCCGAGGTGGCTTCCAAACCCTTTGTTCATGGGCTTTGTAGAACGCTGCCGGTTCTGTGTCTCAGTGGAGTTGTGTGGCTGGGTGTACACGTGTGTGACAGGATGTGGGTGGGAGTGACCCAGGCAGGTAAATCTTTCCCCTCTGGTCTTGGGCATTTGCTGAGCATCTCTGAAGGAAGCATGGGAAACCATGACAAGCTCAAATGGAAGTCCCCAGTTTTAATTCCTTTACTAAAGTCTATTCTTCTTGATCTCATACTTAAAAGCCTTACTGACACTGCATTAAAATTAATATACAACCAAAAAAAAAATTAATATACATTCACAAAATCAAATAAAAGGCTTTCAACAATCTCTCCTTGTTAAGAGGAAAGATTCCGCCCCACAGCTCTGTGCAGAGCATCCTTGACCTCTTTGTTCCGCAGGCTGTACACAACGGGGTTCAGCAAGGGGGTGATGACTGTGTAGGTCACAGAGAGGAGTCTGTCCTGCCCCAGAGAACTCTGGGACTTGGGCTTGAGGTAGATGATGGAAGCGCAGCCATAGTGGATGATGACCACGGTGAGGTGGGAGGCGCAGGTGGCAAAAGCCTTCTTCCGGCCCTCAGCTGAAGTGATCTTAAGGATGGTGGAGATGATGAGAACATAGGAGATGAAGACCAGGCCCATGGGTAGAACCAGGACACAGACACTGACAACAAAGTTGATGATCTCGTTGACAGTGGTGTCCATGCAGGCCAGCTTCAGCAGGGGTCTCACGTCACAGAAGAAGTGAGAGATGACAAATGCATCACAGAAGGGCAGGCCAAACACAGATGTTACCTGGATGATGGCCATGCTCAAGCCAATTCCCAGTGATCCATATGCCAACTGGACACAGGTCTCTTTACTCATGATGACTGAGTACCGCAGGGGGTTGCAGATGGCCACATAGCGGTCATAGCCCATGGCTGTGAGCAGGAAGCAGTTGTTGATGCCAAAGGTGAGATAGAAGAAGAGCTGAGTGGCACAGCCTTGGACAGCAATGGGCTGGTGGGGATTCAGGAGGCCAGAAAGCATACGGGGAATGATGGCCACGGTGTAGCAGGTCTCAGAGAGGGACAGCATGCTCAGGAAGAAGTACATGGGGGTGTGGAGGTGACGGTCCAGATGAATAATAGTCACGATGATGACATTGCCGCAGAGAGTCAGTAGGTACAGAGTTAGAAAGACAGCAAAGAAGACAAGCCGGTGCTGCCACCCAAAGCTGGAGAACCCTTCCAGGAGGAACTCAGTCACAGCAGTGGAGTTTGGCATTGGCACTGAGGGAGGTCTAGGTCTGGGCCAAGGACAGGTGTGATGAGCATACCGTGAAACAGAGTAGGCTAACCCAAGGCCTTCAGTTAAAAAGTGCATCCATCAGCTGAGCAATGCCTTGGACCTTGAGGGTCATCAGTATTCTCCATTGTCATCATCTTGACCCATTCTCTCCTTGGGTTCTACAGAAGTGTTGCCCCAGCCTCCTGAGACTGATGGCAGAGAGAGCTCTGAGAGGGAAAGTAGAGACAGAGTAAAGGAAAGATGAGTAGAAGTAATTACCCAGACATCAGAAAGGGGAGTCCAGGTCAAGGAGGAAGCTCGGTGCTATAGTTCCTCCTCAAGCACTCTTGAACTAGCCGGGAAGGATCCAGTGAGGAACAGTAACTGACGTGGAAGACAAAATGTAGCTGAGGCTCGTATCCTTTCAACACTGGTCAGGACTCACTGTCACAGCCCTACGCCCTAGCACCACCCTGCAGGGATTTCTGCTCCCCAGAACCCTATGTAAGGAAGTCCTAGGCTTCACTTCCCCAAGCCCTGCACCTAAAATCCCCAGTGATTGTGAAAGACTAGAAACGGGAGCATTCTGATGAGATGTTCCTCCTGAAAACCCTGCACCAAGTATCCTCTGAGGCCACAGACAACGGCTTGATAAGGTACACGGCAGGCCCTTGGCTTATCTCCTTGAATTCTAGCAGAAAGCCGTATGGAACAGATCTGAGGCCATCCCTTCGAGTAGGGAATGGGTTTTCCTAGTGTGAGAGCAAGGATTAAAATTCACCTAATCAGAGAAGGACTGGATGTTCTCTTTTCTCCCTCCAATGTTGAGTACTCCGAGCTGAGATAGGGGCAGACATGAACTCATCTCATGTGAGCTCAAAATTAGAAACTATGCAGCAGCAGGTTTAGCCTGGCCCTTTAAACCCATGTCTACTCTTGGTAGAACTCACCATGTTCAACCATTACCTCCATTCAGAAAGCTGAGAGTCATCCTTTTCCACATGGAAAATAATCCCTCCTAAAATTCTGTCCTCTGTCCCCTCCTCCCTGTGCTTTCTACCAACACCCAACTTCTGAGCACACACAGCAATCATTCTCCGGAAGGTCTGCAATATTCTCCCAACCGAGCTCCCTCATCGCATTGACCTTGGTCCCAGTCCAAACCTGCCTCCTGAATGAATGTTGTCGTAACATTTTTTTTAAAAAGATCTGCCAATGGGATTCACCCAAAGAATACAAAAACACTAACTCAAAAAGATTTACGCGCCCTTATGTTTATTGCAGCATTATATGCAACAGCCAGATTACACCAGCCGCCCAAGTGTCCATCAGAGGTGCGCAGATAAAGATATGGAACGCACACACCATGGAGCATTACTCTTCCATAAAAAAGAATGAAATCTTAGCATCTGCAACAACGTGGCTGTAGCTAGAGAGTATAATGCTAAGCAAAGTAAGAGAAAGACAAATACCATACAATCTCACTTACATGTGGGATTTCAGAAACAAACGAATGAAGGAAAAAAGGGATAAGCCAAAAAACCAGATTTTTTATTGTAGAGAACAAACTGACGGTTATCAACGGGGAGGCTGTGAGGGAGGGATGAAATGGGTGAAGGGGACTAAGCGTGTGCTTATGGTGACGAGCACCGAGTAATCTATGGGGTTGCTGAAGTATGACATTGTGCACCTGAAACTAATGTAACACTGTATGTTAACTACACTGGAATTAAAATAAAAAAAATTATAAATCTGCTAATGGAGCTTTCCTGCTTAAATTCCTTCAGTAGCCATCCAAAATTTTAAGCACAATATTTAAAATCATTTGTAAATTGAATATAGTAATGGAATATAGTAATGGCTCCTAGAATCGCCGTATTAAAGGTGTTAGTGTATTTGAAGTACTTGACTGCGGTGGATAGGGGTCTTCAGCCCAGCAGTCTAGGATTTATAACAAGCCTTTGATTATACAGCCTCAATTTTACACATTTTATCATGTCCCTTCCAGTTGCTCACATGGACTCCATCATGTGCTTTTAAAACCTTTCTTGAGGGATCCCTGGGTGGCTCAGTGGTTTAGCACCTGCCTTTGGCCCAGGGCGTGATCCTGGAGACCCGGGATCAGGTCCCATATCGGGCTCCCTGCCTGGAGCCTGCTTCTCCCTCTGCCTGTGTCTCTGCCTCTCTCTCTCCCTCATCTCTCATGAATAAATAAATTCTTTAAAAAAATAAAATTAAAAATAAATAAATAAATAAATAAAACCTTTCTTGAGGTGCACCCACCAGATCCATGTACTGCAACACGTACTATCCCAACACAGACAGGCTTCAGTAGAACAAGATTTTTTGTTCCACTTTGCTTTCAATTCCCTTCCTGAAGACACCCGACGTTCTCCTTCTCCCTTAGACCACAGTAGCCAGTCCAGCTGACACATCTAGGAACAATCTGTAGTGACATCCAGGTTGTGTTCCTGGGTGATAATGGATAGTTCAGAACCCATCACTGGAAAACCACAGTTTTCATTATACTTGCACACTTACGCTGAAATTCATCCAGCTTATTCTTATAACTTAACTTCACTTTCCTGGCAGAATATTTTACTCATGCCTCTAGCCTAGAATATTTCTGTTTCCTTCCTCCTCCAGACCATTAGTCAGCTCTGAATTACCCACACCTGAAACAACTCCATCCCAGCACCGTTATGTGGGTAGATTCAGCAGAACGGCCAGTGAAGGGGGCACAGAGTGGGATGGCGAAATGAGAAACACTGGCAGGAGCAGGATTACTCATCCACGGTGCAAGAAATGGAGGTGAAGGAAGGGGACAAACCGGGAGGGAGGACACAGATGGACATCAACCTCGAAATTCAGACTGTATCTTTAACTTTGGGGTTGTTACCATTTCTATCTTTCAAATAAATGACACATACACAAAAAAGTGAAACAAAGCCTGTCCCTGACTCAATCTTAGATGAATATACTACTTACATTTTTTCACCAGGGAGGAGAACTTATTATCTCATTATTCTCTGACTTTTTTTTTTTTTAAGTCTACTGTGAATAACAAAATTTTGCTTTAAATCCAAGCAAAACCGTTTCTTCAGGGGTTCAAAGTGTCGAGTACGTCACAAAATGTGAGTGTTGGTATCAGGAACAGAAAGATAACCAAGCCACGGTCCTTGGCCTCACGGAGCTTGGATTTCTGCATGGCCTTTTGAATAGGACACAATGAAAGGTCCCTCAAGTCTTTTTTTTTTTTTTTTTAATTTATGATAGTCAGAGAGAGAGAGAGGCAGAGACATAGGCAGAGGGAGAAGCAGGCCCCATGCACCGGGAGCCCGATGTGGGATTCGATCCTCGGTCTCCAGGATCGCGCCCTGGGCCATAGGCAGGCGCCAAACCGCTGCGCCACCCAGGGATCCCGGTCCCTCAAGTCTTATGTCCCTCCTCCTTACATTAGTTCACATATCCACACTTCCAAAATGATAAAAATCACAAGACCTTCTATGAGAGCTCGTGTCCCCCGGACCACTGGCCACTGCGGGCTCTCTGATGACTACGACCGTCAACACGCACCATCCCTGCAGATAAGGAAGTGGAAACTCACCAACAGCCTGTTCCTCTGCTCTTCTGAGAGTCACATCCCTCCGCTCAGAAAAATTTGACTGCCTGCAATAATAGATATGGGTGTTCTGTTTTGCTTTTACTAATAGTTATAAAGCATTTCCCAGAGTTTTGTCAATGCCCTTCCTGAAATGATTTAAAACCCATCAGTTACTTGAGTTTAGATCGCTGTAAAAATAATGCTATTCTACCAAAAGTCTGCAAATTTTCTTATCTGAAGATTACTAACATCTTATTAAGCAGAGCTGTGGTTTAATAGGAACCCCTCCTTCGCTGGCTAAGCTTGAGAAACCACCCAGAATGTGACACTCGAGAAACTAGAAAGGAAGGAAACAATGCATCGCCCCGTCTTCCAGTGTCTGAGTCTACAAGGGAGGGACAGAAAAAGTCCCATTAAGTTCCTCTGGATTCCCGCAGTCTCCTCTGACAGAAGCTCCTTTTTGAGTCACAAAGCAGTAACTCCGGCTTGAGGTTTCTTAATAAGGTGCAGACTGTCTCAGACTCCTGGGTCTCTCTCCCCAAAACAGCAGCAACTAGTCCCGAGTGAGCAGTAGCAGAGGGCACAATCCAAACGGCACAGTGCCTAGAGACCTCATTAGTCAGGAAGCTCGTTTGCTAATCCTGGGATTCACATTTTCAGAGAGAGACAGAAAGAGATGGCTTGGCTCTTAGGAGAAATCTCTGGGGTGAAAGGGCTGATTTCAAAATTTGTTGGTTTGGGCCACGGTCCTGCTAAGGTCTGTGCCATACTTCCTGCCATCTCTCTGGTGCCAAAGGAGAGGAGCTTAAGACCTTGTGGAAATGACTCTTCACATGTGGCACAAGGAAAGCAACAACTGTCAAGTAGGATCCAAGGTGGACCCCTGCAGCCAGGTCCACGAGGACTGACCTTCAGATACCCCTCACTGGACACCGGTCTAAGTACCAGCGAACAATCAGCAAGCCAGTCTCTGACTTGTGCTGTAAGAACTTTGCACTTTTTTACTTAAATTCCAGCTAACATACAGTGTGAAATCAGTTTCAGGTGTACAATATAGGGATTCGACACCTCCATACGACAGTCGATGCTTCTCACAAGCGCACGCCTTCATCCCCATCACCTGCTTCACCCATCCTTACCAACTCCCGCCCTGTGACCATCAATTTGTCCCTACAGTTAAGATTCTGGGGCGCCGGGGCGGGGGGGTCCGTCGGTTGAGCCTCTGCCTTGGGCTCAGGTCATGATCCCAGAGTCCTGGGCTTGAGCCTCTGCTCAGCGGGGAGCCTGCTTCTCCCTCTGCCCCTCACCTCTGCTCAGGATCGATCTCTCTCTCTCTCAAATAAATAAATCTTTTTTTTTTTTTTTTTTTTTTTGGTTTAAGATTCTGCTCCTTGGTGTGTCTCTCCCCCCGACCCTTTGCTTGTTTGTTTCTTAAATTCCACCTATGAGTGAAATCATATGGTTTTGTCTTTCTCACTTTTATACCTTTTTTTAAAATTGAAGTATAGTTCACGCATGATGTTTGTTACACTAGTTCCAGGTGTGCAACATAACCCTGTCCTATGCCCTGCTCACCACGCGGGCAGCCACCAGCTTTCAGCAGGCAACACTATCCTCTCATCCTGTTGACTTATTCTACTTTCAACCAACCTCTCTCATCTCTGCTCTGCTCGCTGAACACCCCCCACCATGCTGGAGCCCTGGCTCAGTTCCCCCCAAGACCTCAACCCCCCAAGGTCCCCTTCCATATACTACGTCCATCTTATTACCCACAGCCCACACGGATGTTAATGAGTAGCTTTAAACTAGGTAAGAGTTGGCACTCAGTTGTCACCTATTTTTTCACTCCTTAGTTCTATTCATTGCATTGATCTTAGGTCCCTAATTCAATTGTAAGCACCTTTCCAGACTCTCTCCTCTCAGGGTACTTAGAGCTGCTACTAATCAAAGTAATTACCAGCACTTATGATACTTGCTCTTTATAGGCTACGTACTAAACTATTCAACGTACATGTTAATTCATTTAATCCTAACAATAAATCTATACGGCAGCATGACTGTATCCGTCTTCGCAAGAGAAAACAGGCCCAGAGATGTTTTGGAACTTTCTGTAGGTCACTGAGCTGATTGATATATGAGAAACCAGGACTTAAACCAGGCAATCTAGCTTCAGGAGAAACACTAGCCCAAGCCTGGACACAGAAGAATTCTCCATAGCTATGGGTTACATGGAAGTTAACTTGAAATCGTGCCCAGTGGTGGCACAGCTGGTGACAGCAATCTAGGAAGGCAGCTTGGTTATGGTGGAAAAGAAGTGGGCTGGCGGTTGTGTTTACTCTGCTTTAGTGTCCGGATCTGGTGGGCGTCTGTCCAAACGGTCGGTCCTCCCCCTTCGTCTGTGAGTAATGATGTCACACTGTGACATGGGATGGTGATGACAGGGATGCCTCACCAGATGTTGCCCTGCACTACGCATCCTTCACGTGGCCTCATGTGACTCCCAAGAACACGGCGAAGTAGACATATATTAGCGTATCACTCTCCCCATTTTACAAATGAAGACACAAAGGTCAAGTAAGAGAAGGAGAATAAGTGGCCCTTTCCTGGGTCCCTTCCCCCTGCGACTCTTCACATCTGCATATAATCGAAGGACCGAAACCTCTTTCTTCCATCTCTGCAATGACAAGAGGGTGAGTCCGTGAATGATTGAGAGGCCAAGTCTCCATAAAGGAAGGACATGGAGAAGTGTTAGCCTAACACCCCGTTTGCAGTTTCTTCAAGGAACTCTAATTTGAGGTTTACAGGCTTCGGTCAAAACACTGAAACAGGACGAGCAGAGCATCTGGCGGGCTCCACGTGCTCCAGGGCTGCCCTCTAGGTGAGCGGGTAACGAGGAAATGAATCCTCACACCCGGAAACCAGTTTCAGTCTCACTTGACCCCTGCTTCCTGATATGGTCTCGCCCCTCGTCTGACTACCTACCAGGGGGTCAAACAGAGGAAGCTAACATAATGTAGAGACTCGGTTGATCTGTACTATTTTTTTCTCATAGAGCAGAGGTAAGCAAACCACTGACTGCTGACCCGTGAACCCGCCATCGGTTTTTGCATAATCTACAAGCTATAGGATGGTCTTTACATTCTGTAATGATGGAAAACAAAAGTTAATATTTTGTGACATGAAAACTGTATGAAATTCAAATTTCAGCAACCATAAGTCTTTTTTTTTTTTTTTTTAACCATAGCCACATTCACTCATGTACTGCCTATGGTTGCTTTTCTGCTACCATGGCAGCATTTAATAGTTGCAACAGAGGCTTCTGGTCCACAGATCCTGAATTATCTACTACCTGGCCCTGTTCGGGAGAAGTTCGAGGACACCTGATGTAAAGTCCAGGCTGCAATAAATACACACTAACCATACCAGAACAAGACGCCAAAGGGCTAAGAATCAAGAAGGAAAAAAAAAAAAAAGCACTTAATAGAAATAGACTCCTAAAAAAGCCACTTATTAAAGTTATTAGATACAACTCTGAGATAAATAGATTGTGGGAGATGCATCGTAAGGTGACGCACACTGGTCACATTCATGGATGATCCTCTCCTCCTGAGCGTAGGCGGAACTGGGATTTGCCCCCACCCAGGAGAGCAGGTGATGGGACGTCACTCCCAGGCTTACATTACATCCTAGAAAAATCTGTGTTAGCAGACTGGAGCCCAAGACCCTCTCCTGCTGACTCTACAGGAGTGGGCTGCCACGTTTTGAGAGGACTCCCTGGAGGCCGCGTGGCAGGGAACGTGTGCGCTCGAGTAAGAGGGCAGATCCAGCTGACAGCCAGTGAGAACACAGCCTCCGTCGGAGAACCACGAGGAATGAGACTGCCAACCACCCGAGTTCGGAGAAGAACGCCGAGGTCCAGAAGGGACTACAGCCCGGGTGACGTTCTGATTCTAGGGTTGAGAGGCCCCGAGCCGGGGACCCAAACACACCCAGAACACCTGCCTGTGGGAACCATGACGTAAATGTGTGGTGTCTTAAGCGGTCACATTTGTGCTTATTTGAGAAATGAGAACATGAATGTAACTATGTCACACGACACATTAAAAACAATTGTGGCGATGTGTCGTGAAGCAATAAAACACTAATTTTTATTGTGTTGAAGAAAATGGGTAACAGGTGGGGAAACCACACAGACAACTGGAAAATATTTTTAAATAAAGTGAAAACAGGGGCGCCGGGATGGCTCCGTCGGCTGAGCATCTGCGTTCGGTTCAAGTCACGATCCCGGGGGTCCCGGGATCCTACCCCACATCATCCACTGGGCTCCCTGCTCAGTGAGGAGCCTGCTTCTCCCCCTCCCTTTGCTGCTCCCCTCACCTGTGCTCTCTTGCTCTCTCTCCCTGTCAAATAAAGGAGTCTTTAAAGTAAATAAAGTGAAAACATATAAAGTAAAAAATTAATAACTGAAACTAAGAACTTAATAGTTTAATAGCACATTAAAAAATCTAGAAAAAAATTAAAAATTAAAAAAAACCTAGAGATAAAAATCAGAGATTGAGAAGTCTATTAGAAGAACGTATCTGAGGTGGAGCACAGAGAGGGGACCGAGGCAGTACCCCACCCGTCAACGAGCAGACGAGCCATACAGAACCCAGTGAAAGGTCTAGAATGCGTGTGACTCAAGTTACAGGTGCACAAGAGGGAGAGAACATACCAGAAGCAAGAGATGAAGAAACATGGCCACAAGTTTTCCCAACCTGATGAAAACATTAGGAGGCAGATTCATTCTGAACTGCATGCAAGATACGTACACGTGCCCTCCACCCCCAACCAAACGGGGGTAGACATCTGGTATAAAATGGCTAAAAGATAAAGACTAAAACAAAAAGCCTTAAAAGTAGCTAAAGGAAACAAGATAACGTTATTTTCCAGGAATGACAATACGACGATGGACTGGCTGCTTAATAGCAACAATGAGAAGCAGAAACCAGTGGAACGCCAGTTTCGAAGTGCTGAGAGGGAATGGCTGCCAAGTGAGAATTCTGCACTCCAGGAAAATATCCTTCACGAATTTAAAAAAAAAAAAAAAAGAAAACGAAACGAAAACAGCTTCAGAAACGAGAAAAAAAAAAAAAAGCATCAGTGGACTTTCGTTAAAGAAATACGGAGTTCTTCAGATGGAACGAAGATCCAACACGGATGGAAACCAAAATGAAATATGACTAAAATGAAGTCTAAAATAACAGAAAAGATAAATGTATGGGCAAGTACCAATGAATATTATGCTTAATATTATCCAATAAATTAATAACTTGTGGATATCTAAATATTCGTGGAATTACAATATACAGCAATAACATCAAAATGGGGATAAATCAAAATCAGATTTCACGAAATCTTTGCTTGGTCCTTGAAACACAATCTCTAAGACAACCATTAAGATGTTGTATAAAGGGATCCACCTTCAGCCCAGGGCGTGACCCTGGAGACCTAGGATCAAGTCCCGAGTCGGGCTCCCTGCATGGAGCCTGCTTCTCCCTCTGCCTGTGTCTCTGCCTCTCTCTCTCTCTCTCTCTCTCCGTGTCTCTCATGAATGAATAAATAAAATCTTTTTTTAAAAAAAAGATGATGTATAAGTAACAAATAAAAGGAAAAAGAAAAAAAAAGGAAAAAGGATCGTGAAAACACTATTTCAAGATAAGATAAAAAGAGAGAAAAATGGGAGACGCAGAAAACAAATCTTAACATGGCATATTTAAACCCAACGGTATCGGCGATTTCATTATACATAATGATGTGTCAATTCCATTCAATGCAAAATCAGAAATGATCAAAAAAATCAGAAATGATCAATTTCATTACACAAAATAAAAATCTCATTAAATGTACGATAACCATCCAATTAGACAAAAACCGTCACACTGGATAGGAAGACACAGTTTTGTTGACAGCAGACACACGTTCGTTACCAGCAGACAGAGAGATTAACCATAAAAGAATGGGGGAAAATATCATGTAAACACTAATCAAAAGAAAGTTGCTGTTGTATGTGAACATCAGGAAAGAAGAGTTCACGTCTTAAGAACCTGAGGCTTGGTTTTGTGGCCTGATATCCAGTGTAGCCTGGAGAATGTGCAACCTGTACTCTCTTTTTTAAGTATTTATTTATTCATGGGAGACACAGAGAGAGGCAGGGACGCAGGCAGAGGGAGAAGCAGGCCCCACGCACGGAGCCCGATGTGGGACCCGACCCCAGGACCTGGGGTCATGCCCTGGGCTGAAGGCAGGTGCTCAGCCGTCACCTGGACGTCCCTGTGACAGGTGCTGTCAAGGAAGCAGCCCATACGTCCGGGTCAGGAGGCGGAGGGGCTGCTGAGGTCCTGGTCCGTCCTGCAAGGTCCCCCCGACCCGAGCCCTGAGCCCCCGACCGTGCGGGCTGCGCCATCCCTCCTTTCAATTCTGTCCTCTTTGCTTCACGGATTTGCGTATAGACGTCATGATTTTGTATCCCGCTGCCTTAACGACTCTTCCACCATAAACCCATCTTTGTCCCCTTAAGACGCCCGCTCGGCAAGTCTCTTTTGCTGGAGAGTCACATGCAGGTCCCTGCTCTCCTCTGGCTGCTGCGGGCGTGTGATCTCCTTACACACTCTACTGTCACAGTATCTGCGACTCAGATCCTAGACGCACGTCGGGTAACAGCCCATCAACGCCTTGTGGCTGCTTAAGATCCAGCCTGACGCCCTTTCCCTTTGGACCCGAGGATCCAACGCGGTCACTTTCCCGTCGTTAAGGTCATGGGTGGATTAATGCCTTTCCCCTTCGCTGGTGTTTCCGGAACTCCGTGGCCCTTTCATCCCTGTTGCACTCTTCCCGCCTGCTTTTCTGCTAAACGACTTTTTTTTTTTTTTTTATTGTGCCATATTGATTCTCCCGTTTAGAAACTAGATTTTTTTTTTTCCTTTGAGTGTTTGTTGTATGCATATCTAAGTGATCACCATGTGGGTCAGGTTAACTCAAGGCCGATTTCGATGCTGCGCAGCAATACGGAAACATGGCTCCATGTCCCCCTCTGGCTCATAGAACATCTTTATTTTTCACAAAGCCAATTTGTAAACCCATACGGTATTATAACAACGGAACTATTTTAAATAATGGTATTTCTTCAAAGAAATTAGTGTGGGGAGAAAATAAAAAGGCAGACAAACACACGTGCACACGGTGATGACTTTACATATGTCACGGAGCTAGCGTTTCTGGTTTTCTTCATTCTTTCTTATAAAAATGGGTTATCGTCAATGGTCATTTCCTTTCAGCCTAAAGAACTTCTAAAAAAAAAAAAAAAAAAAAAAAAGAACTTCTAATATTTCCTGGATGGTAGGTCTGCTAGCAACCAATCCTCTGTCTTTCTTTATGTAGACACTCTTTTAATTTTTCCCTCCTTTTTTTAAGGATGTTGTTGTTAGATACGGATTTTTCTGTTAAATTTTTCCTTTCTTTGGGCAATTTGAATGCCATTTCACTATCCTCTGGTCTCAATTGTGTTTCCTGTTGAGAAGTCAGCTCTTAATCATAGTTGTTTTTTTTTTTCTCTGTACATGGTGAGTCACTTTTCTTTGGTTTTCAAGATTCTTGTCTCTGAATTTGGCTTTCCGCAGCTTGGTGTCTTACATATGGTTCTCTCTGCATTTACCCTTCTTGGGATTTGTTGCGTTTCTTGAAGCCATCAGTGTTTTTCATCAAATTTGGGAAGCTTTCAACCCTTATTTGTTTAGATATTCTTTCCTGCCTCATTCTCCAGGAAGCCCCTTACACCTATGTCGGCGTGTTTACTTGGTCCTGCAGGTCTGTGAGAGTCACTTTGTTTTCATCCCTTTGTTTCTTTTCTTCAAACTAGATGGATTTTCTTTTTATCTTAATTTTTTTTTTAAAGTAGGTTCCTCACTGGGTGTGGGGCTCCATCTCACGACCCTGAAATCAAGAGTCAGATGCTCACCGACGGAGCCACCCAGGCGCTCTGATGCTGGATGGTCTCTATCATTGATTTCTGGGCTCCCTGGTTCTTTTTTTCTGCTATCTCACTTCTACCTTTGATAGCATTTCAGTTAGTTTTCAGCTCTAGAACTTGCATTCCCTTCTTTTTGATGGCCTCTGAGAGTCCCTATTTGTGTGATCGCTGCCATTCTATATATATAATTTTTTGAACATACTTCCCTCTAATTCTTTGACTCTGTCCATAAAATCTGCTCATCCGATTGCTCGTTCAGAATGAATTCCTATTGACTACTTCCCTCCCCTCACCCCGAATTTGGGTCATACTTTTCTCTCTCTTTACACAAACTTGTAATACTTGGTTGGTAACTGGATATATCATAGCAACTCTGGAAAATCTATATTTTCAAATGTCGTCATTGTTCTCCTCCGTTTTCAGCTACTCTTTTCCACTTAAACGCAGAGGCTGCTGTGCTCGGGTGCTGACGTCTACTCCATTTCTCAATCACGTTGGCTTCCATTCCCAGGGGTTTCCCTGCGAATACATAGCTTGGTGGCTCTCCGGCGATTTGCTGGATTAACTGCACGTTAACACCTAGAACCCACGGAGTTCTACTCTCTGCGGATCCACCCGGGGGCAGGCTGTCAGGTGCATTCAGCCCGGCTGGAGCCCGTTCCCAGACCTCCCTTGTGCCTTCAGAGTTTCTCTGCAGCTGGAGAAGCAGAACTTATTTCAGCCTTTCTACGACTTTCTTATTTTCAGGACCTCTTGGTTACATTTATGGCTTATTTGTTCCTCACGCAGAACCAAGACCATAATAACATCAGAGCTGCAGGGCTGGGGGGTTCTCCCCAGGTGAGTCTGCATTAAGCCAGCAGAGCTGCAGGTTTTTGCCCAAGCTCCAGTACACATTACAGACCGAGCTTTCCGACACCAAAGCTGCTGGTTCTTCCGGCCAAATCCAAGGGGATAAAGCTAAACTTCCTACCCTCTGACCTGAGGTGGGGGCCTGCGGGGGGTGGGGGGCGATGATGGGAATGTCCCAAAATAAAAAGAGCGCACACACTCTTGCCATTTTTACCTGAAGCTCTAGCAACTTTTCGAGCATAAATGTTTCTTAATGTGTTATCTGCCTTTGGGCAATTTCCAGTACCCTTAAATCATTGCTTATATTATTTCATTTTCTACCTTTTTTTTTGCCCCCAGGTTAAGGAAAGAGGTCACGTAGTAACAGGAGTTGCTCCCAGAGGCCTTGGTGTGTCTGACTGACCACGGTGCTCCACGGAACAGAATGGGGACCATATATTAGCAATCTCTATAATAAACGTAGATCGATGTAATAGGTCCCATATTTATATAATAGGTATTTTAATATGGGTTGTATCTACCTAAATACAACAGTAACAACACATTTTTAAGTCTATGTAACAGTAATAACGCATCTTAAAAATTATCTGCAGCAGGCCCGCGTAACCCTGACTTGAGTTCTGTGAACTGGCTCCAACCCGAGAACTGGGTGAGACTGTGCCTTTCCATCCTGATGAACGAAGTCAGGATTCCATCAGGCCTGGGGAAGAGGATCACAGCGAAGAATCCTCAGATTTTCGTAAAAACAAAAAAACGCAAAACACCATCCTTTCTTTCTCTAGACGGGAATTCTTCTGAGAACTGCATCCTGAATCACTTTCTGAGCCCTGGGAGCGGCAGGTCTCTTGGCGTGTGTGCCCTGGATGCGGCTGCGGGCTGGCCTCCCCGACGGCCCCGCGCCGGCCTCGGCGGCCCCGGTTCCTGTGGCGTTTGCAGTGCACAACCGCAGCAGCCTCCTCATCTGCTCCCCAGCTTGCGCTCCTCCAACTCATTTTCCACTTCTGCACCAGACGCTCTGACTGTGCTACTCACCTCCTTAAAAGCTTTGCTGGCTCCACGTCGCCCTAAAACAAGCCTGAAGCTGCAAGACCCACAGGCGCACATCCTCTAGCGCCTTCTAAATTCATCTCTCCCTCCAGCTCTCTGCGCACAGCTTGGCCTCGTTTCAGTTCTCGGGATGGGTTACTATCGAATAATCTATCACGTCCCTCACTCGGGTTTTTTTTCTGCCTTAGATTCTCTTCCCTAATGTCACCGAGTTGACCCCCACTCATCTTAGAGACCTCAGCTCAAAACCATCGCTCAGAGGAATATTTAGGCTCCCCAGACTAACAAAACATAACCCCCTTTCCATTACGAAACCCTGTGTTTTGCCTCGCAGCATTTATTGCTGTTTGTAATGATGCATTTATTTGTGAGATTATAGGTCTGAAAGCTACCCGGCGTGGACATTTGTACACGACACAAAGGTACCCGATCGGGGGAGACGGTGAGAGAGAAAGGCGGCCCACTGTCCACTTGACAAGCCGTATGCCTTGCGTCAGAGCTCCGTCCGTCAGAGGAAGGGATGCTCCTTAGCTGCAAAAATAGCCTCCTCCCCGAGCGGTGCGTGCAGATGCCCAATGCATCAGCGTCAGCTCTCTGCTTCCCGCCAGATGAGCTCCGTGGAAGCAAATCCCTGACTGTCCTCGTCATTCTTGTCCTGCCAACACGTAGCGTAGTGCCTGCGACGTAAATAGACGTGCTTTCGTGTTTGTCACTTCACCAACTTCAGGATCGATCCTCAGCAGTGTATTTTATTTTACACGTTTCTTCTGGGTTCCTTAGGTTCTTAACGAAACATATTTGTTTCTACGGCGCAAATTGCTCTTGTGATTCAGGAAACGAAGGTAGAGTTTTATTCGACTAATTGCCTGAGATGCTAATCAGGCCCCTGGGACAGGGTCTCAAGTGCCTCCTCTGCTGCCCCTTGTGCCTGCTTCTCTCAGGGGAGTCCCTGGAGTCCTGGGTCCCATGTAGTCACAAATGCAGCCTGTGGACAGGGTTTAAAGAGGCTTCCCCTGTGCGGGAGCATCCGCTGCGGCTGGAGGAATCCGTGGCCCGGGCCTTGAGCCGGTCACTGCGGCCTGAGCTTCTTTCACGCTGGGGAAATGCGGCCCTTGTAGGCCTGGGTTCAGTGTCTCCCTCAAGGCCTCGTGAACACGCCTATTCTGAGTTCTTTTTTAAAAGAGTCCAGATGCATCTGCAACTCAGAGAATCTCTCTCGGGTCCTTTGCCAACTTTGCAAGAAGTAAGTGCTGCTGGTAGGAAAGAAAAAAAAAAAAAACAGGAGAGGGGAATTGATTTTAAATTTTCTAAGCTTCTTCCTTTTCCTGTTCTGGTTTTCTGGTGATTTTCTCAAACATTAGAGTTTCGCACTTTCCCTGTGTCTTGCCTGATGGCTGTTTGAGCCCCGCGGCCTATAACAGGCCCTACACTGTTCTCCTGTCTGTAAGTAAATAATAGGGGCATCGATTAAAAACCACGGAGGGAGGAGAGGACATGAGACAGTCTTTCTCATCCCAAGTTGTCACCTACCACTGACGTCCCTGGTGTCTCGAGTGAATGAGGCTGAGGGTCAAGCGGTTGCACAACCTGTTGCCTCCTTCCCTATAACCCTAACCTCACGCCCGAATATCCGTTCAGTAGGGCTTGGATTCCACGCTACCATGTGGGTTTGGGGACATACTTGTGCTCCACGCCTCGTCTTCTCAGTGACTAGATGTGTGACTGCGACGAGTAGTTTCTCCCTCTGAGCCTCGTACCCTCCATACGTAAAATAAGAGCATTGTATTTGCTTGCAGGGTAATCACTAATCTTTAAACTCTGCAGCCTGTCTTAATAGGCTGGCATCTATTTCGGGGCTCCTGGGTGGCTCAGCCAGTTAAGAGTCCGACTCTTGATTTTGGTTCAGGTCAAGATCTCAGGGTTGTGAGATCGAGTCCTACATCAGGCTCCATGCTGGGCATAGAGTCCACTTGCGGTTCTCTCTCCCTCCTCCTTTCTCTTTTTCTCTCTCTTGCATGAGCACAGTCTCTCTGAAGAGGAAAAAAAAAATTCTGATATATATTTTAACCAAAATCTTAGTTCCTACATTTTGGTTTCTAATGACCTCAATTTAATTTGCTCTATCAGCCTCTGAGGTCAGTAGGCTGCTTTGACTCCTTTTACTTATAATTCTTAACCCTGAGTCAGGTTCTTTGCTCTCATTTAGCAATGTAATGGGGGAGGGGGGTCGAGATCACTACTTCCAGAAACTGTGAGAGAGACAGAGAGACAGAGAGAGAGAAGTGGATGCAAATGAGGCTGGAGCTGGAGATTCTGGAGAAAGATGTGCTGTACTTGCAGCAGAAAAAAAGCAATAGATTAAAAAATAAAATAAAAAATAAAATAAAAAATAAAAAAAGAGCAATAGAGCAAATCCCAATTCCTCTGCGCTGCGCCCTGCCCCTCAGACCCTAGCAGTGCTGCTGGGAACTAAAAGGAAATTGGGTAATACTTATCAAGCCCACGTTCTTTCACAGAGACACCAAAAACTCAGAACGAGATACAGTGATTTCCTCTGTTTGGTAAGGCCTTACTACAGAAGGCTCTTCCACTTCCGTGTGGGCGCCACGCAGATCAGCAGCTCAGCCGGGACAGAAGGAAGGCGCCCCTACAGCCTTAGGGTCCCGGCCCAGGGGGAACCCCAGGTTACCCTCGCCGTGACATGGGGCATCCTCCGTCCTTCCGGGGATTAGGATTCCCCGCGGATCTACCCAGAGTTGCTCCTAAGTGGCACATGGATTATTACTTTGAAGGATAAAGGAGACTGTAAAATGCTTTAAAAAACCTCATATAAATTTCTCTAGTCTTTTTTTAAGAAGAGAGCTATCCACCTGAAGTCAGCTGGAGGACGAGTGGTCCGTGCTAGTGATGATGGTTGGCCGACGTTTAGGTCACCGGTCCAGGTTTTCCCACATTCTTCTTTCACACTTTGCTCCAGAAGTCTCTCCATGTCTACACTCTCATCCACCCCACCTGCTCTGGCTCGGTGCTCCTCGGGCCCACGTGTTCACAGCGGGGACAGCATGCACCCCCAAGTGCTTCTGGACCTTGCTGCAACGGCCACGCATGGGGCCTGCCTCAGACTGCAGGATCCAGAGCGCCCCTTCACCCCCCAGCTCCACCGACACAGTCACAGGCTCCACACGGTGACAATGGAGCTGAGCTCCGGGGTGTGGAACGGGCTGAGCATGATCTGTCACCAGAAAAGGTACAATCTAGTGCGTATGCCAGATAATAAATCATGTCGATTGACTGTGACAACTGTTTTGAAAGAACGAACGAAGGGCTGCGAGAGCCAGGATGGGAGGGAGCGGCCTGGTGGACAGACGGTGAGGACGAGCCCTGCGGGGCTTAAAAGAAACTGAAACTACCCTCCATCCCATAGCATGAGTAATACGCATTGATTGTGGGGACTCTGGAAAGTTCAAGAGACAGCAAAAACTCACCCATAATTTCACCTCGCAGAATCGTGCACTACCAACCTTTAGATGATTTCCATTCCGCTACTTTCCTAGGCACATTTTCATGTAATTGAGGTAATTTTGTATATATCGCATCCCGTTTTGTGACTTACTTTCCATCGAATTACACAATTTTCATACGCATCATTTAAAAGCTCCACAAGAGTCCTAAAATAATATTGTATTAGTTTGTTTACAAATGTCACATATATTCATCTGTATATCCCCGGTCTCTCGTAGACCTACGTGTTCCTATGCGCACGGATATAGATCTTTACTTTCTTTACAACGTTGGGACGTGACTCTTAGTGTTTTTGTGAGATTTCTCCCACGGAACAGTATCACGAACATACTTCTTGACGTGGAACGTTACATTTTTTTATTGCAAAATAGGGTATTAAAGAGTTTATAAAATAAATGTACATTAAAAAAATAATAAAATAAACATACATTTTAAGGAAACTAACCAAACACCCAGCTACCCTCCGCCGGGGGCTAAGAAACAGAAGACCGCTAGCAATCGAGAAGCCTCCTAGAGCTTCCTTTCGAACACTTCAAATCTTCACCAGTCACTATCATGAATTTTCGGTTAAAGCCATTCCACATCTATAAAAAGAGGATCCCCAAACAATAATTAGTGGTGCCTCCCTGCGAACATTACATGGAACCCACCCCCCGCCCCGTGATTGGCTTCTCTTACTCAGCATTATGCATGTGAGGTTCATGCACGTTGAAGTGTGAGGATGTGACGAGCGACCTCGGCAATCGCCTTATGGGGCCAGCAGGCCTTTCCTCTAAGGGACCCGGCAGACCCGGCCGACTTGTGGGCCGTACAGGCTCCGTCACCAGGGCTCAGCGTCGCTGCCGCAGCAGGAGCACAACCTCCACAACCCACGCCGGCGGGTGTGACTGTGTCCCAATAAAGCTTTATTTACAAAGCAGGCTCCCGGCCCGCGGCCTGCAGTTGGCCCGCCCCTGCTTTATAATTTGTTCATTCGAGGCTCTCTGTTGTGAGTTTGCTTCAATGTGTCCTTTCTGCTTTCGAAGAACATTTGGCTCATTTCAGGCCCCCCACCCACCCTCCACGATGAACAAAGCTGTTTTCGCTCGTGTCTCTGTAGTGGTTCTGGATCAGACTCCAACGGTGAGCTCGCTGGCCCCTGGGACCCGCTGGTCTTCAACCTGAACAGGTCACGTCAAACCGTTTTCCAAAACGATTGTATCAGGTCACTCCCCTCCTGAGCTTCCACCGCTCGTGATCGTGATAGGGTTGATTTTCTGAGTCTGATGGCACGAGGCTGTGGTCTGCGTCTCACTTTGGCCTGGGTACGAGGATGCTGAAACCTGTTCACAGGCCGTCTGTGCTTCCACTAATATGAAATCCCTGTACGCTTTCTAAATCTATCTATAGTTAGCTGATCTTTTTTTCTTTTTGTTGTTTAAAGCTCTAGATATGGTAGATACTAGTGTTTTTTACCTGTTGCTTTCTGCTGTAAATATCTTTCCTTCTTCCTGCTTTTTGGAATTTGTCTCGAGAACTGGAAGTTAACGTTTATGTACCAGAATATATCATTTTATGGTTTGCATCTTTTCCTACCCTGAGCCTTATAAATATTCTCATATATTATCTTCTAAACATTCCATAAGGTGTTTTGTTTCTTCTTAGGTTTTTAGTGCATTTGAAATCCATGTTTTTATGGTGCAATCTGATTTCACTCTTTCCCATACACGTAACCAATTATTTCATCATTAGTTGACTCCTCTGTGCTTCCCGCCAGCCTACGGCACCAGCTCTGGTGTGAAGAGTCCTCTTATTTCAGGACTGTTTTCTCCTGTTGGAGAGACTCTGCCTCTGTGCCAACACCGCACCTTCTTAATTACTATTAGCCTGATAATAAGTAATGATGTTTGAAGGGCAAACCTTTTCTTCCTGTTTTTCTTCAGGACTGTTCCGGCTTCTCTCAGATCTCTGTACTTTCATATAAATTTTAGTATCAAGTTACCAATCTAACAACCAACCAACCAAAAACAATCCATTTGAGATTCTGATTGAACTACACAGAATTCATAAATCATAGATCTAGGAATTCATAGATTTTTGATTAATTGGAATCTTCGCAATCTCAGATCTTCCAACTTATACGCAGGGCCTGTTGCTCCATTACTTCAGTCATTTTGGTGTTCTTCATTAAGGTTTTGTGTTTTTTTTTTTTTTTTTTTATAAAGATCTATTTTCCTAGGTACTCTTTTTTTTTTTTTTTTGGTACTTTGTATTCTTAAGCTAATATAAACACTAGTCCCTTTAATTTACTATCAGTTTGTTGAAGTACAAAAATTTGATAGACTTTTATCATAAATTTTGTAGCAGAAAGCCTGCTAAACCCTCCTAATAAGGTTAATAATTTATCTGAAATTTCTTTTGGATTTTCTATGTACACAATCATATCATCTGTAAAGAATTTCTTCCTTCTCAATCCTTATAACTTTAATTTCTTTCCCTTGGCTTACTGGATTGGCCAGAATATTCAGGGCAATGTTGAAAAGAAGTGGATAAAGCACTCACTCTTATCTTGTTTCTAATCTTAAAGAGAATCCTTCTATATCTCCCCACTCAAGTATATGTTGGCTGCAGAATTGCTGTACACATCCTTTATCAGCTTAAAGAAAATCTTTTATTCTTAGTTTATTAAGCGTTCTTATAAGTAGACCCTGAATTTTATTTATTTGTGTATTTATAATAAATTTTATATTTTTAATAAAATTATATATATATAAAACTTATATATATATATATATATATAACTGAATTTTATAAATGCTCTTTTGGTAGCTATTGAAATAATCATTGACTTTTTTCCCCTTTAAACAGCTCATCTGAGGAAATATATAATTGGATCGTTTTAATGTAGAAACAACTTTCACATTCTGAAGTAAAACCACCTTGATCGTGTACCCATTTTACACGTTGTTGGATGTGGTTTGATGACATTTGCTCAAGAATTTTACCTCTAGATCTGTGAGATCGGCCTGTTAAATTTGTTGTCAAGATAATTCCAGCTTCGTAAAATGAGGTGAGAGGACTTCCTCTTTATTACCTAACATAGGAATTTGTATCTCAGTGAAATCAATTTATCCTTGAATGTTTCATAGCACATATTAGATTTCTCTTGGCCTAGAGATTCATTTGTAGGTTTTTCACTGCTGTCTTTATGTCTTAAAGTAGTTTTCAGGTTTTCTACTTCTTGATTCAGTATTGATAAGTGAATATTTTGCTAGAAATGTACCCATGTCGTGGAAGTTTAAAAGCCTATTGAGGGCAGCCCAGGTGGTCAATGGTTTAGCGCCACCTTTGGCCACAGCATGATCCTGGGGTCCCGGGATCGAGTCCCACATCGGGCTCCCCCATGGAGAGCCTGCTTCTCCCTCTGCCTGTGTCTCTGCCTCTCTCTCTCTGTGTCTCTCATGAATAAATAAAATCTTTTTTAAAAAAAAGCCTATTGAGAAAAAGTCGTTCATAATGTTACTTTTCATCTTTCTGAGTCTGAAGCTTCTGTAACTGTGTCCCTTCATTAATTCATAGCTGAGTTTATGTCTTCACTTGTTTTTCTTGGTCAGATTTTCACGATTTTACCTAAAGTTTATAAACTTTTAACTTTATGGATCTTCTATATTTTATCATTCACATCTGTTTCACCATTATTGGTTTCTTCCCCCCTTCTACTTTATGTTGTTTTTATAACTTCTTAGAATGGGTTCTCATTAATTTTCAGTTTTGAAAAACAAGCATTTTCTTCTTTAAAAAAATTAGGTTCAATTTGCCAACATATAATAAAATACCCGGTGCTCACCACATCACATAAAAAAACAGCATTTTCAATGATAAACTTCCTTCCAATGTCCTGAATGCCTGGTGCATGTTGTGTTACATGATTCTTCTATTGCTGCTTAGTTCTACATATTTTTTTATTTCCATTGTAAGTTCCTCCTTGAACCATAGGTTAGATTTTCAAGCATTTCCAGTTTTTCTTTTTTTTTTTTTTTTTTTTTGTGTGTGTGTGTGTGTGACAGATTCTAACGTAATCGCACTGTGGCCTGAGAATGTGGGCAACATTTTAGGAAAATCTAGTTTTAAGAAATTTTTGAGACGGACTTCATGGGCCATACATAGGATCAGGTGTCCTTGAAAAGAATGCTTTACTTCAAGCTTCCAAATACCCTTGCTCCAGTTTTCGGTGTTTTTACTAGTTCTACCACTGAATTTGTCATGTTCCTGGAAAAGGTGGTTGACGAGTCAAGTTTTAAACCAGGTCTTTGCAAGACTGAATCTCTGCTCTTGACAGGGTGCTCAGCAGGGGACAGGGTGGTCTCTGGTGCGAAGGGATGGTGCTGACCTTCTCTTTACCTTTCTGATTTGAGATCCTCAATGAAGACAACCAACCACACAGAAGTGACGGAGTTTGTTTTCCAAGGTTTCTCCAACTTCGGAGAACATCAACTCACCCTCTTTGCCGTGTTTCTGGCCCTCTACATCCCAACTCTGGCTGGCAATGTCATCATCGTGACTATTATCCATATTGACCACCACCTCCACACCCCCATGTACTTCTTTCTGAGTGTTCTTTCCACGTCAGAGACTTTCTACTCCCTGGTCATTATCCCACGCATGCTTTCCAGCCTCATAGGTCTGAGCCAATCCATCTCCCTGGTGGGCTGTGGGACTCAGCTCTTTTTCTTCCTTGGCTTTGCCATCACCAACTGTCTCCTGCTAGCAGTAATGGGGTTTGATCGTTACGTGGCCATCTGTAACCCTCTTCGTTATTCGATCATCATGAATTGGAGGGTCTGTACCATTCTGGCATTTTCGGTCTGTGCCTCAGGGTTCTTGCTCTCCCTGGTTCAGGCTGTGGCCATTTTCAGACTGCCTTTTTGCAACTCACTGATTGAGCATTTCTTCTGTGATGTTCGACCTGTGTTGGACCTGGCCTGTGCTACTCCAGTCATTAATGACATCCTGACCTTAGTTATAAGTCTCTTGGCCATTACAGCCCCTGCCACCTTCCTCTTTGTCTCCTACATCCTCATCATCTCCACCATCCTTAAGATCGCCTCAGCCGAGGGCCGGAAGAAGGCCTTTGCCACCTGCGCCTCCCACCTCACCGTGGTCATCATCCACTACGGCTGCGCCTCCATTGCCTACTTCAAGCCCAAGTCGGAGAACACCAGGGATCAGGACCAGCTGATCTCAGTGACTTACACGGTCATAACACCTTTACTGAACCCTGTGGTGTATAGTCTGAGAAACAAAGAAGTCCAGGATGCTCTGAGGAGGGTGGTGGGTAGGAAATCCCTTCCCTAAGACGAAATCTCTCTCCAAATAGACATGCACGATTTCTAGATGGAAGCTTATAGGTAAAATTATAGAGCAAGGGCTTTAGGTGATTGGCGAAATTTCCCCCATCACAGCCAGGGCCAGAGCAGAAGTGATGCTGGGCGCCAGCTTCTAATAATTGATTTTCATTTCCTCAACCTCTTTGTTAACATAATAAAAACATAAGTCACTCTGCAGACGTGTAAACAGATACCAGTTGGCCCTCTTCCAGGAGATAATTACAAGGTCAGGGTGTGATCTAGCATTCATCTCAAGCTTAAAGTGACCAGTCCACTTCGCTGAAGTATAAACCACATTAAAATCGTATGTGACTGAATCTTCTTTTCACATAAGTTGGGTGTTTGAACAAGTGGTTACTAGAAAGGATACTGTGCCAAAAACTAATCGCCTTGTGTTTTAATAAGATAAGCAAGGCAAAAATAGAGATATCTTTTAGGAAATGGGTTTGGGATCAGCTAGAAACCTTCTAGAGAGGAGGTTTTCGAGCAACCCGCTGCAAGTTTCCTGTCACACACATGTGGGGCTCCAAAAGGAACTGGGGTGGGGTTGGAGGGGAGTTAAGTGCAGAGGACTCCTAGCCACATGCGACAGCCATGGGGCTCTGGCCGCATCAACCAAGTGCACGTGACCCTGGTCTCTTTGTTTCTTCTGGCTGAACATAAGCCCCACGAAGGAGTCATTGTGGGGCTGAAAGCAATGGCTCCCCTGTGGACAGGATGACCAACGAAGAGCTCAGAAGAAGAGCAGACAGGAGGCTCAGGGAGCAGGTTGCTGAAAGAACCCTGTGAAATCGGCTAAGAAAGAAAGAAAAACTACAGGAGGATCCAAATGGGAGCTTCCAGTGAGAGGAGAGTGCGTGGAAGGACAAGGGGACAGTTGGTAGGGCAAGAATTCGGGAAAGGTCCTTTGGATTGGGTCTCCTCCTGCCCTTCCTGAGCCACGTCACAAAGGCAAGGAAGGAGAGTTCAGTGAAAATATGAAGAAGGGTCAACAAAATTCCTTTCTGATGAATTAGGTACTATTACTCCCAAAAAGCTAAAAAGAAAAAAAAAAAAAAAGTCAACAGTAGAGGATTTTTGACATGAAAACTTCCATGAAACTAAAGCAACTGAGTCAGAAATGGAATAATAGAAGACTATTTGCCGTTCCTCACCTCAAAAATATAAAAATGAACCAGGGTGAACAGGGTGAGACAAAATGTGTTGAATTACACGATGATGATTAGCAGCTGTAATTGCTGAGCAAATCAAAGTTACTATACTGAGCTCTTTGTAAAAAGATACACAATCAATATGTGACTACGTGGTATTCTCACTGTAGAACATTTCTGAAATGCAGAAATATCAAAATGTGTAAAGTGATCACATGCTTTTTCTATATGCTAAGTATGCAGGTACATAAAAACCTCACTTTCAGAAGGTTCTAGAATTCATTTTGTCATTCTGAGCTCCCCATCTGACAGGTGGAGGAAAGGTCACCTCGTCCTTTCCATGCAAACTGGGGCAATTTAGTGAATAAGCCACGTTACGGTAACCATAATCAAATTCAAGGTTCTGTTCCTCCCCACTTCTCATTCTCCTTGGGGTGAATCAGTCACGTTCTGGTCAAGTCTTCTAGTTTTCTCAGCTTAGAGAAGGAACCTGCCCGGTCCAAGGTCACTGCCAACTGCCCCACGTTGGGTTCAAGGGAGATACACGACCCCCAGAGGCCATCTTTGGTGGCATCTATCCAGAAGGTTCTGGTGTCATCATGTTCTTTAACCAGCGTAGTCCCTGCACCTCATCTTATGACTTTTCTAGGGCCACTGCCCTCCCTCAGCCACATCTTGAAAGCATCTAGGCATTCAGCTACACCCCTGACCCCGAAATGAAGAGGACTCAGTGGGGTGTCCCCATGCCGCCCACCTGGAGGCATCACTCCCTCAGGCCTGCTCCACCCGTATTCTAGCTTTTTCTAAGAGGTTTCTCTGTGAAGTAAGAACATACTCTTTCTGCTTTTCCCAGCTCTACCTCGCCCTTCTACCCCACAGCAGGGCTTAGCTGGCAGATGCAATACTGGGCCTTCCCCAATATGCAGCCAACTCCAGGGTTGTTGACTCCACAAGGCTGGATGCCTTTGTTTTGGCAGAAAAGCCTGAATTCTTCCTAACTCTGTAACTTAGATCATACATTTCACATATAAAGGACTTCAGTCCTTAAGCTTTTGATTTTCACAATTATTTGTAAGTTAAAAGAGACTTTCCTCGCAAGAAAAGTTTGCTAAAAGTTAAAAACTGTCTCAGCTTTTAAGACGGATGTTTTAGTTATGAGTTCTAAAAAAATCTTTTTGAAATTCAATTGACTTTTTTCTGGATTCTTTTAGGTTTACCCTGGGGCAAATGAAAGTCCTGTGAAACAACGAGGAATGTGAACACAACGTAGAATTTTTATTCCGCTGCATTTGTATATTCCACGTCGACAACATTAATGATCATGGAGTTTTTCAATGCTTTATTTGCTAGAGCTAGCTATCTGCCATTACTTAGATTTATTTTTTTTTTTGGAAGTTCTGCTTTATTTAAACGTTTTACATAAATTTTAGAAGCAGCCTGTTCAATCTACAATCCCCACCCTCATCAAAAAAAAAAAAAAGGCACACAGCATTCTTGACACAGTTAAACACATATAAGCAAATCACACCCTGGTACTATTTTATTGGGATCCTACTGCATTTCTAATGTATGGAAAATTGACATCTTAATCATCTTCAATCTCTGTATTCACCAACAGTGTTATTTTCCATTGGTTTAAGGCTCTTTTTGAATCAGGAACTTTTACAGTTTCTATAATTTTCTTTCTAAAAGTTGTATAGTTTTGTGTTTTACATTTAAGTGATCTATTTTGAGTTAGTTTGTTTATGTGTGAAGTTTAGGTCAAAGTTTAATTTTTGCTTTCAGATAGCCAATTACTCCAGCCTTCGTTAAAGGTGATCATCCTCCATTGACTTGAATTTGCACATTCATCAAAAGTCCATCGAACCCGTTTCTGTGGATTTCTGGCTTTCCTTCTGTTCCAGTGAGTTATGTGCCTCTTGCTCCAATACTGCCCCGTCTTGATTAACGTAGCCATATAGCAAGCCTCAATATTGGGTCGAGTATTCCCATTTTAATCTTTGTCAAGATCATTTTAGTTATTCTAGGTCCTGTGTATTTCCATATCAATTTTAGAGGAAGCTTATCTATGTCCACAGAAAACCTTGCTGGGATTTCATACGAATTGTATCAAATTTATGGATCAATTTAAGGAGGCCTGACATCTTTATGATGTGGAGTCTTCTAATCCATGAACACAATAGGTCTCTCCATTTATTTAAGTCTCCTTTGATTTCTTTTATCACCATTTTGTAATTTTCAGCATGCAAATCTTACATTCTATACCTAAGCATTTCATTTTTCTTTGGAGAAATTGTGCTTTTAATTTTGGTTTCCAGATGCTCAGTGTTAGTTTATAGGAATGATTTTCACGTGTTGATATTTTATGTTGTGACTTTGCTTAAGTCACTAGTTCTAGGAGTTCTGGGCAGGGGTTGGTAGGTACCTTCAGTCTTTCTACATAGACAATTATGTCATCCACGTAACTATAGGAGTAGTTTCATTTCTTCCTTTCTGATCTATATGCCTCATTTCTCTTTCCTGCCGTATTGCACTGACTATAATTTCCATTACTGCCTTAAATGAGAGTGGTGGGAGCAGACATTCTTGCCTTATCCCTAATTTGGAGTGAGGGGTGTGGGGGACAGGAAGCATTCAGTCTTTTACCATGAAGGATAATGCTTTCTATAAGTTTTTTGGACATGCTTTTTATCAAATTGAGATAATTTTCCTCTATTCTAAACTTGCAAAGAACTTTTTGTCATGAGTGCTGGATGTCATCAAGTGTTTTCCTGTGTCAGTTGATACATGATCTTTCTTCTTTAGTCTGTTAATATGGTGGATACCATTGCCTGATTTGTGACTATTGATGTAGCTTTGCATTCCTGAAATAAATCCAGTTGGTCACAATGTGTAATTTTTTTAAAATTTTTATTTATTTATTCATGAGGGACACACAGAGAGAGGCAGAGACACAGGCAGAGGGAGAAGCAGGCTCCATGCAGGGAGCTCATTGTGGGACTCCATCCCAGGACCCTGGGGTCACGCCCTGAGCCGAAGGCACTCAGATGCTCAACCACTGAGCCACTACGTGCCCCACGATGTGTAATGGTTTTTATTTGTTGGATTTGGTTCCCTAATATTTTGTTGAGGATTCCTGCATATAAGTGCATGAGAGATACTGACCTGTAGTTTTATTTCTACAGCCTTTACATGGTTTAGGTACCAGGATAATACTGGCCTCAAATTATGGACTCAAAGTAAGTTGATCAGTATCCTATCCTCCTGTCTTCTAGAAGAGACTGTTCATACTTGGTGCTAATTTTTCTTTCACAGTTTGGTAATTTCTCCAGTGAGATCATCTAGGCCTGGAGATTTCATTCTCAGAAGTTTTTAGATTATGAATTCAATTTTTAGAAGACTACTCATTTTTTTCCAATGTTATAGGATTATTTAGATTGTATGGTTGAGTTTTGGTAGTTTGAGGACTTGATCCATTTCACGTTGTTGGGTTTATAAACAAAGTTGGTCACAGTACTTCCATATTATCCTTTTAATAGCTGCAGAATCTGTAGTGATACCCTCATTCCATTCCTGATAATTGTGACTTGTGTCAAGTTTTGTTAGTCTTTCTAGAGATTTATCAATTTCATTGATTTTTCAAAGAGCCCAATTTGTTACACTGATTTTTTTCTATTTTCTTATTTTCAATTTCATTGACTTCTGCTCTTTATCATTCTTTTTTGCTTGCTTTGGGATTTTGTGACTCTACTTTCTTTAGGTAGGAACTTTAGATTATTATTTTGAGAGGTTCCTTCCTTTCTAATGTAAGCATTTAGTGTTATAAATTTCCCCAGCAGCACAGCTTTAGCTGCATCTGCATGATAAATCGTACATTCATTTCCATTTTTTTCTATATTTTCTTTTGAGACTTTGACCTGTGGATTTGTCAGAAACATAATGCTTAAATTTTTATGCTTTTAGAACTTTTATCATCCTTCTGTTACTTTGAGTTTGTATCCTGACCATTTTGTCTATTATGTTAGAAGACTATAGACCCTACTTAAATCTTTTACTTCAGCAGGTAGTTGCCTAATTTAGGATTAGTATGCAGGGCCTGACCTACTTTTTTTGCCTGTAGTTTCAGTAACATTTAATTTTCAGAACATTTTCTGTTTTGGGGGGTGTGTTTGGCTTATCTGGTGCTGTTGATATGACTCCGCTGGTGTTGCCTGAGGGTTAGAAGGGATTTCCCCAAGCTGGAGAGGAGTCTCAGCTTGTGGGGATGGAGACTTCTCTAGACAGGTACTTGTTAGGGTTACATGCCCCTTATATGTGGGGATGGAGATCCTCTCCTACTTGTACACCCCACCCCTAAACTCATGTCGCTGAAGGATGGAGGGAAGTTGGAGGGAGGAAGGAAGCATCAGGCTCACATGTCAAAGAGGCTTCCAGAACTGGAGTTGGTGGGAGCAGCAGCCCTAGTGTTTCAGGTTAGGGCACGGAGCTACAGGCCCTTCGAGTAGAGAACACACTTTCCGTGGCTACTGTTAGTGCGGCTCCCTAATGGGTCCCCGTGCGAGTAGTGATAGGCTCACCAGCTACTGTGGGAGGGACTCCTATTTGATCCAGGATTGGGGGAGGTTAGGATTTCCTGCCACTGGTGCTGCTCCTCTTACCACCTAGAATTCTCCTTTGGTTGCCTCTTGGGTTATTTCCAGGGGTTATGGTTGTACTTAAGGGGAGAGATGAATCTATACCATTTTATCTGTACCAGAACTTCATTTTTCTGTAAATTTTGCACATTTCTTAAGTTCATTCTTTGACATTTCTTATAGTTTCGCAATTGAAAATGGCTTTTCTTCCATTATATTATTAATTGGGTTTTATTTCTGTGTAGCTAGGATGATGATAAATCTGAACCCAGACTCTTTATAGAATAATTTTGATGTAATAATTTTTCAGTGAATCCTCTTGGGTTATTTCCGAGTATTCTATTATATCACCTGGGAAATATTATAATTCTACCCTTTCCTTTACAGTTTTTATACCTTTTAATTCTTTCTCTTGATGTATTTATGTCCATCTGCAGACTTAAACAGAGACAGAGTTAAACAGAGTTGAAACAATACAGAGTTGTTTGAGAGTTAAACAATAATGGTTATAGTGATCATTTTGTTTCATTTAATGGGAGGGTTTCTCATTTTCCCCTATGAAGCCCGATGCTGTATTTTTAGTTGAGATACCTTTTCATGTTAAGGAATTATTTATCTAATCCTATTTAATTGAGTATTTTAAATGAAGAATAGAAGTCATATTTGATCATATGTCTCTCAGCATCTAGAGAGAAAGGCATATGATTTTGCTCTTTTTATATGGTTTATGGTTTATTAAATTTATTAATAGATTTAAAAATTCAGAACCCTCCTTGTATTGCTGCTTTAATAGCTAACATATTGAATACTTACTATGTGTCAGGCAATTTTCTAAGGATATATGCTAATCCGCTGATTTCATCCTCAAAACAATCCTATGATATAGATACTATCATTACCCTCACCTGATAGGTATAAATACTGTTAGTACTACTTTCCAGAAAAGGAAACTGAGGCACCTAGAAGTTAAATAATAGGCCTAAGCTCACACAGTTCATAAATGGTAAAGTTTTGAACTCCAAGAAGTTTTCGATCCAAGAGTTTTGCTATTGATCACATGCAGTATTGCATTACACCCCGTCACAGCACACTATTTTAATCTAACACTGGTTTCTCTATTTACTTCAGTGAAATCTGTATTTTGCGTCTGCCTAGAGCCGGCAGCCGAAGATGGGCTACTTTTTTGTGAACACTATTTTGAGTTAAAAGCGATTGAAATCCAGCAGATTCAGGAAAAGCTCTTGACCTCCCCTCTTCAACTATGTATATCAGTCCCAGGAAGAGTGTTGGTAGCAGAGATTCCTCTTTACCTAAGGAATTTACTGCATAATAGAGCACCTTTGCTTTCCAAAGCTCCCCTTCTCACCTTCCCCCTCAGGGTCTTCCTCCCCTTTGTATCCCCAGACCCCGCCCCTCTCCTGAGCTCACTGAAGCTTCCGATGCTTGTCTTTGAAATCCCATGTCTGTGTGGATTCCTCATATATTTGCTATTAAACTTGATTTTTGTCAGAGCACCTTCTCTGTGTTAGATGGGATGCTGCCTGGCAGCATTAAATAAATCACTAAATAAAAGCAATTAGATCTTCACATTGAAAAATAAAAAAATAAAAAATAAACTTGATTTTCTCCTGTTAATCTCTCTCATGTCAATTTGATTCTTAGTGAAGCCAGAAGAACCTTCAAGGGTAAAATAAATTCTTCCTCCCCCACACGTGTGTCCTGTGTACGTGTGATAAACAAATCAGCCTTTGTTTTTAATGCTGTTCACTTCATAAAATAATTTGAAGGGTTTCCTCCTTTTCTAGGCTTCCCACCTTTTTAAAGAGTATTGTGGTTATTTATTCCACAAAGTTTTGGTAGAATTATCCTGATTTTACATCATATGATTTCTAGAATTTCCTGGGGCTGAGATTCTTGTGGAAAGTTTTGACCACTTTCTCTATGACTTTGGTTCTTGTTGCTTTATGCTGATAACAAAGAATAAGGGCAAATCTCAAATGTATAATTCCAGCTCCAGATGCAGGCTTGTGTAAGTAGCCGCCTTCTTCTGGCACTTCCATTTAGAGGTCTAGGATCGTTCCAAATAAAACACACAAATTAGTGTACATCCCTCCTAGTAAATGGCACCCTCTCTACCCAGTTGCTCAATCCAAAAGCCAGTGAGCCTGTCTGGAATCTTTTTTTTTCCCTCCTCCTCCCCAGCACTGAATCCGTCAGCACATTTTTATGCAAAAGAGGGCAAAGATAACATCCTAGCAGCACTACAGGGTGTTAAGCAAAACAAAGTTATAAGGAGAAAATCTTCAAGAGTGCACACAATCTCCCAAACTCTCATTAACCTGTAGCTATAGTTGTGCGTAAGTGGGCTGGTTATACTGTGGGAATGGCACATTTATTTAAAAAAGAAGAAACAGGGACCATCTAAGTGATTATCTAGCAACAGGAGCTCCCAGGTGGAAATAGCCCAGGTGGAAACAGCCATGTAGAGAGAAGGGCAGCAGGGAAAATTCGGCAGCTGGCGTCTGCGTCTTCTTCCACCCAAGTTCCTTAGAACTGCTCTGTCAGCTGTTTGCCAAGCTACTAACAGGAAAGAGAAAATGAGCCTGTGGGGCCATCTAGACTGGTGTCTCCTGACAAGCTTTGTCAGTTCTATCTTCAAAACACCACATGAATTTATCCATTTCCTTCCACCTCCACTGAAACTACTTTTATCCAGAAAAATCTCTTGCTGCGCACTCCCCTTGTTTACTCTTGTTCTTTTCCAATCAATTGTCTATATAATAGCAAAGTTATCTTCTAAAAATGAAAACAAAAAATTAGAAAACTAAATAAAAATGAAAACCAGATGACACCCTTCCCCTGATTAAACTATCCAATGGATTCCCATTGCACTCAAAATAAAATCCACTTTCCTCATGGTGGCCTAAAAGGCCCCACCTGTCCGTACCACCCATGCCTTTAGGAAGGACCTCATCTTTTACTGCTAATAGCCTGCTACTCAAGCACCCATCCCCATGGAAGGTTTATTCCCACTTAGGATCTTCATACTTGCCATCCCTTCACTGTAGAGTGCTGTTCTCCAGATTCCCGCTTGTTCATTCCCCATCATTCAGGCCTCAAGGGAAATGAGCAGCTGTCCTCAGGGATTCCTTCCCTGACCACTTCATTTACCATAATGCCAACCAATGAC
Source organism: Canis aureus (assembly GCF_053574225.1). Taxonomy (NCBI): domain Eukaryota; kingdom Metazoa; phylum Chordata; class Mammalia; order Carnivora; family Canidae; genus Canis; species Canis aureus. The sequence continues at coordinate 1,322,333 of NC_135648.1, forward strand.
ATTCCCCATTAGCTGTTTTATGGTGGTTATAGCACTTACCACTATCTGAAACAAAATAAAGGTTGAAAATAAGGGATGGGAAACTGTATACCAGATAAAATACTAAATAGAAGGAAGCAAAAAGCACTAATAAAAACAAACAAGCTGTGAACAAAGGACCTGTCGTCACAGTTCATACTCAAGAACATATATGATTTTCAAAGTATGTATGTAATATATGTTATCTCAGTAAGGGATAAGTGTCTGAAGATAAAGCAAAAAAGGACAAAAGCATAGTCTTTCCTGGCAGCGAGAAGAGCAGATCTTTTAGAGACCTCCAGATCCTGGAGGTCAGGAAAGGCCTGCAGTGACTTGAGCAGAAAAATGAAGGAAGGACTGAGCCATAAGAGAACCCAGGGGAAGAACACTCCAGGCTGAGATCAGAGCATGGGAAGAGCCCACGGAGGGTTAACTGGCATATGTGAGGAGCAACAAATAGCCAGTGCAGGTGGAGTTAATAACCAGGACAACTAAGGGGGGAAGTCACATCGTGGTCTTATAAGCTATGGTACAGACTCTGAGTTTTATTCAAAGAGAATGGGCAGTCATTGTGGGAACATCTGAGCAAGGGATTACTTGATTTGAATTATATATTAACATCTTTGTTGTGGCTGCTAACTGCAAGGAAAAATCAACCCCCAGAGCCAAATGGGAAATAGGGAAAGACTAGTTAGGACCTTGCTGTAGCGCCATATTATAGCAATGGCAGCTTGGAATAAGGTGTGCCTTTGAGTGAGGAGTGGGCCAGTTCAGCCCCACTGTGTTCAGCTGGGGCACATTGTACTTGAGATGTCAAGTGGACATCCAAGTAGGGATAACGGGCAGACGATTGAACATACAACTTCACAGACTGGAAAACAGTATAGACTGGAGATTTAATTTGTGAGGTGTTTAAACTCAAAAGAAGAAGTGATCATTAGGTTGCAAGGATAAACACAGAAATGGTCTGTAGCTGAATCTTGAGGTGCTCCAACATCAAGATACTGAAGAAGATAGAGAGAGAGAGGACATGGCGGGGTGGGGGAGCGGAGGGGGGTACAAAATGAGAAGCACGAAAGCTCTGGGCATTTTCTGGAAGCTACATGAAAACAGGTTTCCAAAAAATAATTACTCATTTGGATCAACTGCTGTCAATATGCCCAGTAGGGTTAGGATTGATCATTAGATTTGGCAAAATGGGGTGATTAGTCTCATTGAAAAAAAATCTGCATTGGTAGAGTAATGGTGAACAAGCCTATTTAGTGTGGATTCAAGAGCTCAGAAAGAGTAATTGAAGACTATGGAATTTCTTTCAAAGGGTTTTGTTAGGAAAGGAAGTAAATAAATGGGCCTGTAGCTGGAGAAGGACATGGGACCAAAGAAGATTGTTCTTGTTTTTTTATTCTTTTAGCACAAGGGGAATAAGAACAAAGAAGTCTGTAAACAAAAGTGATCTAGCACAAATTTGATCAATCAAAGGAGACAGGAGAGAACTGCTGAGCCAGGCCCTGAGTGAGGAAGAGGCGCCCAGCCAGGGGTGATGGAGTGCTCCCCAGGGTGAGGGTGTACTCAGCTCAGAAGCGAAGCACAGGCACACGTGGTGGGTGAATGCGGTGGTGGCGATGCTTACAAGGACTCTTCTAATTGCTTTTAATTCTTAATGAGATAGAAAATAAAGTCATGTACTGAAAACGAGGATACAGAAGAACCTCTGGAAGAACCTCTGGAAGTTGGAGGACAAGAGAGAATGTGTGAAAGATCCCAAAAGGGGCGGGGAGGGGGGAGATACGTAGGGTAGGTAAGGAAATAGAGCAGGTTGCCCAGCAGCATCACTACCCCACTTACTGTTAATGTCATGAATTTTAAGTAGGACCAGTAAAGGGGTTCTGGTCACCATTTTTTTGTGTGGAGGTGGTTTCCACACCACCAAGCAATTTTTCCAATACCAGATGAGTGTCCTGTAATTCTGACCCTGTGTACCTGGAGACAGCATCAGATCCCACAGGTGAAGGGTCCAGTCTGACAAGACTAACCCCACCTTCTTTCAGATGCCAGTTGCAAGCCCAGGCTGTCACTTGACTGGCTATAAATCAGAGGCTCCCGTGATCCCTTCTTTGGCTTAGATTAATTGGCTAGAGTGGCTCTCAAAACTCGGGCAATGAGTTTACTCACTAGGCTACAGATCTGTTATAAAGGATGTTAAAGGATACAAATCATCATCAGTCAGATGAAGAGACAATAGGGCAAGGTACTGAGCAAAGGAGTTTCTATCCTTGTGAACTGTGTGTCCTGCGTCCCCAGCCTGGAAGCCCTCTGGACTCCATTCTTCTGAATTGTTATGAAGGTTTCATGACACAGGCACAACTGATTCCCTCATTAGCCATTGGTGATTGATTCAACCTCCAGTCCCTCTTTCTTCCCCAGAGGTATTGGGGGTGGGACTGAAAGTTTCAATTCTCTAATCATGTGATTGGTTCCCCTGACCTTGATTCAGAACCCCTTGCCCCATCCTTCGGTATTGTCCAAAAGTCACCTCATTGCCAGAGACTCCGTTGTGGTTGAAGGAGCTCGTTATGATTAATAAGACCTTCATTTCACCCTCTGGCTCTGAATCCTGAGAACGGGACACCAGGTGATACTTCAATGTAGCAAAAGATGTTCCTATTGCTCTAACTGCTCAAGGAATTCCATGGGTTTGGGGAGCAATGAGCCCAGCAGCCTGGAGGAAAACCAAATATATATATGAGGTATTTTTTGGTGATCTGATTGACCAAATGTTTTTTACAAATCACAATATCACAACTGGCCATCAGTGACACCAGCAAGACCCCAAGACCTGACCTTTACTGCCCACCCAGCCTGTACCCACCAACTTTTGTCCCACATCTTCCTTCAGCTCTTCTTTCCAGCTGACCTGCTAACTCAGGCAAAAGACCCGATGGCCACAAGCATCCCTTGGTGGAAACCATAACTACCCCGTCCAGCAGTAACAACTTCCCTGAGGAGGAGCTCCCCCTGACCCCAGACCAGTAGGAGCTCAACCCTGACTTACACCAGAGCTGGACCCCTGATGGGACCCACAGTTACCTTTACTCCATTGTGATGCTAAAATCTCCACCCAAGCACAATTCCATGAACATAACAAATTGGTCTGTTTCCTGAAGATGCATTTGTGACCTTATGCCCACCTCTACAAATGGTGACAAGGATCCCCTTTCTAAATATTCATCCTGGGGCCCCTGGGTGGCCCAGTCCGTTTGGCATCTGCCTTTGGCTCAGGTCAGGATCCTGGGGTCCTGGGTTGGAGCAAGTCTGGTGCTCTCCTGCTCAGCGGGGAGCCTGCTTCTCCCTCTCCTCTGCCCCTCTCCCAGCTTGTGCTCTCTCAAACAAAAGTTCATGCTAACCCCAAATAAAAGGAACCTATGCACCCTTGCTTGGAGGGGTTGGGGTGGGGGTCATGGTTTTAAAAGTTATTCCTCAGGATCTCTTTATTTGCTTCAAATAAAATTTCCTTTGTGTGACAACTCCACCTGGTGTGGTTTCTGTGTGTAACTCACCAAGGAGCAAACCCATGCTAATTAAGTTACAACAGTGACATTTTTCATCAGTGAAGTGCTCTGGGCAAGGAACATTTGGTTTAACCAAAGCTGGTATATTTGCCAGGTAAGACAGGGGCAAGTGAATTAAAGGTCAATGCAAGGCAATGATTGACCATGACAGGGGATGGAACCTCAGTAGGGTGGGGACAAAAGAGACACCAGCAGGAGCAGTAGCCCGGAATGACAGAAACACACGCAGATAGAGAGTGTAGGACTTTATAAATTGAGAAATTATTTGGATCAGGGTACCAGTGAGAATGAGTGGGAAAGATCAGCAATAAATCAATAGATCTTTAGAAAATATAATGGAAGTAGCCCGTTTCTAAATGAAACAAAATATAGCAAATACATGGGAATAGGAAATGTGCATTTTCTTTTTTTTTTTTTTTTTTTTTTTTGCATTTTCTACATAGAGAAGATTTTAAAACCCTATGAGACACATAAAAAAAATTTTTTTTAATTTTACTTTGGATGGAAAGCCTCAGTGTTGTGAAGACTAAGGATGTTTATTCTCCTTAAATTTCTATGAATACAAATTAGAAATCAGTAAAATCGCCAACAATTGTAAAAAAACATGAGAATAACTAGAGAAATTCCAGAGAACAATGATGGGGGCAGGTGTGGGGGGATTTGCATATGGTAGCAGTCTGTAGTACTGATTTATATGGTGTTTTTATTATTCAATGTAGGACCTAGGGACAGAAACGTTTTCCCTCTTCTAGGTTCTTTGGCTGATCTAATAATTGATATAAAATTGATATAAAACAAGTTAATGGAAAATCAAAGTTTAACGGCATATATACCTCCTATGTGCATGGGAGACAACCAGAAAAACTAAGTAACCCCCCCCCCCCCAAATAAACAAAGCCATCACCTTAAATACAAGCAAGGAATCCGTTGGAGGTGGAGGGGGGATTCCTGGGAGGTGACCAGGGAAAGCACAGTAAACAAGGTTGTTGTGCAGATTTGATAAGACTTTCCACAGATGGAGTCACCCCCATCTTCCTGTTCAGAGAGGGAGACACCCTTACTAATGGAGATTTCCCTTATTTTTTTTTTTTTTGAGATTTCCCTTATAAATGCGAATGTCTCTTACAATTCTGCTCAGTTTTCAGAGCTTCACCCGTGTGTGCTGTTAAAAATAACTGGCTTAAAATAATCCCCATGCCAGAGAGACCCATTTTGGAAAGGCAAACCCTGCTCTCCTTTCAATGGTGTTGAGACAATGCCTAGATTGGGGAATAATAAAAGGTATATCTGATTTTATTTCAAGAAATATTTCTACGTTTGTTTCTTACAACCAATTAAATTCCAGATGAATCACATATTGAAGCATAAAAGGTACAAATGAAAATACGGATACTTCAGAAAAAATAATCTTGTAGTTCGGAAGGCCCTGATGCACACATAAATACAATACTAATAAAATTTCAGACCCATAAACTCAGTAAAAGTGATAAATGGAAGCAAGCAATCTGCAACATGTATGATAGAAGGCATATTTCCCTATTATAGAACTCATTACAAGAAAATGACAATACAAAAAATGAGCAAGATATGTAAAGGGACAGTCACAGCAAAGGAAGTGCAAATGACTAACAAGCATATGAAAGGATACCCAGCCTCTTTCTTAATTAGAGAAATAAAAATTCAAAAATTAATAGAGCCTCTTTACCTGTCAGCTCGCCGAACACCAAAATAATTGGTCAAAGCCTGTGGTTGGTGCAAGTGTGACTAAGGAAGAGTTCTCAGTTATGCCATATGGATGTGTACATCCGATTTTGGCTTCAGTTTAGCGGTAGTTATTAAGTTCTTAAATGCACCAGGAATTTCACCTTCAGGAACATATCCTACAGATACCCTCACGGGAGCGCACAATTATACAGGAAGAGTGATTCTCTGGAATATTCCTGAAAAAATGTCAAAACCCGCAAAGCTTGACTATGCGCTGATACAGGATGGGTTAAGTAAATTATGTTGTATCCTTATTCTACAATGTGCAGCTGTTCAAATGAATGCATAGATCTTCACATGCTGATCTGTCAAGACATCTCAAGTGTATTGTTACATGAAAAAGTTTATAACCGTACACAGGATATAGTCCATTTGGATTACAAAAACACACGCTCAGGTATATGCCTAGAACATTTCTAAATTCTATTTAGTAGGTTTGGTTTTTGACTCAGCAGAGGTGAGCAATTTAGAAGCAACTTTCTATGTATATTAGATGAGCAAATGTGCAAATATATTGAAAATATGAACCAGCTTTCTTACTGCCGTAGACAGGACCCATAAATGCGGGAAGGGGCAAGAGCAGCGTACCTGTGAGATAGCCTGAGGTGCAGATACCATTATGAAATCATGGATTTTAAGATGTAGATGCGAAGGCAGACACCGAGACACACACCACTTTCTAGTTTTTTCACGGCGAGAGTCTAAAAGGAATCGCACAGCGATGGCAGTAGCTACACCTACCACCCAGATCTCACTTTCTACCACAATCCTCCGCCGAAAGGTACTAGAGCTCCCTGCAGAAATAGCTGATTCCAGGGCCAACGCCGGCGAAATACAAGACAAACCTGGACCATCTTGTTGGGCTGGTGTATAAGGAGGTTATTAATGAATAACGGAGACAGGTCAGAGGAACAGAGCAGCCAGACGAAGGCAGTCCCCACTGCCCAATTCTGTGATGATCTGGACGTCAAGATAATGTTATAGCATCTGCCATTATCTAGTAGCACCTACACTATCTAAATCTGGTTGTATCTAAATAGAGGCCTTCCTTATATAGAACGCCAATCTAGAGCGGGAAAAATGGAGTTAGAAACTCATCAGTGGAGCCTAAAACTCCAGGGTGAGAGTCTGAGGAGGAACAGGATATCACTCTCACTAAGTCACCGTAAAGAAAGAGAAAACACTCTTCACAACAGAGAAGCCTGGTGGGCACCACCGTGGAGAAGACGTTATAGTGATGTGGGAACCAAAGGCACAAGAAAAATTACTGTATTTCCTTACTACTTACAGCCCATTGACAAGTCCTTGAGGCAGGAAAAGTGACCTTCCCGGAGGGACTCATCTGCTTGGATGCTGTTGCTTAGCTAAGGGCAAAAGGCGATCATAGCCTGAGCCCCGGGATCCTGTAAGTCTACTTTGACATATGAAAATTCCTTTGGAAAGAAACTTCCTCAACCTTCCCTCCAAGATACACGTTGGCAGTCATCCCCGGAGTATATGACCCCCCATCCGAAGGGTGTCACTGAGTAAGGGACAGGCAGGGCTAGGGAGGGAGAGAGGGAGAGATGGGTAGGGGCTACGTGACCAGGCTCACAGAAATCCCAGGAATGCTGAGTGGCCCTGGGTGTCGGGGGTGGGGGTGGGGGGGAAGTGTCTCTCTATGGCAGTCACCTGTGACCAACGAAGAATGACCCAACCCCAAAGAAGCAGCCATTAAAGATGGTATCACCAGTCCTCAGTCAAAACCAAGACGCCACCAGAATGATAAAGCCACAAGCTCCCCGGTCAGTCCTAAATAAAAGACTGTGGGTGGAAAAAAAAAAAAAAGACTGTGGGTGGGGGGCCCACATTCCCGTCGGGACCCCTCTCACTCCTGAGAGCTCTCTCTGTATCCCCGCTTCGTAAAACTCTATCGCTTTGCTCACTCTCCTTGGTCCGCGAGATTCATTCTTCAACCCTGCGAGACAAGACTCTCGCTCTCCTCTTCAATGGGTCACGTCGCTAATATTGGGACACACTGACATCTTGTGTCTCCCCGCAGGGCACACTGAGAATGATACAGCATCACTTGTGTGACATTCTTGTTAAAAACTCAATCTGAATTTAATCGCAAAAGGAGATTAAACAGAAGGATGAAGACAGACGAGAAAGAATTGAAAAGGAATCGGCAACAAATGTGAGGGAAAAACTAGGATTTCTAGCGCTCCTCAGGTGGACCCAAACTAAGACATTTTACAGACATACTTGGCCTGTGGTTTGTAAGAGTATCGAGGTGGAGAAACAGATGAAACGGAGGAACCGTTTCAGATGAAAAGGCTCGGACAACACAGGATAATGAAAAGCGATGGGTAATCTTGGCTGGGACCCTAGGCTGCGAAGCTTACACGATACAAAACATGGAGCAATTTTTGTACTAATTCTCAAGACTTAGAGAAGTTTGAAATTGTGTCTTTAAAAAGCATCTTAAAAAAAAGGTGACAAAATTATTTGCTTTGAAGACATCTCTGCAGAAAAGGGTTCGCTCAGGAGGCTGTGGGTTGCTCAAGCCCCGCATCCTCCCGAGCCAGGCTCAGCTCCGGACTGGCTCCTGGCCAGCTCCCGGGAGAGGGTTCCGAGCCCCTGAATTATTCTGTTTGATAAACGTCTTGTATGTTGAGGCCTTGAGCCAACGATACCTGTCTGACCAGATCATTTATATTGACAACGTGATCTACGGTGAACCTGCTTTTGCCCCGAGGACCGGAGCCGGAGCACCGCAGCTGAGTGAGGCAGGCGTTGCAGGGCCGTGGGAGTGACCCCCAACAAGACCCCTGAGATCCCCTGGGGGACACCACCCTGCACTTGCTGCCGTGCACTGGCCCTGGACGTTCACACATGTCCCCGTGACCCCACCGGGAAAGGACACTTGGAAGCTGAAACGGGGTTTCTCCTGGACTTTTCGCCCCCGGCTCCTCCTCCTTCACTGGCTCGCATCGGCACCTCGCCACTGCAGTAAATCCTAACCACGACCACAGCCATTTTTCTGCATCCGGGAAGTCCTTCCTGGACAATCGCCTAGTTTGATGGCGATCTTGAGGACCTCCAACAAAAGATTGAAGACGTTTCAGTATATGGAGAGACAGCCTGTATCAATCCATCCCCCTCGCGATGTTTGGATTTAGCCCAGTTCCAAACTTGACCTAAAATGTGATGAAGAAGCAAGGGTCCAACTACCTAGAAAGGAGGAGGAACTGATCTCTCTGATAAAGAAGATCATAAAGTTTTCACCTCTAAGACAGTGTGACCTTGTCCCAGGGAGTCAAACTGACCAACGGAGAAGAAAAGAGTCCCTCGGCTGACCCGTGTGTGCGCACGACAGGGAGGGATGGCAGATCGAATCAGAGGCCAGTGGAGAAAGGAGGCTCTCCAAACAAAAGTGCCAGGGTAATTGGTTGTCCATTTAAAAATAGAAAAATGCATTTAGACGTCTGTCTTAGCACGTATACGGCAATCAGGCTTAAATATGAGCAGGATGTTAATATGCTCAGAAGAGAGTCAGATCATTGCAACGTGAAGGTAAAAACGCAAGGAAGATGCAGAGAGCGTGAATGATGGAAGACGAGAATGATACACTTGACTACATTATGATCATTCTGTTCAGTAAAAAGCAGTTAAGAAAATGAAAAAACAGGGGCGCCTGGGTGGCTCGGTCGTGAACCTGGGGTCCGGGGATCCAGTGCTGTGTAGGGCTCCCTGCCCAGTGTGGGGAGCCTGGCTCTCCCTGTGCCCCCACCCCTGCTCATGCTCCCTTCTCCTCTACTAAATACAATCTTTTTTTTTTTTTTTTAAAGATTGTATCTATTTATTCATGAGACACAGAGAGAGAGGCAGAGACACAGGCAGAGGGAGAAGCAGGGAGCCCAATGCCAGGGTCATGCCCTGAGCCGAAGGCAGCCGCTCAACCGCTGAGCCACCCAGGCGTCCCACTAATAAATAAAATTAAAAAAGAAAAGAAAGGAAAAGAAAAACCATCAGATGGCAGCGAATATTCCTATATTAAAGGGGTGGCACCCAGAGCTAAGAACCCGTCATGACAGAGCAAGGAAGACACGACCCAGTAGGAAAGGGGGCAGTGACAGGAACGAGGGTTCTGGGCCAGACCAATATTCACGGCTAAGAAACCTGGAAGAGACGCTCACCCCGTGAGGACTCGGGAAGCTCCCTCACCCCCACCCCTGGCAGCGACAGGTGCGCTGGGGACCCGGCCGTCCGCTGAGTGTGCCCACACCACCAGCCGCCCAGCGCATCTGGCCGTCGAGCTCCTGCCACGGGCCATGTGTCCCTCCCGCCGTGAGCTGGGGCCTCTCCTGAAGGGGAGACACCTTCGCTCAAGGGTGTGTGCGTGGAAATCCTGGGAACACGACACGTTAGAAGAACACGGATCTGGAAACTGGAAACCACCATGGTACCACCCCCTGGCCCGGGGCACGAGCTCGTGGACCCTTCCTAAGCAGCCGGGCGCTAAACCGCAGAGGCCTCAGCATCTTAGAAAAGTGACTAAAGCTTTTCAAAGCGAATTCCAGTGAACTGTGTCCTACGGTATATGTTTTCCCGGAGCTCAGAAGTGGCTATAGACAAACAGCATGTCGCGTGAACGGAACTACGCAATCCAAGTCTGAAATCAGACCAAAAGCGACATGAGATTGGAAAAGCACAGGCCGGGGAGGGGCGGGCCGGGACAGCCGCTAGAGGCGAGCCAGGAGCTCCCAGATGCTTATGTTGTTCCGCTTCACAACTTGCATGATTTCATTTATTTATTTTTTTTAGATTTTACTTATTTATTCATGAGAGACAGAGAGAGAGAGGCAGAGACACAGGCAGAGTGAGAAGCAGGCTCCATGCGGGGAGCCCGCCGCGGGACTCGATCCCAGGTCTCCAGGGTCACGCCTGGGCCGAAGGCGGCGCTGAACTGCTGAGCCACCCACGCTGCCCAACTTGCATGATTTTAAATGCGGTGTTGAATATCTAAAAAGATAAAGATCTTAAAACAAAGATCACAGCGTGCCGGGGCCGCATGAGGCCACGAGAACCCCCACGGGCTCCTCGCCACGCGGCCTCGGTCCGACAGCCGAGGCGGAGCTTCACGAGTCGTGCCAAGACTGAGGCCCCGTCTGTGCCTCGCGGTCGTCGCCCAGCCTCTGAACGCATCGTGTCCCTTCGACGTTGGTACCGCCCCAGGTCGTCAAGGTGGGATTCGGTGGGGATGGGAGACCTCCCGCCTGGGGAGGCGTGCACGTCCCCCGTCGTGCTCCAGGAATCCCCAGCACGCGAGCATTTCACACAGGACGTTAGGGTCCTGCAAACCCCGAAGTAGGAACGTCCGAAATCAGCCTGGTTTTAACCTCGTCTCCCTCTGAGTCTGGCCCGTCTCAGGCCGCCGGCTAAGTGGCTGGGGCAGATGGCTTGGGCACCAAGGGACGTCCCACCTGCCTCCCTGCCTGCGCAGCACCCCCGCCCTGGAGACCCAGCAGGCTTGGTGCGGCCCATGTGGGGACCAAGTCCCCGGCCCGGTCACAGGTAATCATGCGGCTTCTGTCCCACTTGCCCCCCACGGCCTGCCCTTGGAGCCGGAGCGCCGGGCAGGGAGGGGAAGCCCAGGCCACCTGCGGGGACCAGGTGGCAGCATTTCAGGCGCTTGCTTGGCATCACAGACTGGCTTGAGGGCGAGCCCCAGCTGGGCCGCAGCTATAGGGCACTGGTCCCCACAAGGCCCATCCCCGCCGCCCGCCGCCCTGAGCCCGGAGCTCTGTGCTGTGCCACCAACCTGCATGCTGGACGGCCGAGCTCGGCACAGGCCCTGGCAGACGTGGCCGAGGACACCTGCCTGGGGCCAGGCCTCAGCCTCCCTGGAGGTGGCGCGGCCACCCCTTGAGACACCTGCTGGCCGCCAGCTGCTCAGCAGAGCCCTAACCGCGGCCCTTCCCCCTTTCTCAGTGATTCATAAACTCAGGATTTGGCCAGATTTCTTTTTTCACCCCTTGAAAGGTAAAAGGACACCTTCTCTACTGGAAAGTTAGGGTTACTAGAGCACCCTCCTCTAACGAGGCCTAATTTGGGGGCGGGGGAGCTCAGACTGTGCCGGCAGGAAGCTCCCCCTGCCCTGAAGGTGTGTTGGCAAAGGTGCCCTGCTGGTCTCTGGCCCAAGAGGCATGATGGTGGCTTCCATTTAGGGGAGGGAGGCCCCCCTCATGCCTCAAATCGATTTGTGTCTCCGGTGACTCCCAGGGTGACAATTTCTCTGTTCTCACTAGAGGGAAGGAGAAACCAGCAAGGTGACCCAGAAGCGAGAGACCACCTAATCCAAGCCAATCCTACTTGGACGCTGAACCAGCAAACGCTGTAAGGCAAATGAAGAAACCATTTGGCTACAAAAAAACAAGAGGAGAGGGTGAGATGCTAGCTTCATTGATGACAATTCAAAGAAAAATTTTGAGTTGCCTACAAAATTCTAGTTTGGCTCATCTTTCCTCTTAGGTCTCTGATACAGATAGGGATACGGGCAAATGGTAACCAACATTTTTTTTTTTTTTTGTATTTGCTATAAACTCCATGTTATACTCTTCTAAATTTAAAAAATGACCACAAGTTCAGTAGAGAAGGAAGTGGGAATAGAGAAAAATAAAATAAAAAAAAAATTAAAAAAAAAAAAAACCAGGGATGTTTTTCAGGTTTGTCAAGATATGAATATAGGCACTTCCTTTCTGCCGACTGTTGAAAAATTAACTTGGAAGGACTGACAAGGGTCTGTAGGTTAGATGGGTTAAGCACAGAGGCCACAGGCTGGGCAGCTCTGATGTCGCCACCGGGCCTACATAAAGGAACCAAAATCTTTTTTTTGTAATATTATATTTATTTATTCATGAAAGATACAGAGAGAGAGAGGCAGAGACACAGGCAGAGGGAGGAGCAGGCTCCATGCAGGGAGCCCGAAGCGGGACTGGATCCTGGGTCCCCAGGATCACCAGGGCTGCCCAGGAACCAAAATCTAAGCCTATAAATGCCTCAAGGTCATGAAATCAAGACACTAAGGAGAACCAATCACAAAGAGCCAAGTAGGCTTGACGCTACAGCCCGTTGCTCTGCCCTCACTTTGCTTCCACCTTTTCTCTAAAAGCATCTCTGCGAGCTCCTGCTGGGAGAGCACTCCTAACCACTCCCGTTCGGGGCTGCTGGACTGGATTTTTGCTCACATAAACCTAATGTTTTTAATATGTCTCAGTTTTTTTTTTTTTAAGATTTTATTTATTTGAGAGAGAGAGAGAGGCAGAGACAGAGGCAGAGGGAGAAGCAGGCTCCCTGCAGGGAGCCAGACGTGGGACTCGATCCCGGGACTCCTGGGTCACGCCCTGGGCCGAAGGCGGCGCTAAACCGCTGAGCCACCGAGATGCCCACATCTCAGTTTTAGTTTCATAACATTAAACAAAAAATAGTGAGAATAAGATACTGTCAAGGAAAAGAAGTGCATGGGGTTGGGGCCTGGAGGCCAGCGTGGTGACAGGCCTGAGAGGCGCAGCCTGATGGTCCCTGAGGGGGAAATCCCAGCTCACGCAGTGGTCTCCCGGCCGTCTAGAGAGGTCTACTGAGCTTTGCTTTTCCACTTCTGAATCCCACGGGACAGAAACGATAGCCAGATTTGACTGTTTAAGTTTAAGGAATAATTAAAACAAAACAACAACAAAAAAAACCCCTCACCACACCCCAGCTTCTGATACTGAGCAGGGTCCTTGACGACTGGGAAAACCGCACGGGTTCCTGGAATCCAAGCAGTGGCTCTTAGCTAGAGCTCACTTGGGCTTTGTAACCATGGTTTTCCAAGGCCCCACTGTATAAAAATAGAATATTTATTTAAAAAATAAAACCTGACAAATAAGCCGCTGCTGTTCCTACGTGCAGGGAAAGTGCTATGCGGTTCCCAAAGCGCAGGCCCAGGTGACGTGGGAAACGAGCCCCACACATAACGAGGTCCCCTGGCACCGGCTGTCGGCTTCCTGCAGCCCTGGGTGCTCAGGGAAGGGCACCCAGAAACCTCGAGAGAGGGTTTTCAGAGAACTTTCCTGAGTGTTAAAAGCTCGTCCTCGAGCTGGAGGGAACGTCTACTGTCCCAGGAGTCCCCCGTGACTTTCCTACTAACCTCCGTCCCCGGACTGGCCCTGGGGCAGGTGCAAGGACCACATACATCCAGGTGCCTTTTCTCCACGACCATGATTAGGGAATACTTGTCACCCAGGGGCCACGTCTCTGGCCTCTCCTCCCATTTATCTGTGGACCCACAGATTTGCAGGAGGAAAAGTAAGCGAGCTTTCAAAGACGACTTCAAGGGTTTACAAAGGGTCACGGGAGGAACCACAACACATATATATGGGTTTTAAGGTTGTACAGGGCTGGGCTGAGAAGGGTTCCGGTGTCTAGAAATATTTGTTTTCCTCCTGGATGTGGCGTTTCCAAAGATGCCCTGCCAACCCTAAGGAATCAGGACTCCCCGGGACTGAAGGGCATCTTGACTACTAGGAAGTGGGGCCCCGGCACTGCTGAGCTGTGATTCCTGGGCCCCGTTCCCTGAACCAGTCACCGGCCCGAGCCACTGCCGCCGAAGCTTCACGGAGCAGCTTTACAGTCAGCCGCTGCGCACGGCGGGCGCCTCGACGCCAAACCACCCTCCTCCTATAGAAATGGTCCCTGAGACCCCACGTAAGTTTTTGGGGTTTTGTTTTTGTTTTTGTTTTTTTTTCAACGTCACAGCATTTTCTTCCATAACGTACTCTCAGGAGCAGAGGCGTTAGCCACGCCACTCCCTTACACCCTCCTGCAGATTCCCTTTACTAAAAGTGGCGTATTTCTGAAAAGCAGACTAATTTTAAAAGCGCTCAAAACGCTGACCTCTGCTACTTACCCCCTAGTACGCCATCCCGCAGTGGGGGTGACCTGCTTTACTTCCAGGCGAAATGGACCATTTAGGCAACACCGTCGTTTCTATTATTGAATTTATTTTTTTTGTAGCTCACCTGTTTACACGATTATGGGGTGGTTGGTAGTTGGGCAAAGGCTGTCAGAAGAACCGCACCACGTTTGGTGTGTTTTCCGCCCGGATGGTAATAGTGTCCTGCTTTCTTCCAGGGCCATAATTTCAAGGTTAGAGTTCATCCCCGTCCTGTGGCAGTTGGCTGCCGTCAGGTGCACAGATAGATGAGGACACGGGGTCTAAAGACACTCAGTCCTCCTCTTTAGGGGAAACCTCGCTGTGGCGCCCCACACTCCGCTTCCTAACGGCCACTCACTGGGCAGAGCACATGACCTGTAAGGACCCCGGCCCAGACCCCAGGCCCCACATGAAGCACGCCACAGTCGCAGAACAATGGGACCTGGCCCTGGCGCGTGTGATTCAGGGGTGCAGCTTTGGGCCATGGGGGCAACAACGGGAACAGGATTGCAGGACTCGGCTTCAAACCCTTTTTATTTTGTCCCCAGGCAATTCCGGGCCAGTTACTGCATCCGAAGACCACCAGGTATCCTTGTTGGCCCTGCTCCACCCGACGGCAACGACGTTAAGCACATACGAACGCACTGGGGTCACCAACACGCACAAGGCGCCGTCGACACTCTCGACACTCAAGAGTCATCGGGCTGCTCTGTGCCACCGACCTGTGCAAGGATGAGGGTGAGGATGCCAGGTGCCGGGAGGTCGGGTGGGGGCGGCCAGACGATTCTAGAGGGCATCGTGGGCTTTGGGTGGTTCTGAACACTGACGGGTATGTAGGAAGAGGCTGGAGGCTGAGGGGAGTGGGACCAGCAGAACTGGAAGGGGAATGCGGCGCAGGTGCTGCACCTCAACCCTAGCTGCTCGGGAGCGAGCTGGTGGCCACAGACCCTGGAGCTCCCCGCGCCCCAGCCCCCAGCATGACCGAACCTCGACGAAATTGACAATTTTCTGAATTTAATGGAAACATTTAAAACTTCGGTATCCTGTTCATATGAATGACTCGACAACGGCGTCATCACTACAGTCGTAGGAAGATGCGGGGCCTGGGCTGGAGACGGCGATTCCTCACCCAGGACAGGTCAGCCCCTGAGGGGAGATGCTTACCGCCCTCGACTCGAAACGCCACGTCCTTTCTCTTAGTGAGAAAACAGTGTTTCCACTCTCTACGCCCCAAAGAAATGAACATGAATGCGAATTTAGATAAACGGAGACCTGGGCCGACGGACCACAAAAGCTTGGCCAGCCTGGCCGGGAGAAACCACCCGTCTAGGTTCCTCACGTGATTTTTTTTTCTTCCTTTCTTTCTTAGATACTACCTATGACTTAATGGAGGGAAAGAATCACACTTTGGTGAGCGAGTTCACTTTCCAGGGCTTCTCGAGCTTCGGCGAGCACCAGCTCACCCTGTTCGTCGTGTTCCTTGTGCTCTACACCTTCACCCTGGCTGGCAACGTGGTCATCGTGACCGTCATTAGTGTTGACCGCCGCCTCCACACGCCCATGTACTTCTTCCTGAGCACGCTGTCTGTTTCGGAGACCGTGTACACCCTCGTCATTATACCCAAGATGCTCTGTAACCTCCTAGGCCTGAGTCAGCCCATCTCCTTGGCAGGCTGTGCCACCCAGATGTTCTTCTTCATCACCTTGGCCATCAACAACTGCTTCCTGCTCACGGCCATGGGCTACGACCGCTACGTGGCCATCTGCGACCCCTTGAGGTACGCAGTCATCATGAGCAAAGGAATATGCATCCAGTTGGTGGGGGGAGCCTGCAGCATTGGCCTGATCGTAGCCATGACACAGGTGCTGGCTGTGTTCAGGCTGCCCTTCTGTGCCACGAGGGTGGCCCACTTCTTCTGTGACATCCGACCCGTGATGAAGCTCTCCTGCATCGACACCACAGCCAATGAGATCCTGACTCTGATCATCAGTGTGCTGGTGATCCTGGTGCCCATGGGGCTGGTCTTCATCTCCTATGTCCTCATCATCTCCACCATCCTCAAGATCCCCTCTGCCCAGGGCCGGAAGAAGGCCTTTGCCACCTGCGCCTCCCACCTCACCGTGGTCATCGTCCACTACGGCTGCGCCTCCATCGCCTACCTCAAGCCCAAGTCGGAGAACTCCAGGGATGAGGACCAGCTGATCTCGGTGACCTACACGGTCATCACCCCGCTGCTGAACCCTGTGGTGTACACCCTGAGGAACAAGGAGGTCAAGGATGCTCTGCTCCGGGCCACTGGCAGGAAGCTTTCCTGATCAGATAGACCCGCTTCGATGAGGGTCCTATAAGATTCTCTAGAGCAGGAAAGCAGAGCAGTGCCCACAGTGCCACACAGGTGGGTGTGCACGGGATGAGATCAGGACAGAGGCTGGATTAGCCAGGGCAGGCTGCTCCGGGACAGGGCTAACATTTTAAATGCATTCTGTAACACTAGTTTTGGACACGTGGTTTCCCCACGCCCACTTACACAGGTTTAAGTCGTAGCGGAAGTACTTCCCTCATGGGCAATTCAAGCTCCCTGCATCCTAGACACCATAGTAAATGGATATCAGAGATCAGAGCACTACCAATCCAGTAGGCTTAAATTCTGGATCTTTTCCCCTTTAGCTCCAGGTTGGCAATAGGGGAAAAAGGAAACCTGTTTCCCTGATCATGTCAGAGAAACATTCTCAGAAAGTGACTAAAATCCCTCCATGATCTAGTTAAAGCTGTAGTGGCAAATACATCACACTGGCATTTATGAGACCATACAAGAGACGCGTGGTGATACAATCTGTGAGTGACTGGCCCGTCAGGGAGAGATGGGCTTGCCTCGGGAGGGGCTTTCGTGGGGCAGAAAGAAGCAACAAGAGCAGGGGAATAAAGGAGAGAGTCCGCAGCAGGGAAGAGTGGGAGAGGGTCGGGAGGGTGTACGTGGTAAGGACAATGTGGTCGTCCATAACTTAGAGACAACCAAAGAGATTCTAGTCATCCATCCTCCCTACCATGACTTAAGACCCACCAGGCCCTGAACTAACGGGACATGGTTCGCTGGCCATCTCCACTTCCAGGACCCCTGCCCTCAGCGTGTCCTCCACTCCACACCGCCTTCCACCCCAACCACACCTAGTGACTGGTCCCTTCCCCTTTCCCATCCTCAGGCCCTTCTACTGCTTACGGCCCCTGGATGGAAACCTCTCATTGTGACTCATTTTGAAACCCCAAACCAAAGCCGCTCTCCTATGAGCCTTCTGATGAAGGAATCAGTCCACCCACTTCCTCCACCCCACTACCCCCCACTCTTGCATTCACACGACACTACAGCAAACTTCCCCTTGGGGTCTTCACGGACACACATGTGAACTGGGCAGTGCCGCGGGGCTTTAGTGCAGAGCGGCACCTGCTGGGTCACGTCTCACTTGTACCCAGAGATATGGTCCTCACAGGCTGTGCTCTCCTCGAGGTTCATTTAAAAAGTAGGGCTGTGTCTAAGTATCTCTGAAATAGCTCATTATGGTTCACTCTTACATAGATTCAACTACGGGCTTTATTTTTTAAAAGATTTATGGTGAAATCCAAGAGAACCCAAAATAAATAAAATAAAAATTTTATTCTGGACTAGTTACCAAAACGTGCCTTTGTCCGTTTGACCTTCTCAACAGAAAATCTGCATCTGCCAACTTAGCTATGTCAAAAGTCAGGTAGTGCTTTTTGGAGGTTGGCTGAGTGACGGGAATGGAACATAAGTAGTGGAAGAAAAAGACTCCATCTGGGTCCTGCCGAACTTCTTACCATCTACATTTGGATGAATTATTTAGCTTCCCTAAGACACAGTTTCCTTATCTATAAAACATATCCAAAGTTTGTGACAGACACGTGAGACAAGAAACGTGAAAATCCTTTGCAAGTGACGAAACAAATTCTTTAGATTTCTATTAGAGTAAGAACAAAGCAACGTCATCTCCATAAACTTCCAGTCATATCATAACAAACCCAGAGTCCAACCCCATCCACCTGAGGCAGCCACTGCCCTCAGAGATTTCCAGGCTGCTCTTCCGGCTTCCAGCCATCCCTCCGGTTTCTACGCGTGGCTCAGGGTCTCTTTCCTTGGATGGTCTGGAGGGTCAGGACGGCAAGGTGGCTTCTGGAGGATCCTCCAGGCACAGTGTGGTCACGAATCTGAAACAGTGCCTCGAGGAGCACCAGGTGCCAGAAAGCGGGTGCTGTAGTTGGCTTCCCCAGCCCCAGGCCACCACCCTTTGCTTCTCAACTGCTTTCTTTCCTTAAGAGCATAAAATCATAAGATGCTTGAGTTTAAGACACACTTTTACTCCTCCCCAGCTGAGGATCTCTAAGGAAGTGACAGAGTCTTTCCTGTTCTACGAAATGGGGTTTACCAACATCTCCTCTGTCTTTCCCATTTGGCTGTCGTAAGAATCAACTAGACTGAAGACGGTAGAAATTGCTGCGGTAACCACAAAAAAGTGTTAAGATAGCATATTATCATCATGATCTCTAGATTCTTACCTCTCCAGTTTCTCCTGACCATTTTTATATTATTTCGCCAATTGTTGACTCCTACCTTTCTCCCACAGTTGCTTGCACTCTATCGCTATTGCACTAAAGTCACATAGGCGCGGTGCCTTGCAAAAAAAAAACAAAAAAAAAAAAATCCCCATGCCTCGTATCACTGTATCTTTTGTTAGCAATTCCAGCACTTACTGCCTACCCTCCTGCTCAATAACAAGCACCTGCCCTCTTTCTAGTACCGTGATTTCAAATTCTTCACCATGACCCACAGCCCTCGGTAAGGAATGCATGGTCTAATGTAACGCAGTGTGCATGCATACATCTACAAGCTGAAAGAGTTCACAGAATACTATTTATCCTTACTACTTGCAATGCATTCTGATGCTTTTCATTCTAGTCTGTTCTAGTTTGGTTTGTTTTTGGTTTTTTATTTATCAGAGAGAGAAAGAGAACGCACACAGGGGGAGCAGCAGGAGCAGAGATGTAGGGTGAAGGAATCCCAACCAGACTCCACGCCGAGCACCCGACGTGGGGCTCGATCCCAGGACCCTGAGATCTCGACCTGAGCCAAAACCAAGAGTCAGATGTTCAACCGACTGAGCCACCCAGGTGCCCCCAGTCTCTTCTGTTCTAATTCATTTTAGTCAAATGATGTTAATGAACAGAGGTGCAGATACAACATATGTTGGCCAAATACTCAACAGCTGAAAGTTCAAGTACTCAACTGAGGCTAATGCTGAAGCCCAATACCATCAGACTAGGTTTCTGGGCTACTGAAATGAAAATCTTACTGATATTGAACATCCGGTATTCGTATTTAAACACCAGACATTCCAAGGAGGGATACTTACTCTTCACTGTAGATGCTGGGTTGCTGCCGTGGTCACGCGCCTGGGACACCAGGTGGGTGTGCTCACTCCTCACGTGAGACACAGAGACTGGCAGAGAACAAAATCATCTTGAGGGATACACCTCACTTTTCTCTAACGCTTTCTTCTATTCATTTTCTTCATTAAATATGGATTAAAAATAATTTATCCTGAAGAGGGTAATCGATGAGCGTGGTGGCAAAATTAAAATCAAGCTGTAAATTAAGGACTTAAATAGAATTAAAAAGCTAAAACTATAGGGCTTCACAATTGTTTTATTTAAAATCATGAATACAGGCCGCCTGGGTGGCTCAGTGGTTTAGCACCGCCTTCGGCCTGGGGTGTGATCCTGGGAACCCGGGATTGAGTCCCATGTCATGCTTCCCTTTTTTTTAAAAAAAAAATTATTTATTTATCCATGAGAGAGAGAGAGAGAGAGAGAGAGGCAGAGACACAGGCAGAGGGAGATGCAGGCTCCATGCAGGGAGCCCGATGTGGGATTTGACATGGGATTTGAGCCACCCAGGCTGCCCCCATGTCATGCTTCCTGCATGGAGCCTGCGTCTCCCTCTGCCTATGTCTCTGCCTTTCTCATGAATAAATAAATAAAATATAAAATAAAATAAAATAAAATCATGAATACAGAACACCAGATAATTTTACAAAGACTAGAATTCTGACACCTAATTTCCATCATTCTGCTTTGTATATTTAAATTGTCTAAGTATTTATTGGCTTTACAACATATAACATTCTTTCCAAAACTAAAAATCAACATACAACCCTCGATAGTTATCTGAAATGTGATTTTCCCAAAACTCTTAAATTTGTCCCCAAAATCAACAATTCCCAATCGTCAATTGCTCATGCATTTTACTTTTGAAGTAATAAATGTAATGTATACCTCAACTGATTGAATTTTAACATGTAAAACATATAAAGCTATTTTGATCTAAAGCCACAGAATGATTAACTATATTTGAAAATGCATATTTGGATTTTTTTTAAAGCCAGTGGCTTGCTTTGTCCAGATTCCTGATGCTGTCAGCCTGATTGGAGGTGACCGTGTATGCTATCATGTGATGATTATTCTCCTCCAAGCTCGGAGTTACCCCAAAAATGGTATACAACATTTTTAGCTATTGACTTTGCAAAGACTAAAGACCAAGGTAGAAAGAAATAGTAGACTCTGACTAAATGCCAAAAGCAAGGTCAAACTTGGATGTGCTCCTGGGGTTACCCTCTAAAGTTAGGGTGATGCCACAACAGGGTGCTACACACGTGAGCACCTCCATGCTGGCCAGGATGAGCATCTGAGAGGGAGGCCACCTGTTTTTGTCTTTTTTAAATTCTGAAACAGTGACATATTAATTGGCATTTATCTGATTACAAAAGCAATACTCTCACTCTTGAAAAAAAAAAAAGCTTCAAAAATTATAAAGAAAATGGAACCTCTGTCTCTGATGTTCACTCTGGAATAATGAATGCATAGAGCATGTTTCCTCCCCACACTCAGCAGCCCCACCCCTACCAAACCCTAGAAGGGAAAAAACTTTGAAGTAGGATCCTATAGCCAGTGCTTAGAAACAGAAATACATTTTTTAGCGGGCTACAAAATACATGGCATGACCTAGAAACGCAGAAGAAATGTGATCAACTGGATGAGGTACCTCGGAGGCAGTGGGAATCAGAAGGGAAGCCCAGAACAAAAGCCACTTCATACCAGAGGTGGAAGAGAACCAGATCGATGGGAAATGGCAGGATAAAGAAATATAGGGTAGTAGCCCAGAAAAAAAGCTGCCCTCACCCTCATTTCTTGCTCCCAACAGAAGAGTATTGGTGGCTTCCAGACAGAAGCAATCCCTGGAGAGAAAGCGACAACTAGCAACACAGGGGTCCGGCTGTAACAGATCGAGGAAACAGGACATGAATATAGGATGAAGCAAATACGTACCAGAAGTCTTGAGCTCAATAGTAGCAATATTTTCTTTGTAAAATAATTATAAGAAAATTAACTCACTTCTCTTACTCAATGTGAAGCTATACATACTGGTTAACACTAGTCATTACTTAAAACAAAGTTATAGGTATTCTGTTAAATATAATCGAAGGGGAGAAGGGTGCCTGGGTGGCCCAGCTGCTTGAGCCTTGACTCTTGGTTTTGACTCTAGGTTGTGATCCCAGGGCCATGAGATCGAGCCCTGTGCTGGGCTCTGTGCTCAGCAGTCTGCTAGTCTGCTCCCTCTCTCCCTCTCGGACCCTCCCCACCCCCCCACTTGCATACTCACTCTCTAAAATACATCATCTCAAAATTAAAAAATATAATTGAAGGGTAGAGAGAATGTCGATGAAACACAAACTTTTACATAGGAATTATTTGTGGCTTTTCCCTAAAACCTGACTAAATTTCAGTTCAGAACAGGCTCATATTCACAGCCAAGAAACAGGAAGATGACAGCAGGCATGTGCAGCAAAATCATGGAATCTGGAAAGGAGATTAATACGTGGTCACTGTCCTCCGTGTGACTTAGCACAGAGATCACAGATGTGGAAGGTGCCTGAGGCAGAAGAAACACCAGAAACACTGATTTCTTGCCCAGAATGCCAGAAGCGCTCTTGAAGGGGAGAGAGCAAGTCTTTCTGGACCTAAGAGTGTACAATTAGTTTGGTAAAACACCGTTGAAAATATTTAATATTTATATAGCCAGAGCCTCTCCCCTACCTGCTCAGAAGGCCGGAGGGTGGCTTTCTGGGGACACTGACAGAGATGAGGTAGGCTGGGGGGCCAGGGGAGGTTGGTACAGTATTTTTTAAAAGGTAAGGAAGATGTAAAGAACATTAACAAGACTTACAGGACACTGATGATAAGGCTTACAGCTCCCAATCAGGAAAATGAAGGGTTGTCCCCTGGAGAACTTGACATTCCATGAACAACGACCAACAGATAAGGAAAGTTCAGTGTCCTACGTTAGAAGAATAAGCTTATAAGAGAGCCAGCTTTGCCACATCACTCAGCTCTATCCCCCTAGAAAGTAAAGCCCTCTGCCGAACATACCCCAGCCCTTTACGCAACACAGTTTCCAAATAGCGTGTTGGTGTATTAGTCACATTACAAAGGACAAGGATCCCCAAGCTTTTGGGAATAACATGAAAACAGGTATCATCTAATAAACAGGTAACAGAAGAACATGGAAGAAGCAGATACAGGGCAGGGAGTGGATTAAAGTCTTTCTAAAGATACATACTCAACATTTTCAGAAGGACATGACAAGACACTGTATTGGTGAAATAAAAGCCGTTCTGTATAAAAGGCATGTCCTGGGAAGCAGAAAGAGCTTTTTTACAGATTAAAAATACATTACCTGAAATAAAAAATTAAATAGGAGAGTTGCAGGAGAAATTTGATGAAATGTCTTGAATAGCAGAACAAAATGACAAACAGGAGTGAACTAAGGGGCCGACAAATGAATACCGAAAATAAATAGAAGATGTTTAATATTTGACTAGGATAGACTCCAAAAATAAGTAGAAAGGGTTAAATTTTCAAAGAAATGGTAAAAGAGAATTTCAAAGAGCAAAAGGACATGAGTTTCCAGACCAACTGTCTCCCACAACCAAAGCAGTCATGACACATGCAAAATGCACCTTCATCGAGTTTCTAAAAACCATGTTACAAAGGTGACCTTACAGATTTTAAGATTGAAAAAACCCCAAATGTAGTAATAAGCAATGAACAGATCAAGAATCAAAATGGCCTTGGACTTTACACTAGAAGCTGGAAGACAATGAAATAATGGCTTAACATTTTTAAGAGCAAATTAGTCCTGTTCACCTTAGAAATAGAAACTGCCAGTTATTTTACCATGGAGAGATGGGTTTATTTGAGAATAAGAGAATTGCAGTCTGGGACAAACAAGCTGCAGCACAACCGTAAGCAAGTCTGGGGAACAAAGGACAAGCACTTTTTTTAAGGAGAAAAGGGGGGAGTTGTGAAGGTTGTTCTGAACAGCAAGTCCATTGGAGGAAACTAGGAATTCTGAATGTGGTGGCTTCTCATGGGCTGAGCCATTGCTTGGGGGGATGAGCAGCACCTCGTCCTCCTCCTACAGTAGTAGAGTGGTCCATGTTCAAGGTCAAGTCCATGTAAGGTCAAGTCCCTCTCTTCCTGCTGGGTCTCAAGTCAATGAGGAGTGGTAGGGCTGCCCACACCCCTTCCCAAACCTCTCAATTCCATTTGTGAGGCTTCCCATTACTAATTTTTGTGTCTTAAACTAGAAACATAAATTCAGCAAATTATCAATCATGTGTGAGAGTAAAATAACATTTTCCAACATGTAAAATCTCAGCATTTTGCCCCTATCTCCTCTTTCTCGGGAAGCCATTAAAATGAGGGTGTACACCATTAAGAAAGATAAAGGATCTTTCCTTTATCTAGATAAAGATAAAGGAGATAGTGAATCCAGAAGAGGAGAGATGGAAGAGGATCCCCAGTTTGGAACTAAAGTGTCACATCCATAGCCTTCCAATCAGCGAAGGAGCAACTGAGCAAAACCAGAGAAAGGCAGAGGGTTCTTGGTCAACTGGCTCTGTGAAAAGAAAAAGACAGGAAAATTAACAGATGCCTGACATTACAGACCATAGAGAGGTTAAAAACAAACAAACAAACAAACAAACAAAAAAAAAAAGCTTAGCCCTCTTGGTCAAGAGATACGTAATTATAGTGTATGATGGATCAGTTGTGAATATTATTCATGTAATCATTATTATTGAAACAGAAAATAGTGACAACCAAAATTAGAATGTACACATATTTTGAGAAAGAGGAAAGAGGAAATGTGTGAGTTAGGAACTAAAGATGAAAACAGGTAAAGTAACTAAAAATAGTGTGATGGTTAATGTTATGTGTCAGTTTGGCTGACACATTGGCCGGGCCACATTGCTGAGATACTTGCTCAAGCATCAATCTGGTTGATGTTGAGAGTGTTTTTAAGGGAGACTAACATTTAAATTGGTGGGATTTGAAAATATGGGAAGAGCCCAGATGTTCATCAACAGATGAATGGATAAAGA
Source organism: Canis aureus (assembly GCF_053574225.1). Classification (NCBI taxonomy): domain Eukaryota; kingdom Metazoa; phylum Chordata; class Mammalia; order Carnivora; family Canidae; genus Canis; species Canis aureus. The sequence goes on from NC_135648.1 coordinate 1,347,149, forward strand.
AGATGTGGGGTGTGTGTGTGTGTGTGTGTGTGTGTGTGTGATGGAATATTACTCAGTCACCAAAAAGAATAAAATCTTGCCATTTGCAATGACATGGGTGAAACTAGAGGATATTATACCGAGCAAAATAGGTCAGAAAAAGACAAATATGATTTCAGTCACATGTGGAATTTAAGAAACAAAACACAGGATCATAGGGAAAGGGAGAGAAGAATAAAATTAGACAAAAATCAAAGAAGGAGACAAACCATAAGACACTCTTAACTCTAGAAGATAAACTGAGGGTCACTGTGGGGGGAGGTGGTGGGGGAAATGGGGTAACTGGGTGGTGGGCATGAAGCAGGACATGTGATGGGATGAACACTGGGTATTATATGCAACTGATGAATCACTGAACTCTCGGTCTGGAACTAATAATGCACTATATGATAATTAATGGATTTTAAATAAATTTTTTAAAAATGAACTAAAATAAATCAGTGAGCTTTGAGTAGGGAAGATTTCCTCTGTAATGTGGGTGAGCCAGGTGAAGGCATGAGTAGACAAAAAACAAACTAACTAACTAACCTACCATGAGGAGTAGAACTCAGCAGCCAGTCGCCTTCAGACTGGAGCTACAGTACCGGCTCTGCTCTGGGCCTCCTGCCTGGTGGGCCACCTGGAAGACCTGAGATGTGTCCACCTTCATAATTGTGGGAATCAGCTCGTGAAAATAAGTATTCATCTCCTCTCTGTTTCTCTCTCATACACACATATATATAAAATAGACATATGCAACTGATGAATACGCGACTCTACATCTGAAACGAATGCTGTACTCTATGTTTGCTAATGAATTTAATTAAAAAACACACACAGACATACATATTCAATTGACTTAGTTTTTCTGAAGCCACCAAATACAGGTAGCCTCTAGAGAAAAGAAAAAGGGAGGAAGGGAGACAGTAGAGAATCATTTCCTTATATATATATAAATAAATAAGTATAAATATATATATACACACATTACACACACATATATGTGTACATATATTTCAGAAATATTTGCATTTTAATGTTTATTATTTATTATGTGCTCTATTTCTAAAAAAATGAAAATGTTAAAAAAAAGTTAAGGGTAATCATTAGGTAAATAGCTAGACAATGCAAAACTTTCACACCAGGGTAGACCATGTAAAATAGACCATATAAAAACTGATTAGATGCTGAGAAAAGGGGGAAATAAGGAGAAACATGGTAAAAGGAAAACCCAAAATAAGAATAAGCTTCCTATAAGAATTATATAAATATTAGTTGAACTAAAATTCATCAAGGAGAAAAAGACACTAAAATGAACAGAGGTAAATGTAGTTCACAAAGAACTATATTGAAAGAACAATTCACCAAAAATGCGTAGCGGCCAACACTGGTACGGACCTAACAGCCAAGCTTCAAAATATATCAGGCAAACACTAACAAAACCACAAGGAGAAACCAGGATTGTAAAGTCACTGAAGAGACATTTTCAAAAGACTGGCAAAGCAGACAAAGTGTGAGAAAATACAGAAGTTTATGAAGACTGAGAAAAAACACACTTAATTAAAAAAAAAATTATTATAGTCAATTTTATCAATTTTAAATTCTTTTCATATACATGCAATTTTTGACAAAAATCTGACCACACTCTTTATCCCAAAGAGATCTCTGTGAGTTTCAACAGATGCATATAGCTTTCACAACCCAGGCAGTAAATTTAAAAAGGCAGCCACAAAAGTTGGCCACTCCTCCCTTGTTAGCCCTTTCCGAAAACCATCCCTACATCTGCGAATATAAAAATATATTTTGCAAAAAAAAAACATAAGCGAAAGAGGAAATAAAAATGTTGTTAAAAATTAGAAACTATTTGAAATTAAAAGATAAAAATGAAGACTACTAAAACCAGAGCAGTATATTAAAATATAAATTTTGAATTTGTATCATAAATCTGTATCATAAATCCACTTCTTAGAAAAACAAAAGTAAACTAAGTGTTTAATTCAAGAACGCAGAAAAAAATGTGTTTATATAAATGAAGGCAAAGATAAATAAAAAATAGTTAGAATTTAAAGAATTAAGTAAAAATCGCAATATAAATGAAATCTTGAAAATATTAAAGTTTTAGTAGGTGCCATTGAGAACCGATGAAAGAAAAACCATCTAACAGAATAAAAATCACAAACAGAATAAAGACCTAACTAGTGATATAATAAAACTTAAAATTATAATAGCAATAAATACTTTAGGTCAATTTGAACACAGACCAAGTGTACAATTTTAATAAAATGTTAATTTATATTAATGGGCTGAGAATAATTAGAAGATGAACAGAGCAACAATAGTGAAGAAAAATGAAAATGACAGACAAAATGTAGTTTTCATCCTCATTCAACATAAAGACATGAAACCAAACCTTTAAGCTATGCACGTTCTTTCAGATTTTAAAAATAGGAGAATCTCAAATCATGAGGCCACTAGTCTGAAAAACTTTATGTCCAACCAGAAACAGGTAGTTAAAAATACAAAATTAAACACCAATGCCATGAGGGCAATTATTGAAAATAAAAATTTTTTAAAAAGAATTCATAGCTAAGAAAAAAACCCCAGCAGGTCCAAGTCGGGTTCCAACAAGGAACAGCCGGATGATTTAATATTAAAAGAATCAGAATATTTATTGTATTAACAATTAAATAAAATTTATGATTTCAAAAGATGAGAAACATAAAATATTAGCTATAAGTCCAACATCCAGTTGACCATAAACGTTCTTACTAAGTGTAAAAAGGAATTTCCTTTATTATGATTATTTTTTAATTTCATTTACTTATTTGACAGAGAAAGAGCAAGAAGGAGCAGGGGAGGGGCAGAGGGAGAGGGAGACACGGGCTCCCCCCTGAGCAGGGAGCCAGACGCCCACCCGGCTCCATCCCAGGCCCCTGGGGTCATGACCTGAGCCACCCAGGCGCCCCACGCAGTTCCCTTTACTTATGAACATCTGTCAGAAGCCTGCAAACATTCTTTCGTGACAACACATTTGAGTATTTAAGTCAGGGAGAAAAAACCCAAAATATATACATATCAGCAAACATGGAAGACAATACAGGTATGTCTTGTTTGCGGTGCTCGTCTTCTCCTGACTTACAATACAACTCCATCAAGCAATCCCTACAAAAATGAATGTGCAGATGGACTCGTGACGTGCAAAGACGTAATACAGCAAGAATAGCGGAAGGAGAGGTGAGGGAAGTATCTACACTGGAGATTTTAAGTAAAAATCGCAAAATAAATGAAGTCTTGAAAATATTAAAGTTTTGGTAGGTACCATCGAGAACTGATGAATAAGGACCTAACTAGGGATACAATAAAACCGTTAAAATTATAATAGCAATAAACACTTTAGATCAATTTGAACACAGACCAAATGTACGATTTTAATAAAATGTAAAATGCCAATTTTGTTTCTATGCCAATTAAGTTGGTATTAATTAAAACTAAATTTTTTTTTTAAGGGGGGAAAAAATTGTAATCGTCCTCAGGGCAACCACTAAGAAATCGACTTCCAAAAAATCCAGGAAGGAAAAAGCAAGGAAATTAAAATGGTACGCTGGGAACTATGGCAGCAAAGGCGGCAGTGATGGATGACCAGAGGGGAGAAAACCGCGTGACAGAGGGAAAACCAACAGTAAAGTAGGAGATGTAGCTCCCGCCCGGTCAGCAACTACGGTAAACCCAGCGTAGCTAAACAATCCAATCAAGAGGCTGAGATTGGTAGAATGGATTAGAAAATATAACCCAACTCTACAGTGTCTACAAGACAGACTGTCGATTCCAAGAGACAAATAGGGTAAAATTTTAAAAATGGAATTAGATACACCAGGCCAGCAGACGGTAAGCAAAAAAATATGTGGAATGGCTATATTAATATTAGACAAAATTAACATTAGGACCAAAATTGTTACGAAAGTAGGACATTTTCTAAAATAAACTGATGGAAGCTCAATCCGACAGGAAGAAAGGACAATTATCGATTTTATGTGTACCTGCCAACAGAGCCCCAAAATACACGGAGCAAAAACTAACAGATTTGAAGGGGAAAATGCACAATTCGATAATGGTTGGAGCCTTTAGTACTCTGTTCAATAATGGACAAAGCAACTAGGCGCAAGACCGACGCAGGAGTGGATGTGAGCACTGCTGTGAGGCGGCTAGACGGATACCCACGGAACATCCCCCCAAACTACCAACATACGCATTCTCGTCCAGTCCTCAAGGAACATTCTTCAGGACAGACCATATGTTAGACCATTAAGAAGCCTCAATAAATTGAGGTGTATTGAAATAAAGTAGGTTCCCTGGCAGCGGTGCAATTAGAAATCACTAACAGAAGGAAATTTGAGAAATTCACAAATGCATGGAAATTAACAGACTTCTAAACAATGACTGTGTCAGAGGAAAAAAATACAAAGTACTTTAAGATGAGTAAAAATGAAAACACATCCCAAAACTTATGGAATACAGCAAAAGCAGTGCTTAGAGAGATATTTATAGATGTAAATGTGTGTTTTAAAGATGTTCTCGGGGCACCTGGATGACTCAGTGGTTGAGCATCTGCCTTTGGCTCAGGTCATGATCCCGGGGTTCTGGGATCGAGTCCCACATCAGGTTCCCTGCGGGGAGCCTGCTTCTCCCTCTGCCTGTGTCTCTGCCTTTCTCTGTGTCTCTCATGAGTAAATAAATAAATCTTAAAAAAAAAAAATAAAGACGTTCTCAGGGCACCCGGTGGCTCACAGTCAGTGAAGCATCTGCCTGCAGCTCAGGTCATGATCCCAGGATTCTGGGATGGAGCCTCACCTCGGGATCTCTGCTCAGGAGGAGTCGGCTTTCCCTCTCCTCCCGGCTCATGCTCTCTCTCAAATAAATAGTCTTAAAAAAAAAAAAAAAAAAAAACTCTCATCATTAACCCAAGAATCACCTTAAAAAACTAGAAAAAGAGCAAACTAAAACCAAAGCAAAGAGAAGGGGGGAAAAACTAAAGACTGAATGGGGAATCAATATAGATAACAGAAAAATGAAAACATTAATGAAACCAAAAGCTGGTTCTTTAAAATGGTCAACAAAGTTGATAAGCCTTAAGCTACACAGACCAAGAGAAAAAGATGACACAAATCGTAAGGTTGAGAATTAAAAGAGAAGATATTGCCATTGACCTTATTGAAATAGAAAATCATAAAGGAACGCTATGAACACTGTGGGCCAACAAGCTGGGTGACCTAAATGAAGTGGACAAATTCCCAGAAAGTCACAAACTAGCAAAACTGAAGTAAGAATAGAAAATCTGAATAGGCCCGTGGCAAGCACAGATTGCACCGGTAATGAACAGAAGTCCCACAAAGAACAGCTCAGAACCAAGTGGCTTCACTCATGAAGTCTACAAGACATTAAAGAACTAATACTAATCCTTAAAAAAAATACTAATCCTTCACAAACTCTTCAAAAAAACATGGAAGAGGAGGAAATGCTTTCCAACTCATCCTATGAGGTATTATCTGGACACCAAAACCAGACAAAGGCATCACCAAATAACTAACTAACTAACTAACTAACTAAATAAATAAATAAAAAAGCGGGGTTAGGGAAGCTATAGACCAATATTCTTGATGAATTTAGTTACAAAAATCCTCAACGAGATGGAATCCAGCAACAATTCCACTCTGGGGCACAGATTCAAAAGACATGAAAATATGTCCACACAAAAATCTGTAGATGAAGGTTCATAATAGGCCTCTATGCATTAGGGCTAAAAAGTGGCAACAGCCCAAATTTCCATCAACTGGTGGCTGGATACGTAAACATGGTATATCAATACATTAGAATATTGTTTGACCATAAAAAGGAATAAAATATTGATACACGCCGCAGTGTGGATGACACTCATGTTGTGCTCCGTCAAAGAAGAAGCTAATCACAAGTCACGTGGTATAAAACCTCACTTAGAAAAGGTGTGCAGAAAAGGCAAATCCACGGGTAGAAAGTCCATCAGTGTTTGGAGAGTGGTTGGGGGAAGCGGAGAAAGGAAGAGTGGCTGCTAAGGGCTACGGGGTGTCTCCGGGGGTGATGAAAATGTGTTGAAATTAGCGGTGATAGTTGCACAACTCGGATTTTGGTAAAAACCACCGAACTGCTTTCTCTAAAAGGGTGCATTTCACATTCTGAATGCCGTCTCAATAAAGCTGTTGTATATTTTTGTTATGTGTTTGTAAGGTGTTATTACTGTAAATGGATATTTTTATAGGAGATCCTTCTGGAGAATATTACGTCCCTTTACGGAAAAACATAAAGGAAGCACTGCATAAATGGGGCCATATCCATTGATGGGAAGATTCAGGGATGCAAAGATGTCAATTCTTCCCAAATCGATTTACAAATTCAACACAATTGCAATAAAACCCCCAGTAAGGTGCTGCGTACATACTGGCAGATTCTAAAATTAGTTCCGAAGTATAAGTTCACTCCTTTATTTAACAAATATTTATTGAGTGCTTATACTTTTATTAAAGCTTCTGGGGGTACGACAATCCAAATGATAAACCACCTCCCTGCTCTCGTGGGGCCTATATTTAGTAATGTGCTAAAATAGGCAAGGCTACTCCAGAAAACAAATTGTAGTGGGTTTTTACTTGATCTGGAACATACCAAGATACATCATAAATCCATATTAATTAAAACAGAATAAAATTGGTACAGAATAGCCAAACTAGATCCACAGAACAGAATCCCAAAACAGATGCGTACCCATCTACACCCGTTTGGCATAGGACCAAGAAAGGACTGTGATAGAGTAGGTATCACCTAGAAATGTGCAGACACGAAGTTCTCATTAGTTGTTTTTGTTTTCGTTGTTGTTGTTTTTTTAAACTGCACTTCCTAAAAAATAAAATAAAATAAACTGCACTTCCTGGCTCTGAACTCCTGTGTGCTTAGAGCTGACTACTAAAAAAGGAAAGGAATGGAAAGGAAAGGAAAAGGAAAAGGAAAAGGAAAAGGAAAGGAAAGGAAAGGAAAGGAAAGGAAAGGAAAGGAAAGGAAAGGAAAGGAAAGGAAAGGAAAGGGAAAGGAAAGAGAAAGGAAAGAAAGAAAAGAAAGAAAAGAAAAAAGAAAAGAAAAGAAAAGAAAAGAAAAGAAAAGAAAAGAAAAGAAAAGAAAAGAAAAGAAAAGAAAAGAAAAGAAAAGAAAAGAAAAGATCCATCAGTTGTTTCTCCCCCCGTTTGGTCCCAATAGTCCAAGGGAAGGGTCTCACTTGAGGTTCAGCTGTTGCTACGAAGCAAAACAGACTCTAACCTGCTGGTCGGGTCAGGAGGAAGAGAAAATTCACAGGAAAGCAAGTTTCGGGAAGCCTGACTTTCACCCACGCACTGGGCACCCAGGGGTGATGAAAGTCCTGATCCCGCTCGACAGGTCCCGCCTCCCTTCTTGCACCCGGATGCCCTCTCGGATGCTCCTTCTGATGCACCAGACGCTCCCCGAGGACGGAGGCTGGGACGGGAGTTCCTCCCTGGTTCCTTCGCTGACCCCCAACCCCCGGGCCCGAGGCGTCCCCTTGTCGCTTCCAGTTCTTACTTGGCTCTTCAAACCAGTGTGACCAGTGAGAGGACAGGCCAGGTGGAGCCAGGTGGGCCCGTGCTCAGCTCAGGCGCACGTCGAGGGCTCGGCAACCCTTGGGGGGCCCACGGCAGAATGATTTGCCTGACCAAGCCGATGTCCTTTACCCCATTCACTCGTCCCTCCCGAGACCGAAGTGCCTCAGAGGCCACGGAATATGTCCCGTGGCACAGAGCACACACGGACCCACTTGTGAAAATCCAGGCTTCTGTTAAGCCAGGCGCTGAGAACATTAGCAGGAATATAAACAAGTGTCACTCTCCTAAACATTCTTCGTTTTGGTTATTTTGCTCATTTTTCATGACCATGTTATTTCCATTGTCACGCGGATTGTCATTTTTAAGTGACTAAAAAACGTTGTGCAAAAATGTTCAGTTTTAATTTCTATCATTGGTAAACACAAACAAAAGCTCTTGGGTCTTCAGTTGTTTTTTTTTTTTTTTTTTTTTTAAGAGTTTAAAGGGCTCTTCGGTCACAAAGGGTGGGATGGTCCTGGCTTTGTCAAGCCAGCTGCACCGCATCAGCTGCAGAACGCGGCCCTCAAGGGACAGCGCTCGGGCACCCGAGGCAGCACGGGGCCCATACACTAGGTTTTCAAGGACACACTACGGTTCGAATCGGGCGACACACCTCCAGCCTCTAGCAGGGTCCTTGGGGCAGAGTAAGTCCTGCGTGCATGAGAGTCTCCTCCCTCGACACAGGCTGGGAGTTAACTCCGCAGTTCCCTGGACGTAGGAAGACGCCCATGGGCCTCCGTCCCCCTGCACCTCCTCCACTCATGCCTCCAGCTCTGGGCAGAGCCGGGGACAAGAGCAGGTCTCCAGGACCCAGAGAGGCTGGTTCCATCTAGGAACCCCCGTGTTGATACCACATTTCTATTCACCCCAGAAATTACACAGACCTGACGTAGAGAAACTGGAGGTACGGCACCAATACCAGCACCTGGAATGAGCCTCCAGACAACCCAGGACTGAGTGAAGACTGAGGAGGAAGGATGCTGGCACCTGTTCCTGGCTCCTGGTCCGTCCCCTGGGGGCCTGCAGGACAGGGCTCTGCAGGCGTGCAGCGTGGGACAGCGATACGTCGGAGGGAGCCTGGCCGTAGCCCGGCCATCTGGGTTCAGGATAATTTCCCAGGGGGGGCGGGGGAGGACAGTAAAGCCGTGATGCCCATTTCTGGTGCAAGTGTCCCGAGGAGGAGGAATTTTTTCCTAAAGCGCAGAAAGCCCCCCCACAGACCAGGAGCAGTCCTGCCTATTCACTGGAGGCCCGGATTCTGCCCATGGAAACCTTGCATCTTGTAAACAGATTCGCTAGAAAGAACAAGAGACCAGAACAGAAGCAGACCCCAATCCTGAGTCCCCAGCTGTCTACTTCTCTACGCCGGGGCCCATCGCTGCCACGTGCACATGCCTCCATTTCTTTATCTACAATTTCTTTTTCTTTTTCTTTCTTTATCAACAATTTCTAAGTGTTGTCTTGCCTACCTTGGAGACCACGTGAAATCCTGCACGTGGGGGCGCCTCATAAACTGTGAAGTGTGTACAATGATGACTTTATCATCAGGGTGATGTTGGGTTCCAGGCTTTACTCCCCATGCAGGGGGGACGCAGGCATGCAGCAGCCCTTGGGAGGAGGAACGGCACCCGGTGAAGCTCAGCACAGACTCCCCAGGGTGGGGTGAAAGAGACCAGCTAGAGAGCGCCAAGTGCGTCTGTACTAAAATTTGCAAACAAAACGTGAGACCAAGTTGTACGAGGCACAACTTGACCAATCCTGTCTCTTCTGAAAGCTCCCTGGGCTCAAAGCAGAATAAAATATCTGGAGCTTTTTTCCAAGGCGTCCAACATGAATCTTCCCTTTTCTATGTGCTATTTGGCAGAAGTAAGAACTGGTCAGAACCCCGGGGCCTGTTACCTGAGTTCATGGGAATACGGCTCAAGTGTGACAGGAGACGTCTCCTGAGAGGACACTGTAGGAACAGACCCCATAGGAGGCTCTGCGGAGAACCACAGCGTTCCTGTCAACACTAAGGGGGAATGAGCATGTGAAGGGAAGCTGCCACAATCTTGACACACTGAGGGTTGAGTAGTATTTTCGGCACGGCTCTGTGCAGAGAATCCTTGACCTCCTTGCTCCTCAGGCTGTAGACAGTGGGATTCAGCAGGGGGATGATGACCGTGTAGGTCCTGCCCCAGGGAACTCTGGGACTTGGGCTTGAGGTGGATGATGGAAGTGCAGCCATAGAGGACGATGACCACGGTGAGGTGGGAGGCGCAGGTGGCAGAGGCCTTCTGGCTCTCAGCTGAAGTGATCTTAAGGATGGTGGAGATGATGGGGACATAGGAGATGAAGACCAGGCCCATGAGTAGAACCAGGACACAGATACTGACAACAAAGTTGATGATCTCATTGACAATGGTGTCCATGCAGGCCAGCTTCAGCAGGGGTCTCACGTCACAGAGGTAAGAAGTAAGAAGTAAGTAAGAAGTAAGATGTCCTGCCATCACAGGGACACCCGAGTGGCTCAGCAGTTGAGCATCTGCCTTCGGCTCAGGTCGTGATCCCAGAGTCCCAGGATCACGTCCCACGTCGGGCTCCCTACAGGGAGCCTGCTTCTCCCTCTGCCTGTGTGTCTGCCTCTCTCTGTGTGTCCCTCATGAATGAATGAATGAATGAATGAATGAATGAATGAATGAATAAATAAATAAATAAATAAATAAATAAATAAATAAATAAATAAATTTATTTTAAAAAGAAAAGCATTTTAGAAGGACAGGGCAGGGACACCTGGGTGGCTCAGTCCATTGAGCATCCAACTCTTGATTTCAGCTCAGGTCATGACCTCAGGGTCGTGAGATCAAGTCCTACAGTTAGGGCTCCATGCTCAGTGATGAGTCTGTTTCTCTTTTTCTCCCTCTGCGCACACCCACTGCTCATGCCCTCTAAATAAATTTAAGAAAAAAAAAAAACTGGCCAAATACAGAAGTTACCTGGACGAGGACGTGTCCAAGCCAATTCTTAGTGACATGGATGCCCACTGCCCAGGCCTCTTACATACGAGGACTGTGATGGTGAATTTTGTGTGTGAACTTGACTGGGCTGAGAAGTGTCCAGACAATTTGCAAAACATTAATTCTGGGCATGCCTGTAAAGGAGTCCTTAGAATATACTAACATTTGAATCAGTAGACCAAGTAAAAAAGGTCACTCTCCCCCCGTGTGAGCAGGGATCATCCAATCTGTTGAGAGTCTGCACCTGTTGAGAGCAAATGGCAGACGAAGGGCAAATTCCAGGTCTGTGGAAGAGCTGAGACATCTTTTCCTGCCCTCAGATATCAGGGCTCCTGGTTCTTGGGCTTAAGACTCAGACTGGGATTTACACTCTCAGCTTTCTTGGTTCTTCAGGAGATCATGGGGCTTCGCGGCCTCCATGTGAGGCATGTGAGGCAACTCCTATAGTAAATCTCTTACACATTATCAGCAACACCTATTGGTTCTGTGTCTCTGGAGAACTTTGATGGTAGGTACAATGACTGAATGCCACAAGGGCTGCCCATGGCTGCACAGTGATCATAATGCATGGCCGTGAGCGGGAAAACCATTGTTGGTTGCACGTAGGTGAGACGGAAGTGTGGGTGGAATAGTCCTAAATGGCAACAGGCTAATGAGGACTCGGGAGGCCAGACAGAAGGCAGGGATGACAGCCACAGTGTAGGAGCTTATAGCATGCTCAGGAAGCAGTACAAGGGAGTATGGAGATGATGGTCCAGACAAATAGTCATGAGGACAACAAGCCCAGAAAGAGTCAATGGGTACAAAGTTAGAAGAAAGAAAAAAAAAAAAAAAGGATAAGCCTATGCTACCACTGAAAGGTCTGGATCTGAATGAATTGGACAAAGGGAAGGAAGGGTGAGGCTCTCATTGCCCAACAGGTTGCACTGTGCTTTGAGCTGTACTCTTGAATAACGCCCCAGGCCTCAGGCATCACCAGTGCTTTTCCACCAGCTAGGAACTCAGCACTCTCGAGAACAAATCAAGAAGTTTCTCATGATTTGCTTCATTTACAGCAGGAATGAGAGGGAGGAAAAGTTTCAACGTAAGTGGACAGCAGAATTATGAAAACAACTACTATACTTGATGATTAGAGAGGTGGGTCGAGGTCAAAGAGGCAGCAGGTGTTGAGTGACCCTGGCACATCAGCTCCCTCTGTACCACCTGGGACTGATCCAGGCATCTCTGTCAACATGTATGGCCAGCACAAAGTGGCCTGGGAATGTCCCAGAACGGGTGTTCTTCCCAAATATTCTGAGTCCTGAGCTTTCCTTTCCCTAGCCCTGCTCCTTCACGTACAGAAGATGACTAGTACAAGGGCAGGCTGTGGAAGGGCCCTCGAGCTAGGATACTCACCCTGTTTCCAGAAGTGGAGGCCAATGCTCTTTTGAACTAAGTTCGGTCATGTTCCTTGTTTTATACAGTATCCTTTCTAGAGAAAAAAGCAGTAGCTGGTGTCAATAAATGACATTGACTTTTTCTAACTCTTTCTGATGTGAAATTTCTCAGTGAAAAGAAAGATATAGAGGGGAGTTATTTTCCAAGGGTTTTTGTCTCCCCCCATACCTGTGCTTCATAACAATGGCTAATAGTGTCATCACTGTAACTATAATTTTTAGTGACTATCCCTTCCACGATCCTCCTGTGTTTCTTACTGACCCATTTCCTTCAAAAATGTACTGCATGGACTTTATCCCACTTTTGCTTTCCAGTCTAGCAGAAGCAAGAATCAGCCCATTTCCCTGTGGGACATGGATCATCTTCTTTGTGTTCCTATCACCAATACATGGCAGTAGTGGGGTAATACCTTGATATGGCTGATCGACTCTTACTTAATTCAAGAACTAAAAGACCTGTGTCCTGCTGGCATCCCCAATGTGTACCACAGGATTCCTCCTATCACTAAGTTCAGGTCGGAGTCAGAGGCTAAAAAAAAAAAAAAAAAATCTTATCTATAGAATAAAAAAGAAAGATCACATGTGACTTCTCCTCAGCAATCACACAAACAGAAGAGAGTGGTGGGAAATACTTAGTGTTGACAGAAAACAATGACCATCCTAGAATTCTGTACCTGCAAAATCATCCTTCAAAAGTGAAAGAGAAATGAAGACTTTCTCAAACAAAAACAGAGATGTTGTTTCCAGTAGACTGGTCTTCCCAGGAATGTTAAAATAAATTCTTAGAAAGGAGGAAAATAACATTGGAAAGCCTCGGGCCCAAATGGGTTCACTGGTAAAATCTACAAAGCATTTAAGGAAGAAATTATACCAGTTCTTTTCAATCTCTGTTCAAGAATAGCATAGGGAATAGGGAATAGGTCTTAATTCATTCTAAGAGGACACCATTACCCTTTTTTAATAAAGATTTTATTTATTTATCCATGAGAGACACAGAGAGAGAGGCAGAGACACAGGCAGGGGGAGAAGCAGGCTCCATGCAGGGAGTCTGATGTAGGACTCGATCCTGGGTCTCCAGGATCACACCCTGGGCTGAAGACTGTGCTAAACTGCTGAGCCACCCCGGCTGCCCGATGACACCATTATCCTAATACCCAAACCAGACAATTACAAAAGAAAAACACTAAAACTATAAATGTCTCATGAACATAAATGCAAAAGCCCTCAACAAAATATTAGCAAATTGAATCCAGTAATGTGTAAAAAGGATTATACACCACAACCAGGCAGGATATACACCAGGTATGCAATTCTGGTTCAACATTTGAATCAATTACTATAATCCATCACATCAACCGGCTAAAAAAGAAAAAAAATTACAGGAGCATATCAATAGAAAAAATATTTGACCAAGTCAACACCCATTCATGATAAAAACTGTCAGTAAACTAGGAATAGGGGAAAACTTCCTCAATGTGAGCAAGAATATACAAAAACAAACCAAAAGAACACTATATAGGCAATAGCATAATAGTGTCTAGGAGCTTCTCTGTGAAGATCAGATGCAAGATAAGGGAGTCCTGTCTCATCATACCTTTTCGAAATGGTACTGGAAGTCCTAATTAATGCAATAAGGCAATAAAAGGTATATAGATTCAGAATGGAAAAATAAATCTGTATTTGTTCAGAGTATCTATGACTGTCTATAACACAATTTGTTGAAATTTTGTCACAACTGTCCATGTTGAAAGTCCAAAAGAATCAACAAAGTCCTGGAACCAATAAGCAACAGCAAGGTTGCAGGACATAAGGGTAATACACAAAAGTCAATTGCTTTCTTATGCACCAGCAACGACAAGTACAATTTGAAATTAAAAAGGTCATTTATGTTGGCGCCCCATAAAAATGCAATATTTCGTTATAAATCTACAAAAATATACACAAGAACTATGTGAGGAAAACTACAGGGACTCTGATGGATGAAAATAAAGAGCTAAATAAATGGAGAGCTATTATGTGCTCACAGACGGGAAGACTCAATGTTGTCACGACGTCAATTCTTCACAAATGGATTTGTCCAATGTGATCCCATACAAAATCCCAGAAAGTTCTTTGGTGAGTATCAACAGACTTACTATAAGTTTGTTTGGAGAGGCAAAAGATCAACAGTTGGAGAAGTGGTACTACCCAACCCCAGGAATTACGGTAATCAAGACAGCATGGTGCTGGCAAAAGAATGGACACATGGATCAGTGGAAAAGAACAGAAAGCTCACTAATAAACCCACATAGAGACTGTCAACTGATCATCGATGAAGGAGCAAAGGCAATACAATAAAGCAAAGACAGTCTTTTTAACAAATGGTGCTGGAACAACTGGACATCTACATGCAAAAAAAAAAAAAGAATCTAGACACAGATCTTATACTCTTCAAAAAATGAACTCAAAAGGGATCATGGAACTAAACAACAACAACAAAAAATTGCAAAACTCTAAAACTCCTAAAAAGACAACAGAGAAGAAAACTTCAATGACCTTGGGTATGGCGATGATGGTTCGGACACAACATCAAGGACACCATCCACTAAAGATAAAAACCTCGGCTCTGTGAGAGATGGCGAGAGAAGAAAAAGACGAGCCACGGACTGGGAGAAAATGCTTGCCTAAGACATACCTGATATATACAAAATATACAAACGAGTTTCACACTCAATGAGAAAACAATCTGATTTAAAAAACAGGTCTAAGACGTGAACAGGCCTCACTGAAGCAGGCACACAGGGGGCAAACAAGCATAGGGAAGGATGCCCCACACAGGTTATCGGGGAAATGCAAGTTTAAATGAGATACCACTACATACCTATCGGAGTGTCCCAGATCCCCAAATCCGGACTCCTGACAACACCAAATGCTGGTGAGGACATGGAGCAGCAGAGCAGTCAGTCACCGCAGGTGGAAATTCAAACTGGTGCAGCCGTGTTGGGAGACAGCTTAGTAGTTTCTTACAAAACTGAGCACACTCCTACCATATGATCCAGCAATTGTGCTCCTTGGTATTTACCCAAAGAATCTGGAAGCTTATGTTCACACAAAAAAACTGCCCGTGGATGTTTATAGCGGCTTTATTGACAATTGCCAAAAGGGAGATGCAGCCAAAATGCCTTCACTAGGGGAATGGAGAAAGAAACTATGGTACATAGGGAATGGAATATTGTTCAACACTAAAAACAAGCTATCAAGCCCTGACAAGACACGAAGAAACTTAAATGCGTATCATGAAGTGGAAGCAGCGGATCTGTGATTATCGCACGTACGAGTACGTGATATTCGGGAAACAGCAAATCTATGGAGGTAATGAAAAGATCAATGGTGACCAGAGGTTGAGCAGGAGGGGAGGGGTGAATAGGCAAGGACAGAGGATTTTCAGGGCAGGGACAACACCCCATATACTGTGTTAGATACAATATCATCTTACGTTCATCTAAACCTACACAACACACAACACCAAGGGTGAACCCAAATGTCAACTGGACTCTGGGTGATGATGACGTGTTGATTTAGGTTCATCTGTTGTAACAGACATACCACCCCCTAGGTGGATGCGGATAATAAGACAGCTGAATGTGAGCGGGAATAAGGGGTTTACAGGAAACTCTGTGCCTTCCTCTCGATTTTGCTGTGAACCTAAATCAGCTCTAAAAAAAAAAAGTCTTTAAGACAAAACTGATTGCCGTTTTAATATGATATTATTCAGATACAAACTTTTAGGAATGAGTTGGAGTGAGCTACAATTTTTCTTCAGCGGGCACTAGCAACCCAAGCCAATCTCCCAGGTAGATCTCCAAATGTCCAGGACCCTGTCGAGAGCAGAAACTGGGGAAACATTTTTAACCAGATGAAACAGATATCAGACTCTGGCCAGGTCAACAGGGTCACAGGGTTTGGTCTGATTTACAGGATTCATGGGATCAATTCCAGCTAGAATAAGCCACATGAAGTGCAGGCCATGGGGTGCTGAAGAAACGTTTCCTCTGTGCACAAGATTAACAACAGAGCTCTTGGCCGAAAATGCTGGAAGATCGACCGAAGGCAGAAAAATAAGCAGATTGGAACTAAGAGCTTCTAGTTGATAGAACAGGGGAACGGGAAGGTTGATGGACAGGAGGAGCCAACGTGAGTTTAGACAAGAGTCTTCCTTTAGCAATCCAGGTACCAACGGTGGAGAGGAAGGACTCAAAACTCTTAAGAGTCCGCACGCTACCTGTGTGGTATGTTAGTAGTATGCGATCCCTGCGTCCCTGGAAAAGCAAAAATACACGATCGCTTTTGATATCAAAATTGTTCTACGTAAAACCATCTATTTGTACTGCATTTCACGTAGTTATGGTTCATCGTTCCAGCAGACCCGAGTTCTGGTCCAGCGTCCCTTCCTTCAGGCCGGAGTACCTCCTTCCACACTCCTCTAAGGCGGGCCAGCCGCCAACACCCACGCTCAGGTCTTCATTACCCAGGAATATCTCTCTTTTACCTCTGTTTTTGAACAGTAGTTTTGCTAAATATGGAATTCTTGATCTCAAACCCGTGGGCACTCCTCTCCGAAAGCTCCAGGCTGCACTGAAGAGGCAGCTGCGGATCCCCTGCCGACAGACGGACAACCGGGGGCTCCCATTCATTCGCATCTCTTTTCCTGAAGCCACGTTCTCCGTTTGGGTGCTTCAACATCTCTTTGAAAAACAAAACATGCCAAAAAATAAAAAATAAAAGATAACTGATAATATTTTCTCTTCCCCCAGTAATTTCAATGTGTCATCCCATTGCCTGTAGATTCCACTGTCCCACAAGTCGGCTGTCAATCTCACGTGTGAGGATTCATTTATTTCTTGCCAACTTCATGATTTTTATCTTTACCCGTCAACAGTTTGTGATGTTTCTACCCACGGCTGTCTTTGTGTTTACCATTTTTTTTGGTGGGGGGTTGGTGGGGTGAGTTTCTTGGATGCACAATGTTTCTCAACACAGTTTGGGAGGGAGATCGGCCCCAACAGACACTGAAAGAACCAAATGTCTTTTCTTGGGAGAAGGCAGTGTGTGCTGGATTTCCCACTTCCTCTCTGGCTCTTCTGTCCGCCCTCCCTCCTGAGCCGCACTCTCTCTCCAGGTGGGGTCCAGACCACTCACTGGGTTTATTGAGGCAGCAATTGCATGCCAGCATGGCAAGGTAGCTCCACCCCACTGTGCCCACCTGGCCAGGTACAGCTAGAGCCTCTCCTCCCTTCCACAGACAGACTCTGCTCTTCCTGGGAACAAGAAGGTTAATACAGGGGCATTCAAGTTTACTTGCATCTCGCTCCCAGCTGTTCTAGAACTCATGGAACTGAGCCACACCTGCAAACGTAAATGGCATCCCTCTCCTCTACCCGTTTCTTCCACAAATGACCCTGCTTCTAATAAATTGAAAGCATCCTGTTTCTTTTTAACTTGTTTTTATCACAGACGCTTTCTCTCAGTTGCTTGCTGAGTCTGCCGCTATAAACTGAAATGTCCAAGGACTCACATCTGGGTTTTTTAACCTTCCTTCCTGAACAGGTGCTTCTACTGAGCACCTTAGTGGCTTCCATTCATCCCTCCTTCCAATTGTTTTTGTTGAATAGGTAATACACTGCAGAATAGGTAATATTAAATATTGCTCTGCCTTCAATGTCCTTCCTGTCCCTTTTAGAATGCTGACTCTGAAAACATCACCAAAATAATCTGGGTACACGTTAATAGTCTTCCCACTATACTTAACAATATCTTGGATGCCATTCCACAGAGTACTTAAAGATTCATCTGAATTTTTTCTTTAAATGGCGGCATAATTTTCCATTTCATAGATAGGTCATTATTAACTCAGCTCATTGCTGACAGCCTTTTTTTCCAGCTGTTGCCATTATAAACAATTCTATAATAGACAACTATAAACATGTCATTTCATACTCAAGTGAACACAAGGAAGTGAAATGCAAAGTCAAAGGCTAGGAGCATACTAAACTTTGATAGACTATCACATTTCTCTCTATAAAATTTCTTACCGCGTCATCTCTCACAAAGTAGGTGTCAAGATGCAATTTCCCGCCATTAGGTCGCAAAGAGCAAACAGAGCGCGTAGTGAGAGGAAAGAGGGCTCAGTGGTTAAAAACTTGGATCTGGAGCCGCTCTGCCCGGGACTGAGTCCTGTTTCCTCCTAGTGATGTCTCCACAGACAAGTCACTTCTGTCTTGGTTAATCTCGGAGGTTGGCTTAAAGATAGCAATGCCTCCAGAGTCGTGGGGATCAAAGTGGTTAATAGAGTCGAAGTGTCTAGAAAGCTATCTGGGACCTGGTAAATGCGAAGCTAAGTACGCAATAGGTTTGAGGCTTCCCATCAGCAGACACTAAATTCCCAGTGCCTAACTAGGAAGACTTCCAGGGACTTTAGAGCAGGGCCTGGAAGCTAAAGTTAAAGGCAACATTCCCAGGAAGCTTGCGTGGATACAATCCATTCTGTGACTCATTTAATGTGGCTACGCATCCAACCCCTGTCTCTCTCTGTGATCAGCCATAAAGTTTGCAATTGATCTTAAGGGGAGAGGAATCCCAAAGAAGAGCATTTATGTATTTGTTCACACACTTTCTAGTTCCCTACATAGGATAAGCTCTATAGAGACACAATGTAGTCCATACTAGCTTCTCAATAAACATTTATCCAACGAATAACGAATCAGAAAGAGCCTCTGATGTTAAGGGACTCAGAACACCATTAGGAGAGAAAAGCAGATGGGAATGACAGCACGGAATGATGGCGATTAGTACAGGATGCTACAGGGCAGCCCAGGTGACACAGCGGTTTAGCGCCGCCTGCAGCCCAGGGTGTGATCCTGGAGACCCGGGATCGAGTCCCACGTCAGGCTCCCTGCATGGAGCCTGTTTCTCCCTCTGCCTGTGTCTCTGCCTCTCTGTGTGTCTCTTTAAATGAGTAAATAAATAAATAATAAATAAATAAATAAACAAACAAAAAAACAAACAAACAGGATGCTACAGGAGCAAGTGTAAGACAAGGGTCACACACTAGACAGAGGTCATCCAAACCACTAAGGGCAGGGTGACCCATGCACGTGGGCCTCAGGGGGCATCTAGTTACAGGGACCAGCATTTAGAAAGATTTAGATGAAGCAGCAAGAGAATCCCCATGGCTCAGGGGTTAAGGAAAGGTTCCAGAGCCAGAAGGTACTACCCCTGACCCTCGCTCCACCTCGGGCACACGCTGCTCTCATCTAAACAGCGGGCGACTTTGGTACCTAGGACACTGTAAGGCCCACACAGGTTGAAGCACACACCGCTAAGAAAAATGGCCCATAGCGGGATCTCAAGGTCTCGGAAAATGCGGGCCCTGATTATCACTGTTAGGGAAGGTCGTGTCACGTTTAGGAAATGCAGAGCGGTTCTGCACGGGGCTAGGGCCATGTGGCCTGTGGCAGCTTTAAAGAGGCTGAGACCTTGGGGTCCTATTGTAAGGAAGGGAAACCCAGCTGGGACTTTGGGGTTGAACAGTGCCTTGGTGTGTGGGATGTTCCAAAATACAAAAGTTGAATTTGATTGAAGCAAATGTGTCATTATGTGCTTTCTACTCTTGTGTGAGCTGAATGGGCCTGCGTTAGCCCCGTTCACACCGTGCCCCATATACTGACACGAATCACATTCGTGTGATTCTTCTCCGCCTCGGCCACCGCAGACCTCAGACCCTCTGTCCCATCGGGCTACCTGCACACAGGACCCCTGGCACTCGCGCGGGGGCATTTCCCGGCTCTTTTCCAGGGCCAAGGACAGGGGTCACCACCTGCAAGGAGGAGAACCAAGGGTGTGTGAGTCTTCTGTTTTTACTGCTCCCTGATGAAATCCTTTTTTCTTTTTTCTTTTTCATCTTTCAGGCCTAAATACTTAGAAATTGCCCACAGGGGCTTCACATTCTACTTTCTTTTAAATTAATAGCTCAGAGGACTCTATGCTTTAATCATACTCTCTGCTCTCTTCTTAAACGTATTATTTTACATTTCCTCGCTCCCTCTTCCTGCCAGCTGCAAAGAAATTCCTGCCATTTATTTTCATTGACTTCTTATCTTCCAATCTTTGAGTATATACATTTCTATTAAGATAAATAACCACTTATCTTGACCTTTATTACCTACCTCTAATCCAAACATAATAAAGATTCTTTGTTATCTTAATGGCTCAAATATTAGAAAACCTTTCCAAATTGTGAAACCCAAAACATATTATTGGTTTTATTCATTCAGCAAATGGTTCATCTAGCCTCTTAAGAATAATACATTCCCCCCAGGGGCATCTGGGTGGCTCAGTTGGTTAAGTGTCTGCCTTAGGCTCAGGTCGCGGTCCTGGGTCCTGGGGTCCTGGGGTCCTGGGGTCCTGAGGTCCTAAGGTCCTGAGGTCCTAGGGTCCTGGGGTCCTGAGGTCCTGGCGTCCTGGAGTCCTGGGGTCCCAGGGTTATGGGGTCCCAGGGTCCTGAGGTCCTGAGGTTCTCAGGTCCTGGGGTCCTGAGGTCCTGAGGTCCTGGGATCCTGGGGTCCTTGGGTTCCAGGGTCCTGGGATCCTGAGGTCCTGAGGTCCTGGAGTCCTGGGGTCCTAGGGTCCTGGGGTCTTGAGGTCCTGAGGTCCTGGGGTCTTGAGGTCCTGAGGTCCTGGGGTCCTGGGGTCCTGAGGTCCTGAGGTCCTGAGGTCCCAGGGTCCTGAGGTTCTGGGGTTCTGGGGTCCTGGGGTTCTGGGGTCCTGAGGTCCCGGGGTCCCGAGGTCCTGGGGTCCTAAGGTCCTGGGGTCCTGGGGTCCTGGGATCCTGAGGTCCTAGGGTCCTGGGGTCCTGAGGTCCTGAAGTCCTGAGGTCCTGGTGTCCCAGGGTCCTGGGGTCTCAGGCAGGGTCCAGCCCCACATCTGGCTGCCTGCTTAGCGGGAAGTCTGCTTCTCCTTCTCCCTGTGCCACTCCCCCTGCTTATGTTCTCTCTCAAATAAATAAATTCAAAGAGAGAGAATACATCCCCCATTTAAAAGTCCTGCCGTTTTCGCCTCCTGAGTGGGGCTCAGTGCGTCTGCACTTGCTGCCAGAGCCAGCATGTAGCCCCACTAGCCACCGCACACAACCCGGTCCTTCCCTGCGTGAATCTGCTCTACCTATTTGAACTGTGATAACTGTCCTCGGGGCTCACATCTCTGCACATCTGGAGACAGAGGCGCCAAATGCCTTGGTCCCAGATTAGTATTTCAAGGCCCTTGAAGTGTGTGATGAAGGCCCAGAATCCAGGAGCCCAGGCAGGCGGGATTACCGCACTTCCAAGCAGATTCAGGTTCCCCGCGCGCAAGCTCCACTTCTCTAATGCAACTCCTTGCACGTCCAATGATTTCCTGAGCCTCTTCTGTTCCCGTGTGGGAGCCAGAGCTCGAAGAACCGGGCCCACGTCGACAGCAGGGGGTGAGCGGTGCTAGCTTTGGTCTCGGACCCAGGAGTTGGTGTCCTCTGCCCGTGTCTGATATGCGGCGTCGGGAGAACCCACCAGTGAGGTCAACCTCAGACCCTGCAGGGCTCTTGACAGCGGCTGTAGTTCAGTTTTCTTAATTCTCTAAATACGGCTCTTCCAGGACCCGCAGAGTGGGTGTCGTGGGGAGATGGCTGCAATCCCATGTTCACCACGACGTCACTCACAACAGCCAAGACATGGTAACGGTGCAAGTGTTCATCCACAGATGCGTGGGCAAGAATGCCGCGGGGGACAAGGGGTGCACGCACACCCACGCGTGCACACATGCACACACGCATCATCCAGCCATAAAAAGGGAGGAAATGTGGACGTTTGCAACAACGTGAATGACCCGGAGCACATCACAGGAAGCGAAATAAGCCAAACACAGGAAAAGAAATACTACATCATCTGTCTTCTATGTCCTAGGGTCCTGGGGTCCTGAGGTCCCCAGGGGTTAAAAACGTGACAAAAGAATAGAATGGTGGACGCCAGGGACTGGGGGACACTGGGGAGACGTCAGTCAGAAGAAAGTGCAGCGAGCGCGGTGACTACCATGAATGATGCTATGTCGTGTACCCGAAACCCATTGGGAGAGGTCCTGAGTGTCCTCTATGCACGTGCACGTGCACACACACACACTTGGGCACACACACGGTGCTGGGCGTGCTGACCAGCTTGAGTGTGGCGATCCTTTCACGATGTGTATATCAAATCATTGCACCGTACAGCTCACATATATAGTTTCCATTTAATGAAGCCGGGGGTCAGGGTCGGGGAGAGATGCCAGTGAGGGAAAGCTCCAGGATTAGAGCCCCCAGAGGAGTCCCGGAAACAAGCCAAGCCAGGCTGGAGCTGCAGGAAAGAGGACTGCAGCCAGCTCGACAGACAGATGGATACAGACACACAGAAGCGACCAGGTATGTTTGACCATATGTAACTAGTGCTGTGGGAAGATTTTTACCTTTGCACAAAACTGATAAAAAAAAAACTGAGGTTGGATTAATTATAGATACTTCAAAACTGAACAACGAAGAGGGCTCCACTCCTAAAATTTAGTGAGAAAACAATGTTGCAATGGAAGATGCACTTCTACTATGCTACATGGCTCGGAATAATATTTGCATATTATAATAACATATGTTCTGAAAACAGATTTAATTTTTAGTGGGAGGATGACAAGAGGAGAAGTATGTGGGTATGTTTGTGTTCGCGTGCACATAGCATTGTGAGCTGGGAAGGCAAGAGAGGATGCCTAAAATCTAGGAATTAAGAAATATCATCAGAGGCATTTTTTTAAAGATTTTATTTATTTATTCATGAGAGACACGGTCGGGGGGGGGGGGGCAGAGACACAGGCAGAGGGAGAAGCAGGCTCCCTGCAGGGAGCCTGATGTGGGACTCGATCCCAGGACCCTGGGATCATGCCCTGGGCTGAAGGCAGATGCTCAACCGCTGAGCCACCCGGGGCCCTATCAGAGGCATTTCACATAAAAAGCAGCAGCAGCTATATGGAGATGAACACCATGAGGAGTAGGCAAAGAGGTGGAGAGCAGGTGCTTCGAAGCAGCAAGAATCATGGGCAGATAGGGAACTGTTTTAATAATGAAGCACCATTTTTGTATTTTTTAATTCTTCATTTGGATTATTTATAAAAACTAAATTCAATTGTAAAAATTCAGTTTGACTTTTGGATGACTAGAAGTGGTGTATACATAATCAGAAAAATGAGTCAAACAAAAGCCTGGCAGAGCAACAAACAGAGCCAGAAATCATAGTAAATGGAAAATAGAGGATGACAGTAATTTCCAGCAATTTCTCTAATTATAAAAGATGTGAATAGATTAGGTTAATCAATTGAAACAAAAAGGCTCTCAGATTGAATTTTAATAATCCAACATGACACTATCAAAATAAAATGGCACAGGTTGAAAGGTACAGGTTGAGGGGGATCCAGGAAAATGTTGACAGAAGGAGGTGATGTACTATTACTGACATCAGACAAAATCAGATACCAAGTGAAAACCAGTAAGGGACCTAGACTACTAAGCAAAATAATTCACCAGGAAATTGTTCCATTCATGAATGTACAGGGTCCTAACGGCCTAGCTATAAATTGTATTATGCAACAATTGATAAAACCACTGGGGGAAATTTAATACCCAATCACAGGAGGTGGTCATACAGCACCCTCGGAAACTAATAAAACAATAAAGGGTCGATAGAGCTAAAAAGGGTCGAAGGACGATTAACAAGCCTCATCTCAAAGTCTAACCTTCTTACCGAGAATGTTCACTCTTCTGACCCCAAAGGATGCCTTGACAAATCCCAAAGTATTGATCTTATATAAGTAATCTTCATGGACCATGATGCAATAAGAAATCAAGCCTCATCCCTCAAAAGTAGCCAAACCCTCGATTACCCCTCCTCATAGATGTGAATATTTACTTCATAAACACTTGCCAGCCATTATTCCAAGTACTCTCAAATATTTACTCATTCAATCTTTACAACAGCTGCTTTTGAGGAAGTTACTATCATCCCCCACATTTCAGAAACGAGGAAACAGAGACGTGAAGAGAAGGAACAGCTTGCCCCAAGTCAGGAAGAGGTGTCAGAATGAGACAAACCAGCTCCATGACTCCAGGGTCTGAGCTCTGGACTCTTTATCTCATACTCATCCTATTAACAAACATCTAAATAAACAGAGTTAAAGACATCATAAAAAGAAAAAAATTTAAATACATGCTACAACTATGATTTAACAGAAGCACTACAGATCAAAATAAATGAGGAATATCCAGAGCCACTCTCAGAAAGGAATTTATAGCTTTTTATATGTTTACTGTAGGGGGGAAGATAAAAGATTCTGATCCAAAAAAGCTTGGAAAAGAACAAAATAAACCCCCGAAAACAGAAACAAATAATAACAAAGTAGAATTTAAAATACCAAAGTAAACATGAAACAACAGAAATTCTTTTTTTTTTTTTTAATTTGGAATCTTTGGAAAGATCAATTTACAACAATGTTCAACAACTATGATAAATTAGACTAAACAAATAAGGTAGGAGAAAAAAGAATACCAGGGCAGGCACACATAAATTATAAAAAACATACCTTGAATAACTTTAATCTATATGAAAAAGTATATAAAATGGGCAAACTCAGAAGAAGATATAAATTACCATAATTATACCAAGAATAAAAAATTTATTGGGATAATAACCCTACAAAAATGGAAAAGCAGCGGTGGGGGGGGGGGACAGGGAGAAAATCTAGCCCTTCAAAAAAACAAACAAGGAAAGGCATCAGGTTCAGAGCATAGAAAAGGTGTGAAATCTCCCCAGTATTTAAAAACCTTGCTAACTGCCAACGTTCGGTACCAAAAATAGGCAAAGAAGGGAAAGATAACTAAAAGACAATTATTAGTGGATAACGAGTAGATGAAAAAAAATAGCTAATTGAACCCAAATGGTGTACATGGTCTTGGTATTTTGCCTAAGTAAGGGTTTTCCTTAAAAATGTAGGAGTCAGCGCTAGAAAGGTCTATTAACGTGAATCACCACCCTAACCAGTGAAAGAGTGAAAAGCAAAGAACCGTATCAATGGGTACAGAGAAGGAAGCAGCTGAAAATTCAGCAGACTACTCGGTAAACTTGCAGACAGACCAGGAATGGAAGGGAACCCCCCTTCCCCCGGCGGAGGGCGACCGCCAGAAATGTACAGCCAGCACCCCCTTTCCTGGTGACCCAAGCACGAGAAGCATTTGAAAGATTATTTCAGCGAGCGAGTGAGCATGAGCGTGCACGCGAGTAGGGGAGGGTAGAGCAGGGGGGGAGGGTCAGAGAGGGGGAGGGAGGGGGAGGGAGGGGGGACAGAGAAGGGGAGGGACGGAGGGGAGTGGAGGGAGGGGAGGGAGGAGGAGGGAGGAACAGAGAGGGGGACGGAGGGGGAGGGGAGGAGCAGGGAGGGGAGGAGAGGGAGGGGAGGGAGGAACAGAGAGGGGGAGGGAGGGGAACGTAGGAACAGAGGGGGGAGGGAGGGGGAGGGAGGGGGGACAGAGAAGGGGAGGGACAGGGAGGGGAGTGGAGGGAGGGGGAGGGAGGAACAGAGAGGGGGATGGAGGGGGAGGGGAGGAGCAGGGAGGGGAGGGAGGGGAGGGAGGAACAGAGAGGGGGAGGGAGGGGAACGTAGGAACAGAGGGGGGAGGGAGGGGGAGGGAGGGGGACAGAGAAGGGGAGGGACAGGGAGGGGAAGGGAGGGGGAAGGAGGGACAGGGGGAGGGAGGAACAGAGAGGGGGAGGGAGGGGGAGGGGAGGGGCAGGGAGGGGAGTAGAGGGAGGGGAGGGAGGAGGAGGGAGGAACAGAGGGGGGAGGGAGGGGGAGTGAGGGGAAGGGGAGGGGAGGAAGGGAGGGACAGAGAGGGTGAAGGAGGGGGAGAGAAGGGCAGGAAGGGGAGGGCGAGGGGGGGAGGGGAGGGAGGGAGAGGGAAGGGAGGGGGTGGGGAGGGGCCCAAGGCGGTCCCTGCTGAGGCCAGCAAGGGCCGACCCAGCAGCCTGAGCCCAGGCCCCCGTGGCTGCCGCGCCCCCCGCGCCCCCAGTGCCCGGGGAGGACTCTCACTAAAGCGTGTGGTGGGGGAGGGGGTGGTAAAGCCCTGACCTCGGCCAGCGCAGCTCAGCGCCGGAGGCCACACGAGAGCAGATATAAAAAGTCAGACGAAAAAGACAAAACTGCCAAAATAAGCAGGTGATGTCATCAATGTATTTTCTCTCCTCTCAGAAAAGAAAGCCGCGAAGAGCCTGCAGGCCCAGGTCCTCCCGGCCTTCGCACCTAACCTCCCCCCCTGGCAGGTGAACGTCCGCACGCGCCAGGGTCGGGGCGTCGGGGGTGTTCGGCTCCGACCGCGCCCGGACTCGGGGCAGCTGCAAACCCCGCCCAGGAGGGACGCGCGCAAGGCGGGGCCCAGACGACCCGGCCCGCCCTGGCCCAGGGGACCCCGCGCGCCCCTGGGGTCCCCCTGGGTCTCCCTCCCCGCGCCCCGGCTTGGAGCCCCGCTGCCGTCCGGGTCCCGGCAGGGGCTGGCCTGGCGCTCAGCGAGCATCCCGGCAGGAGGGGAGGATGGCAGGTGGGGAGGACGGCAGGTGGGGAGGACCGCAGGAGGGGAAGACGGCAGGTGGGGAGGACGGCAGGAGGGGAGGACGGCAGGTGGGGAGGACGGCAGGTGGGGAGGACCGCAGGTGGGGAGGATGGCAGGTGGGGGAGGACGGCAGGAGGGGAGGACGGTAAGAGGGGAGGACGGAAGGAGGGGAGGACGGCAGGAGGAGGACCGCAGGAGGGGAGGACGGCAGGTGGGGAGGACGGCAGGTGGGGAGGACGGCAGGAGGGGAGGATGGCAGGTGGGGGAGGACGGCAGGAGAGGAGGAAGGCAGGTGGGGAGGACGGCAGGCGGGGAGGACTCGAGGCGGGGAGGACTCGAGGCGGGGAGGATGGCAGGAGGAGAGGACTGCAGGCGGGGAGAACCACAGGTGGGGAGGACAGCAGGCCTGCCTGCCCCCAGGGCTTCCTCAGGAGGGGCCCACTCCAGCGATGCCCTGGAGGGTGACCCGCAGAGCAGCACATGCTGCTGGGGGGGGGGGGGCAGACGGGCGTCGGGCACCCGCTCCACCCCTGCCCCCGCAGGTGGGAAGGCCCAGTGAGCGGCGGCTGGGAGCACCCACGAGGGCAGGCATCGCAGTTCCGGGACATCTGGATCCGAGGGGGCCGCCCGGGGCCTTGGCCCGCGAGCCCCTGACGACGCTGCACCCTTCCACGGCGGGATTCGGAGCCCACGCTCCACCCCCCGCCTCGTGCCCGGGGGGACCCAGGGGCTGCTGCATGCTCTCCGCGTGCCCGCCCGAGCCCCCGCCTAACGAGGTCCCCAGGCAGGCATCGTGGAGGCTTGGGCGCCGCTGCTGCCTCCTTGGGGACAGTCGCCGCGGCTTCCCGGGGCGCAGGGGGATGGCCCCCCGACGGCCTGCACCCACTTAAGGGAGGGGCTCTGGGAAGGCAGCCGGGGCCTCGGGCTGTTGCTCCCACATCCCACCAAGTGGGAGAGGATTTCCCAGACAGGCCCCGGACTCCGCGGGGCTCCGCGGCTTTCTTCGGGGCCTCCCCTCCCAAGGCTGCGCGTATGCACTGCACCCCCCCCCCCCACCCAGCACAGCAGGAGCAGGACCCTGGCCAGCGTGGTGGGTGCTAAGGCCGGAGCCCCCCGTCTGCCTGGCGAGGTGTAAGTCCCCCCACCCCTTCCCCCCACGCAGGGAGGCGGGGCTTCCCCACCCCTGCTCAAGCCAGGCCACCTCTTCTTTTTCCTCCCTGCCCTGGGGGGTATGGTCAAGTGGGAAAACCAACAGCTGTGCTGTAAAACTTAGGGAATAAAAAGCATTATAAATACCAAAAAAATCACTCAGAAAGGGTGATCCGGACATGAGCCTAAGTAAATCGGAGGCAAGAACTTTCAAAGAGCTTAACTGGTGCATTTAGCCCCAGATAGTGGGCTTCAGGGCATCGCTCGGGGAGGACTGGGAGCCGGGGACCTGGGAACGCACAGTCCCACCCGTCCCCCTCTGGCACACTCTGGGACTGGGGGGTCCGATGGGGTGAACTTGAGGCATCCCTTCTACCCACAGAAAGCTTATTTCCGGGATAGAGGAGTCCCCACCATGTCCTCCTGTTTCCTGCACCAGGTAGAGGCAGAGGCTGGGAGGTGAGGGTCAGAGGGACGCTCCCACAGCCCGGCTTCCCGGGGCAGGAGCCGGGGCAGGACCGCCTGGACGCGGGTGCGGCGGCAGAACCGCTGTGCTGGGAACGGCCTGCTGCCCCCCCACTCCCTCCTGCCCCAGCCCCCACCCCCAAACCCTCTCGCTCCCCTGCTCCCGTGTTTCCTTCTGTGCCACCTCCACCCCGACACCTGTCTCCAAACCCAGAACAGCCCCTCGAGCCCTCAGGCTGCCGCAAACGTTCCAGCTGGATGAAGACCAGCCACCCTGGAACCTTGGGCCAGGCCCAGGAGAGAAGCAATGAGGACCGCAGCACCACCTAAAACACCCCCATTTGAACATCTACGCTCGTCTTCACCCGTGCGACCATGTCCTCGCGGCCTACTGTATACCCCCTCTCTGTGCTCAGTGCCCTCTGGGCTTCTTCTCGGGTAAGTCTCCCACCAGCCGTCAGTCGTGGCGATGGGCCCTGCCTTTGTCTCATGGGGGCGGAGGGGGGGTGGAGACAAGGAGAACCCAGGAGGGAGTGGGAAGGGCAGGTCGGGTGAAGGTGCGGGAGTGTGATGCCCCGTTGTCCCCGTATCGGGGGCTCAGCTCGGCTTCCCACGCGGCAATGCGCATCATCTCCATAGTAACCCTGTGAGTCCGTATTATTCCATTTTGTAGATGAGCAAATGCCGACAAGTGAAGTGAGCAAAGAAGAGCACTCAGCGGGGGTAAAGCAGGGACGCGTGTGCCCTGAGGATCCTGTTCCCGCTGTCTGCGTGCAGACACCGGTACTTGGGACCTTTCGGAGGTTTCCGATGCTTGGCCGCTTTGACTAGAGCCCAGGAAACAAGCAGAGACGCCGTCCACGCGGGAGGCAGGGGCCCGGGCGTGGAAGCAAGTGGCGCTTGGGGGACGTGGGAAGGAAGCAGGGAGCGGTCGGGCTCACAGCCTGCACCGGGCCACACGCCAGTCGCCCCAGAGAAAGGCGCAGAGTCTCTGCTCACCCACCCTAGACCCCGGCCCCCCAGTGACCCGGGCCGAGGCCCCCGCCTCCCCCGAAGCACCCCCGCAGCCTGGCTCCCTTCCCAGCAGGCTGCCCCTCCATCCCCGGGTGTGCTCGCTCCCTTCCCTGCCCCGGGCACCCCCTGGCCCAGCCCCGCAGAGCCCGGGAACCAGAGAGCCCGGCCAGCGTCTGGGAGCCTCGGGTCCCCGCACCTGGCTGATGAGGACCCGGGTCTCCCACCTTCCGCCTCGTGTCTTTCAGACCCGGATCCTCCGATGCCGAAGCCCAACGCCACTGCTGTGACGGAGTTTACCTTCGAAGGCTTTTCCGCTTTGGGGTGGCAGCGCAGACTCCTCCTCTTCGTGGTCTTTCTGGCCTTGCACCTGGTGACCCTTGGCAGCAATGCCCTCATCCTGGCGGCTGTTCGCCTGAGCCGTCACCTCCACACCCCCATGTACTTCCTCCTGAGCGCGCTGTCCCTCTCTGAGACCTGCTACAGCGTGGCCATCGTCCCCCGCATGCTCTCCGGTCTCCTGAGCCCCCGGGAGGCCGTCTCCGTTGCGGGCTGTGCCACTCAGCTCTTCTTCTATCTCACCTTTGGCGTCACCAACTGCTTCCTGCTCGCGGCCATGGGCTACGACCGCTACGTGGCCATCTGCGACCCCCTGCGGTATGCGGTCGTCATGGGCCAAAGGACCTGTGTGCACCTGGCGTGTGGCTCCTGGAGCGTGGGCCTGAGCACAGCCATCATCCAGGTGTCTTCCGTGTTCAGCCTGCCCTTCTGTGACGCCAGCGTCATCTCCCATTTCTTCTGCGACATCCGGCCCCTCATGAAGCTGGCCTGTGCCGACACCACCATCAAAGAGCTTCTCACTTTGCTCATCAGTCTGTGCGTGCTCGTCTTGCCCATGGTCCTCATCTTCATCTCCTATGTCCTGATCGTCTCCACCATCCTCAAGATGGCATCAGCTGAGGGCCAGAGGAAGGCTTTCGCCACCTGCGCCTCCCACCTCACCGTGGTCATCGTCCACTATGGCTGCACCTCCTTCATCTACCTAAAACCCAAATCGCAAAATTCCCTGCAGGACAGACTCCTCTCCGTGACCTACACGGTCATCACGCCCCTGCTGAACCCCGTGGTCTACGGCCTGAGGAACAAGGAGGTCAAGCAGGCCTTGCTCCGAGCTGTGGGCAGGAAGCCTCTCCCGTAGGCGCCCGCCGGGCTCCGGGAGTTCCCACGGTTTACTGCGGCCTCGCGGCGAGGGAGCCAGGGGGCTACGAGCCGAGGGACCCGGTGGAGGCGGCAACGGGGAGGGAGCGGGTGGGGTTAGACCAGGAAGGAAAACACGAATGAGGGACGGGGCGTTTCCGAGGACCCGCAGTTCCATGGGGACCCAGTAAGAGAAGACACATCCAGGAGCCCAGACCCTGTTCCGCGACCGTCGGCAGGAGGGAGCGTGAGACCCAGCAGCGAGGGGGGCACAGGGCACAGCAGCTCGTGCGGGAGCCTGCGGGCTCGGAGCCTGGCCTCAGCCTGAAAACCGGGAGCCCCGAGATCCAGGTCCTCCGTTTCTTACACGTAACACTCTCTGTGCTATATTCCATAGGACAATAAAAAAAAAAAAAAAAAACGAATGTACCCCACCTGCAGGGACCCCAGTCGTCTGTGGCAGACACAGGCCCTGAGAGCCAAGGGACAAGCGGGGTGAGACGGGTAAAGTGAAAACCGCAAAAATAGCTTCCTGGCTACTGAGGGTCTCCGGAGAAGAGACCCCCCCTCCGCCGCCCCTGCCCGTCTCTCCCATCACATCCCCGCCCCACGCCCCGTCCCCAGAGGCCTGGCTGAAGTAACAGGCCCTGCAGCTGCTCGGCCCAGGTGTCAAAGGCTCCCAGCCGCCCCCCATCCCTGCC
This sequence comes from Canis aureus, assembly GCF_053574225.1. NCBI lineage: Eukaryota > Metazoa > Chordata > Mammalia > Carnivora > Canidae > Canis > Canis aureus. The sequence goes on from NC_135648.1 coordinate 1,378,475, forward strand.
CTGAGGAACCACCCTGGCCGAAAGGAGGCTTTCTTGGGGGCGGGGTGGGGGGGTGAACCCCACTCCCACCTGGGAGGTACCGAAGGCCACCCACCTTGGCTCAAGGTGCAACTAGAGTCTCCCGTGGGATCGGGCTGTGGGGAGCCTGGGACGGGACCACATCCCGGCCGAGCCCGCCCCGTCCCACCTGCTTCCCTCACTCTGGGCTCTGCGCGCACGTCCTCCGTCCCGCACATGGGGTCAGATGCAGGCTCTGCTTCAGGTCACCCCACCTGGGCCAGGGGTGCCCCTATCTATTGGGCAGTCACTCGGGTCCCTCACATCTACAACAGTGCCTGGTCCAGAGCAGCCGCCCAGTAGTTATGAAAAGGAGGAAGAAAGGAGGAAAGGAAGAGGACAGCTGTGAGCAGCTACGGTCCAAGCGGCATCAGCGACCGCCCTCTCTGCTCGCGGGGGCTTGTCCCTGCTCTGTGACGTCCTTTTCGTGCACTTCTTGAGTGCATCCTAGATAGCCGGCATGGATTTAAGCGTTGAATTCGTTTAATCCTCACTGTTAACCCACGAGGTACGTATTTTATTAAACTTACTTTACAGATGGGGAACCCAAAGGCTGAAGAGATGGAGTAAATTCCTCAAGGCCACAGCGCTCGTATGCGGAGCCTAATTAGGACCCGAAAACAATCCAGCCCCAGAGTCTATAGGTGCATTATGGGCTCATGACGATTATCTTACCGGCTTCTCCCCTTTACAACTGTGGAAGGAGCTCCATGCGTGGTGGGTTTACACATCGCTCAAATCCTGCTAGGATGTCCTTGGGTCTCAGAAATCAGTCTGGAAGTCCAGAAATCACATACTGTAAATAGGCTTTTTTCCCCTCGAAAACCTTGGTGCATCTTTCCCTGCTCGGCACAGCCCTCAAGACGCAGAGGATACAAAGTGGGGCAAAGTCCACAGGAGGGTGATGGGGTGATGGGGTTCACGCCCATCGGATTACCCACCCTGACGCATCCACTTCTCTGTCCTCATGACCTGGAGTAGGAGACACTTAGGCAGTAACATTATAGACGGAGCACAGGTTTGGGGCCAGAGAGGCCCGCGTCCCAATCCTAGGTCTGCCCGTTATACACGTGTGCTCTAGGAAGGGGGCCTTCCTTCCCGACCGCCCACGGGGCCGGCAGGATCAGCCTTCTAAGGTCATCGTGAGGACCTGAGAATCTTAGGGGCCTAACACTTCCTGGCTCGTGGGAAACCGCTGAACTGTTTGCACCTCCTCTACTCCCACCCCCACCACACACTGCTCCCTAGGTCACCCTGAGGTCAACATCAAGTCACCCCAATACGGACACACAGCCAGTTTTGACAACCAAGTCCTCATTCACAGAATGAGCTCCCCCTTCCTGGGAGGGACTTCGAAATGGGCCCTCCCTCCACCCCTCCACCCCCCAGGTAGCCTCTGATCCTATAGTTCAGTGCACAAAACCTACTCTCCCAGGGTCTTGCAAGAATCACTTCCTGGCTACACCTGCCGTGTGTCAATAAACCACTCGCTTCCCTTCTCAGTTCCTACCCCAGATTCCCTTCCCCTACGCTCTGCCCACTTGTTGGCCTGTCAACCGCTTCTCATGGTGTCACTCCCACTTCTCCCCTGGTTACCTCCAGTCACAGCAAGAGTCCCGGGGTTCAGAGAGTGCCACCTTCAGAGGGAGGCCGAAGACGCATGAAACAAAACATGTACACCTATTTTTGGACTATAACCCATTTGAAAGCATCAGTTGCTGAATTCACAGAAAAAAATAAATTCTGAAACAGAGAATCATCCATAGATACAAACAGTACAACCATATTATTTGACTATTTCCAAGCTGGAGATATATATATATATATTTTTTAAGATTTTATTTATTGATTCATGAGAGACACACAGAGAGAGAGAGGCAGACACAGGCAGAGGGAGAAGCAGGCTCCATGCAGGGAGCCCCACGTGGGACTCGATCCTGGGTCTCCAGGATCATGCCCCGGGGTAAAGGTGGCACTAAACCTCTGAGCCACCTGGACTGCCCAAATATTTTCAAATTAAAATGAGTTTTCAGGGATCCCTGGGTGGCTCCGCAGTTTAGTGCCTGCCTTTGGCCCAGGGTGCAATCCTGGAGTCCCCAGATCGAGTCCCAGGTCAGGCTCCCGGCATGGAGCCTGCTTCTCCCTCTGCCTGGGTCTCTGCCTCTCTCTCTATGTGTATCATAAATAAATAAATAAATAAATAAATAAATAAATAAATAAATAAATAAATCTTAAATAAATCTTAAATAAATCATAAATAAATGAATGAATGAATGAATAAATGAATGAATAAATAAATAAATAAAAATAGAGTTTTCACATGTATAAAGCTAGACACCCCTGCTCTGGATGAGGAGGATAGGGCTGGAGTGGGAGATTCAAAAAAACTTCACTGCTGTGGACTGAACCATGGCCCCCTATTCGTATCCTGAAGGCCTATCCCCAGTGTGATGGTATCTAGAAATGGAGCCTTTGGGGATTAGCTTTAGATAAGGTCACGAGGGTGGGGTCATGACGGGGGCCCTTTAACGAGAGACGCCCGAGAGCTCTCTCACTCTCTCCACCATGGAGGACACAGAGTGACACCAGCTATCTGCAATCCAGAAGGCAGGCCCTCACCAGGAACCAAGTCCTCTGGCACCTTGTCCAGGATGCTCAGCCTCCAGAACTGTAAGAAATAGTAAGAATGTTGACCTCGGCCAAATGCGAGGTGAGCCCTCTTCCGACTTCTGGGACCCCCATGACACTTCTCACGCATCACCAGTAGGTCTGGACCTGATTAATTCTAAGCTGATGAGATGCCACAAAGGAGCCCTCGTAAGAGCTCAACATGGTCTGTGGGGCTGAGGGAGTTGAGAGCAGGTGAGCTGCTGTCCCGCCAGCGTCGTCTCTGTGGCTCCCCCACGTGCTCGTTTCTGTCTGACGCCCAAGCCCAGCGGGCGGGCCGTGGATGGTACAGTGTGCCCCTCATAACCTCTCATCTCCGAGTTGGGGATGACACAGACATCGGAGGTCATCTGAAGGGCTGAGACAGGAATGGGTTAAAATATTCAGTATTCGGTGATTCTGAAGCTCAACCTCTCATTTTCACCAGGTACCGCATTTTTATACCATGTACCCAAGTGCCCCATTTCCAGACTCTCCCTAATTTGTCCCAAAGCAAAGGCATCTTAAAGCCTTGAGCTATTTTGTTCAACTTTCCTCCCTCTCTGCCGGGACCCCACAGCCACCAGTCACACCTAGTGGCTGACCATTAACAGAGGTCATTTGGGCCAACTTATCTGGGCCAGTAGGAAGCGATGCACATTGGAGCTTGGTCAAGAAGTTGGCACGAATGCACCTGAGGAGAGCGGTTTAGGAAATGATTGGTCCGCTCCTCTCCCCCTTGATCCACACGCTCAGTTATGAGGCCTCCTGGCTCACCTCAAATGTCTCTCACGTCCGTCCCTCCTGTCTGGAGCACTGCCACCGTCTAGATCAATCCCAGCTGATCTCTGACCTGATCTGTGGCATCAAAACCGTGGCTGACCTGGCCCTTCTCACCCACCCCGGATCACTTTCCCACAGTTGCTACATCGATCCCACAAAGAAGCAAAGTCACCGGCAGGCAGGGGGAAGGTGCAGAGTAGCTGGTGGTAAGAGCCAGTGGCCCTGTAAAGGCCAGTTACCAAGGGGCTTTGAGACCCCGAATGGGAGGAGAGAGTGACAGCACCTGGGAGGCCCTTAAAAATGGTAAAATCCAAATCCCTAAGACCTTTTGTAGCCCGGTCTTTATGCTACAGAATTTTTTCTGTGATGGATCAGAGTCTAATCCAGGACCAGAGCCTCCGGGTCCCACTCACACGCAGTATTATTAGGTTCACTATAACCGCTGTCGCCTGGACTAAGTGAGCTTCTCGGAGGCTGGGGCAGCATGTGCTCCATCCCCAGCCTCTGCACGCAGAGGGGGGCACACGTTTAGGGAAGAACACGCTAAGCCAGAGATGAATTAAGTCGCAGGAAGTCTTGGATGGGGACGGGGGTTGGAGGTAAACTTGGCCCTGGGTCTCAACAGACTAGAGGTTTACGGAAGGGACTAAGGGGTGAGTCCTGGGTGAGCAGCGAAGGTACTGAGCACTCCCGTGTCCTGTGGCCCCAGATGGTCCTCAGCTCCCGGCACACGGCGCCCACCTCCGAGCACCACCGGGCCGCCCCTGCTACCTCCGAGAGAGAACCAGACTCGGCCCGGCGGGGGCCTGAGCATCTGCACCCGCAAACCCACGCGGTGCCCAGAGTGTCTCCCAGTCTGTGAACTACGGGTTTCCAAGGCCCGTCTGTGGAGAAGCCCCATGTGGTTAGGGTCGGGCAGGTGAACGGCGGCCACGGGCTGTTTCCACCTGAAGCACGAACCTGTCCTGAGGGCCCCAGCTGCCACCTGTGGGACCCAGTACGCGGGCCCTGATGGAACATCTGCATCCTCCGGGCCCTGGGAGGGATGCTGCTCTCGGGACATCCTCAGGCCACGAGCCCCCGGGGCCCCACCCCCGCCCCTGCTGCAGTGGCAGGTACCGCCGCAGGCCTGTCCCCGTGCCCCCCTGCCCCAGGAGGACCAGGTAAGTGCTCTTCAGAAATGGGACCAAGAGAGCAGCCTGCTGCCGGCGGGCGGGCTCAATCTGCCGCAGTATCGAGCAGCCCCTGCCGCCACCCCTGTGCGGTTGGGCTCGCTCTTCTTCCCCTTGATTTCCGTGGCGGGATCAGAGGCTCCCTCGGTGGAGGCCGCTTGCTGGGGCCCGGCGGCCGTCCTCCTCCCCTCCGGGTGGGCACCAGCCAGCTGTCCCCCCACCCGACTCCAGTCCCTCAGGACAGACCCCACCTGGTATTTGGAACAGGACGGTTCTTCCTTGGGTAGGAGCATCCCCTGGATGGCAGGACACTAAGTGGGTTGCCGGCCACACCCGCATCCGTCACTACAACACTCAGAAGCTGTGCCCCATGTGCCCGCTGCCCCGTGGCTGGACCGCTGCCTTTCTGCCCAGAGGCCTCAGGGAAGGTCAAGGTCTTTAGCTACAAACGTTGGCGTCACGTGACTTTCTCTATTCGGAACGGTCTCCTGTCCTGTCGCCGCTGTTCTCTTAGCGTTTCAAGTGTAAGTGATTAACAGCTGGTAGCCAACTTCTTTTAAGTATATTTTTATAAACTTGAAGGAGGTCTCCGTGCCTACTAACCTTCATCGCTGATGTGATTTATTTTATGTAAAAAGTCTTTCTGAATATGCATAAGCAAATCAGAATATAATTTAAGTGCCCTCCCTACAGGAGCTTATTGTCTAAGGGGACAAAAAATGTGAAATATTGCGTAAATTGGACTGAGCCCCATCCTTCAGTGCAATGATGTATCTTTAGCCTCTCTCTGTTTTTCATATTCAGGATCTGTTTAGCTTTAGAGGAGAGACCTGAATTTGCTGCATCTTCCCTGGCACGATTGTTTGTCTACCTCTGCAGACAGGGTGTATGCCTACTAAGCTGCAATGGCTATAAATTTGCCTCTTAGTTTAGGGAAGGGGAAGCTGTAGCATAGTTTGTAATGTGAGTCGGTGCTGCAAACCATCAACAGACTTCCATCCTGCGGAGGGCAGTGGGCAGAGGACGGTGGTCAGTTAAGACCTGCCTTTTCTTCCTTGAGAACAAGATGGACCTTCCTGAGTCAGCTTTGCTCCTACTTCCTAAAGGATTGGCAAGGTAACGATTCATAGTCTTAAAATAAAAAAAAAAAGTCCCCAGTCAATCCTTAAACTGGTTTCAATTCTCTAATTCATCCATAATCCCGAGCTGGGGAGACGCACAGATGGAGGAGGAGGCACGCAGTTGCAGAGCGTTTGTGGGCAGACGGCGCAGCCCTGGCGGGGAGACGGTCGTCCACGTAAATAAGAGAACATCGCGCCATAACAGGTGTCGGTAGGCCGACGCTTCATCAGCCCTCAAGGAACTGGGAAAGATTTAAACAAGAGAAGAAAGAAAAAAATAAATAGATAAACAAGAGAGGAAGAGGAGGGGCATTCCAGATGTCAAGTAGGAAGAGTAGGGTGAAGCAGGAACGTATGCAGTTATGTTGTGGGAATACGAAGGAAGGGAAAAAAAAGAATCTGAGACCACAGGGAATCATGATAGATGGTCACAGCATAAAAGTATTTTAAATAAGCCCAGAGACTAACTTGAATGCATTGGGAAATGTATCCCCAGGTTTACAGCTGAGAACTAAATGCAATCAGTTTGAGAAATGTGCCTCCACGGCCTTGCTGACACGATGTGCGTCTGCTCTTCCACATTTCAGGCTTAGCAGCTGCTCAGTGGAGACAGACACCACACTTCCAGCACTGGGTTGATCTTCCAGGGCTTCTCGAGCTTCCGCGGACACCAGCTCACCCCGTTCGCCGTGTTCCTTGTGCTCTACACCTTCACCCAGGGTGGCAACGTCGTCATCGTGACCGTTGCCTCCACATGCCCATGTACTTCTTCCTGAACACGCTGTCCGCCTCTGAGATGGTCTACACCCTTGTCATTCTCCCATGGATGCTCTCCAGCCTCGTGGGTATGAGCCAGGCCATCTCACAGGCAGGCTGTGTCAACCAGATGTTCTTTTTTGTAACCTTGGGCATCAACAACTGCTTCCTGCTCATGGCCATGGGCTACGACTACTACATGGCCATCTGCAACCCCTTGAGATACTCAGTTATTATCAACAAGAGAAAGCGTGTCCAGCTGGTGGGGGCAGGGAGCCTGCAGCATTGGGTTGATGGTAGCAATCACACAAGTGACATCTGTGTTCAGGCTGCCCTTCTGTGCCACGAGGGTGGCCCACTTCTTCTGTGACATCCAACCCGTGATGAAGCTCTCCTGCATCGACACCACAGCCAATGAGATCCTGACTCTGATCATCAGTGTGCTGGTGATCCTGGTGCCCATGGGGCTGGTCTTCGTCTCCTATGTCCTCATCATCTCCACCATCTTCAAGATCCCCTCTGCACAGGGGTCACCTGCGCCTCCCACCTCACCGTGGTCATTGTCCATTATGGCTGCGCCTCCATCGCCTACCTCAAGCCCAAGTCGGAGAACACCAGGGATGAGGACCAGCTTGACCTCGGTGACCTACACAGTCATCACCCTGCTGCTGAACCCTGTGGTGTACACCCTGAGGAACAAGGAGGTCAAGGATGCTCTGCTCTGGGCCACTGGCAGGAAGCTTTCCTGATGAGAGATGGGAAGTGCTCCCCTGAGGTTCTCGGCATCTCCTCCTAGCAGGAATAGGAGCAGAGCCACGTGCCCTGGACTCCCAGAGACCTGCCCCGTAAGGAAGCAGAACAGCAGGAGCATCCAGCTGTGGGTCTGAGAACTTTAAAGCCCCTGAACAAAGCATTAGCCCTGTTTATGTGGGTAACTAGACAAACGAGGACAGGAATTGCCTGAAGAACAGATCAGGAAATAGTGTGGGCCCCGGATTTTTCAGTGACTTTTTGGTTTCTAGTGAAGGCAACAGAGAAAAAGCAGAACCCAGGACATGTATTTTTCCCCTACAATCCCTTCTGACTTAAGAACATGAGGACTTCTCAACTTGGAGCCCTGTTAGAATCGGTTTTTATATGACATGTCAAGTAACAAGTGACCGTGTGGATAGGGAGAGTGGCCTCCAGATGGGCTAGCAAGGGAAAATAGATTTCCTCTCCTGGCTGCTTCAACTTATCCTAGTTTCTAGCGAAACTGCTTATTAAAGATGGTGATGGACTATAGACAGTTTAATTAGAGATCCTCACAATTGCAGATCTTGTCAGTCTTAAGGGCACATTCAAAGATCCTCCTGGGTGGGTTTGGCTGTTGTTGATTCAGATAGCGTGTAATGGGCAATAACAATGAACGAGCCATGTCCCGGATTCTGGGGAAGGCCGATGAAGAAAACCCTACGTGCCTGGCCTCAAGAAGCTCAAACTCTAGCAGCAGAGGCAATCATTTAAGAGTATGATTTCAATGCTTTGTAACAGGTCATATTATACAAAACACTACAGGAGGATGGGAGGAGGGGTGGAGAGCAAGTGTTGGAGATGTTGGGGAAGCCTCGGAGGTGGTAACCCACCATGTGAACTGGCTTTAGAACCTTTGTTGGAGAGCGCCTGATGAGCAATTTGTTGGAGGAAAAGAATCCCAAGGAGAAGGAGCTATATATTCACAGATAAGAAAGAAGAATGTTCAGGAGATGAAGAACTAGTCTGTGTGCTGACACCAGGGACAGTGGGCGGGGGGACGTGGAGGGAGACAGGACCAGAAGCCTAGGCTGGGGTCCGATTGTGAGGGCTTGGTGTACCGAATGAAGAAATTTTGGCTTTAACTTTTAAAAACGGTGGAAATCACCCAAGATTTGGGAAAGCTAGGATTCAGTATATGAGGCATTTGTGTGAATTGTTGGCATCCTCCTGTCCTTACCCAGCAACACAGAGACATGTAAGAAGTTGTATGGATCTGTAGACTCTAAGCCAAGAAAATTGGGGGAAAGGAAATGTGAGTAGAGTATTTAGAGGTAATACACAGAAATAACTATGTATGTGTGATGAAACCGAATCAATCAGAGAGCGCGGAGCAGAGGCTGGCGGAGGAGTTTCTAGAGCTTGTGGCTCAAACGAGGACCCAGAGAAGGAGAATGGGGAACTGCTGTTGAATCAGTGACCAGGCTGGACCTCAGACATGGGCCACCATAGCCCCAGGACACACCTTCCACCGGAATTCGAGGGTGGGTGCATGACTCAGAAGATGAGAGAGAAACCCGCAGAGCACCTGCATCTGCTCTCCAGACCCTAACAGAAACACCAGGCCTCTCTTGGGGTTTAGAGAAGCCATGACAAAAATCAAACGATGCCTGAAGCTCCCTAGGATGGACAGTGGCTCAGAGTAATGAGGAGAAGTTACTAATTGGCGCAGGAAGGAATGTAATGAAGAGAAGCCAGGCCAGCAGGCACAGGGCATGGGCCACTGGCCGGGCACTCCGGGAGTCCTCGCTGCGCGCCACGGGCTGTGCCAGACGGGACACAGATGCGGAAGCCCCCGCGCCTGCCTCGAAGGAGGATGCTCCCGGCGTGCGGGGCAGAGGAGCTTCCACGGAGCCCGCAGGACGCAAACGTGACGGGGAGCCGGACGCAGTGTGCTTGCCACCTGGCGACCAGGACCTCAGCGCTAGCGCAGGCTTGGGTGTGTGATCTACATAAAGTCCTGTCTCCTCGCCCGAGGAGAAGCCCCGCAGGCAGGAGCTCCGTGAGACACACGCGTGTTACCCGGCCTCTGGGGCCGGCCGTGGGGAGCGGCTCCCAGCAGCATCACCCACAACACCTTAGCCCGTGGACCCCTGGCACGTGCACCGCCCAGCTGTTTCAGAAACCACACCTAAAAGGAACAGCTTCACCGGGAGACATCCTGGAGCCAGAAGCTTCAACAGCTCTTCTCACCCTACGGAGGAACCGGCCACAGACCTTTCCCGGACCTGCTCAGTGGGGCCAGCAACTCACAGAAGACTTGGCTGCATCCACCCCCTGAGGGGGATCCTTCTGGTTCCCTGGTGTTATCTTGGCCACCGTTCACACTCCGTATCACATCACCGCAAACACCTCTTCCATAATGAGGTCTCCTCCCGTCACTTTCCCACCCATTATTCTCACCAGGTTCTGAGAGCAACCCTAGCAGGGACACAGGGGCGAGGCTCTCTGCTGCACAAATAAGGCTAACTTTGAAAAGGGGGTGAAAAGAGCACGTGAATGTGTACCAGCTGGCAGACATTTTCTGTTTACCCAGAGCGTATCACCACCCAGGGCGATCCACAGCACGGAGAGGACGTGCTAGAGAATACCCCCGAGCCTCGGATTTCCCAAGTAAAACGAGACCTTGTCCCTGAACCTTTTTGTCAGAGAAAAGAATTTATGCCCCATTGGAAGGGCCACTGGGGCCTCCCCCCTGGCCAATCAACGGGGATGTCAGAGGAAGACTGTGTCTGGTGGAAGGTCAAGCTGTAACATCTTCTTCTTGACCTTTCTCCAACATACAGACAAATCAGGAAAGCATTGAGAGCTCCAGAAGCCAGCCTGGCCCTTCGTTAAGAAGATAAGGTCTGGTGCTAAGTGCTGAGAGCACAGTGGTGGATTGTGCTGAATTTCTGGCCCCTAGACAGATTTATAAGTATATGTAAAAGGCAAAATTATAGAGACTGCACGCGGATCGGTGGTTGCCAGAGGTCCGAGAGGGAGGGAAGGTTGCACGGAGGAAGCATAGGGAATTTTTTGAGGGCAGTGAAACTATTCTGCATGGCACTATGATGGTGGATACGACACTATGCATTTGTCAAAACCCATAGAATTTTGCAGTGGAGTCAACCTTAATGTATGCAAATGAAAGAAAAATCATTTTAGGAGAGTGAGATCCCAGAATAGAATGCAGGCTGAAGCAGAAGAATCTAACTGTATTACAAACACACAAAAGCCCACTGGAGGGGGAAAGGGGGAAACTGTTGACCTCGAGAACTCTGAAAATGAGCAAAGTCTGAGAAGGTTAAAAGCAAAAGGAACAACACGTAAGCACCATCTTCTAATTTTTAAAATCGCTACCCACAGGGGTCCAGGTTGACATTCCTTACAATGCTATAAAGGTATACTGGAACTGAACCATGTGAAAATGGATGGCAGATGGTGGAAGCCAGGTTTTCCACTTAGTGTGGGACGTTACAGACAAGCAAGAGAAGACTAGAAAGGATCTATGTGGTAATGGATTACAGAAGCCCAGATCTTGGTTTCTAATACCATTCTCCAATAAAAGGATCTAAGATTGGATAAATAGATATCCTAGAATGAGGGCAAGAAATAACACAATGAGCCTGGAGCATCTTGTAGAGCCTGAAAGGAAGAGTAGACTCAAACCACTCAGTAGGTTGGGGATGCCAGCAGGACATAGTAGCCAACGCTGGGACAACGTGAACGACAAAGTAGCACCACGTTATAAACCAAAAGATGAAAATACACACACACATCCACACGTCCATACTGATGCAACAGAAATACATGGCGGAGAGTAGACCAATCTTTTGGGAAGAACTCCAAATAATGTTTCTATCCCACTCTCAAGGAGGTGGACCATCACTTTATTAAAAGTAACTTGCATCGTACTAAGTGACATCCTTCCAATGAGGTAAATTATTTCAGAAACCCGTGAAGCCACCTTATCCAGGTCATCAAGGTGAACATCAACAGTGAGAAGTTCTCTTCGTGGTCTTCCTCCCCAAATCTAGCACCTTTATCCCTACTTTATCTGCTATGGATACATCCACCTCTACTCTCTTTGGATGTTTACATAACAGTTACTATTTCCTATCCTTTTTGCTTTCTACCAGCCAATATCACATTAATTTCTTGTGGGGAATATATATGCTTGGGTCATGTTAATAAATCCACAGTCCCAATCTCTGTCTTAAGGGGACCTATTTAGAGCACTTTATGTCATCATTGATATGTCTGGGCCCAAGTATGCCGCCGTATTTTGTTTTCTATCTTTTTCTTTTTCATGCCTTCCTGTGGGTTATTTGAATGCATTTTAGGATTACATTTTGGTTTTTCCATAATTTTTTTTTAAGATTTTCTTTATTTCGGAGGGAGAGAGTGTGCAGGAGGAGGGGCAGAGGGAGAAGTTAGAGAGTCTGAAGCAGACTCTGTGCTGAGGACAGAGCCCAACTCCCGGCTCAATCTCACAACCCCAAGAACATGACTTGAACCAAAATCAAGAGGTGGACACCTGACCGATGGAGCCACCCAGGTGCCCCTTTCCACATTTTGAGCAGATCTTTCCATATAGCTTTTTAGTGGCTGCTTACTTGGGTCCATAACAAGAAATAGGGTATAAGTCATAGGATCAGTGTTTGTTTATAAGAAACTGTCCAACTGTTTTCCAGGATGGCTACACCAATGTGCTTTCCCAGTATGAAAATCCCTGTGGCTCTGCATCCTGGTAAGCTGTTGATACTGTATTTTTCATTTTAGCTATTCTGATAGATATACGGTTATACTACAGAGGTTTGACTTTATATTTATCTAATGGCTAACAAGGTTGAACAGGAGCATTTCATGTGTTTATCATCCTTTTATCTTTTTGGCAAAGTGTCTGATCAAATATTGTGTCATTTTTAACTGGATTGTTTTCCTGCTCTTAAATGCTGAGAGTTCTTCATGTATTCTGGCTACAAGTCTATTGTCAGATAGCTTATTTGCAAATATTTTATGCCTAGCTGTTGCTTGACTTTTATTTCACAACGATTTTTAAATTTTGAAGTTCAATTTATCGATTTTGTGTTTAATGATGTTTTTGTATCATATCTGAAAACCTGCCGCCTAACTCCAGTTCATGAGGATTTTCTCCTCAAAGCTTCATTGTTTTAGGTTTTATTCGGACAGATCTAGGATACATTTAATTTTTGGGTAAGATGGGAGGTTTAGGTCAAGGCTCTTTTCTTTTTTACATATGGATATCCAATGATTTCAATTTTCCCTTTTGAAAAGATTATGCGTTCTGCACTAAATTGCTTGGGCACCTTTGTCAAAAATCAATTCTATATATTTGTGTAATATTGACTATTCTCATTCAGGAACAGGACACGTCTCCAAAGATCTGACCCCCTACACACATACATACACACACACACACACACACACACACACCCCACTACCAACTTCTTTGTGTTGCTTCCTTGTGTCATTTGGTTTAATTACGCCTAGGAATTCTGGCAACAGACAGGCCCCATGCTGACTTCCACTGTGTCCTTGCACTCTCGGGAGTGGAGAAACCTGTATCGCTCCCTATTACCTGACAGCGAGACAGACTTGCTTCTGCATATCGGTGCCCATGAAACCAGCCTGGCCTGCAGTCCCCCTTCCAGACACCACACTAGGAAACAGAAAACATGCCTCTGCAACCTCCTCCTTCACTCCTCTCCCTCTCCCTGTATGAATCCCTTCAAGGAAGTTCTATCTCATACAAAGTATTTTATGTAAATGGGTTCTTGTAGGTCTGACCCTGACACGTCTAAATCTCAGTGGAAACACATCTTAGCCTTCCATGCAAACCCTTATATCACATTCAGAATATTTTTCCATGTTTTCACAATGTCATCAATAATGAGATGACTGGAACTTGAACCAAAATGATGAGCGCATGAATGGAGGAAATGCTACATATTACATGAGTATTACAAAGAATAAATCGGGCTCTAGTCCCAGATTCAATATGGAGCTTGAAGAAGAGGGTGGAATGCAAAATCACTCTTCTCATTCTCAGTGGGAAAAGCAGGAGGTGATTCGTAAAACATGAAATACGGGTGAGTTCGGTTGTAAACATACGATGAATTTGAGGTGCTTAATGAAGACTTTAAGTGGAAATACTCTGCAGAAGGTTGGAAATGTAGGTGAGGACCTCTGAGAATAGGAAAAGGGGAGCCATCCATAGAAGGTGAAGAGTCAAGCTGTGAGAATAAAGGCTTTCTCTGAGGGAGAGGTCACACAGAGAAATGGAAGACTTGAAATTGATAAGTAGCGTTCAAGTGGTGGACGGAAGACCAGGGGCTAAAAGGGGTCATTGTCAACAGAATAGGGCTCGTTGCAAAGGAGCAAAGAGCTCTCCTCTACCGTAGGCATTAAATTAATTTCAGCTTTAATGTAAGCAGTTTTTTGTTGGCTCTTGGTGCTGTTTTGGGTATTTGCTCTGCTAGCGAATACTCAGTATCACTATCTACCTCCCTCGCCCAGCTTTCTCTTCTTCAATAAGGAGAAAGAACCTTCTGATATCTGTGCCCTGTGAACACCAGAAGACTGAAACCCCACACTAACACCAATAATACGATATCTTTAAATAATCCTTTCCAATGTTACCCTTTCAGAAAAGATCATCCCTACTTTCAGCAGTTATATTGCCGCTAGATATTTTGTGATTATTTGCATCTACACATTACTGTTCCTTTTAAAACAATCCAAAAGATTCTTTATATATTCAGGAATTCTGCAGATCATATCACAAAGTATTCAAAGTATTATGTTTCTCAGTTTTAAGTAATATATGCCCATTCTGGAAAAATAAAATATAAAATACGTAAGAAAGAATATAGGAGTGATTTTTAAAATCCAACTGGACAGTCTTCTTTTAGTCTTTATTTTTTACATTTCTGAGATGGTATTTTATATAGAGTCACATTTTGCTTTTTCATTTAATATAGCAAAAGATTTCATTTCCACTATTGCAGATTCTCAACGATAATATTTAAAAGCTTCAAAATATACCATGATATAGATGTTCAATACCTTCTTTAGTCATTAGTTTTTAGCATTTGGATTGCCACCTCACTTTCTTCAGTACAAAAAAAAATCTAGGAAAACATGGCTTCTATTTTTTAAAATAATCCATTTTGGCTCATCCTCCCATGAAACAGTTTTAATTTGAATATCAATTTCAGTGAAATGCAAAAACATGGTGTTCATGGATGCCGTGACACGCAGGTCCTTCTGTATGTGAAATCCCCACAATGCATAAAAAACGGTCCAATTTTTTTTCCAGGTAATAAATGCAAACCTAGAGTTAATCCTTCTACTTCAGTGCATTAACCCCGACTCTTTTTTCTAATAACTCTATTTCCTTTCCCTTAAAAAAAATCATTCTAATTACTTTCAATCATTTTGTGCCTTAACATTCACTGGGCTTTGGCTATTTACAGGTATCCCAACAAGCAGAAAGAACGTCTACCTTTCTTATAGTCAAGTATCCAGATCAATATGCCTGTTGCTGTAAGATATTATGTTAACGTTTTTCTGATGTTTTTTCCTGGGACTGGATTCTCAGGAACTGTGCACAATGGGGCTTGGGTATGTAGCAGATAGTTATGATCAAGGACTAAAAATTTGTTGACAGTTTAGGGACGCCTTGGTGGCTCAGCGGTTGATTGTCTGCCTTTAGCTCAGGGCATGATCCCAGAGTCTGGGATCGAGTCCTACATCTACATCGGGCTCTCTGCGAGGAGCCTCCTTCTCCCTCTGCCTGTGTCTCCACCTCTCTCTGTGTCTCTCATGAATAAATAAATCTTTAAAAAACTTTGTTGACAGTTTATAGAAAATTTTCAACCAATTTAAAATATGTAATAGGAGTAGAAACACAGAACATAGAGCTATCGAGTTTTCTCCAGAAACAACTTTCCTGTGTCAGTTAAAAGAGACATGGATATGATCCAGTACTGCATTTTATAAATGAGGTAACAGAGTCTGCAAAATTTTAAGGGACCTGTCCAACATGAAGCTAGCCAGTCCATGGCTGATTTGAAATTAGTATATTTTGTGATACTATCCTGCACCATAAAGATGGATAATTGAAAGTTAGCTGAAAAATATATCTGCCCTGGGAAGGTAAATCACTCAGTGGGAAAATGTGGGATGACTTTAAGCTTTAATTTTAAATCTCATTGGAAGTACAAATGCAAAAGATGAAAAAGACAGTAAGAGTTGGACAAAGTCTGACTCATGATTCATCTGCTGTGTCCCAGCCATGGTGATGGAAGGGAAGGAGGCATCTTGAATCCTGCCTTACTTCAACCACTATGAATATGTTAATAATCTCACGCCCTTTCCAGCCATCTTCCTGTGCTGCATACACACTCAAGGGTTATAGGTTAAGGCATTTTTGTCAGGCCTTATAGAATTTATACATATTTTCTCTTACCCAAGGATAGAACTTCCAATTTATCTTCAGAATCACTTTGATTCTTGGGATGCCAGAGTGGCTCAATGGTTGAGCGTCTGTCTTCAGCTCAGGTCGTGATCCTGGGGTCCTGGGATTGAGTCCCGCATTGGGCTCCCCACAGGGAGCCTACTTCTCCCTCTGCCTATGCCTCTGCCTCTCTCTGTGTCTCTCATGAATAATTTTTTTTAAAAGTCACTGTGAATCTTTAAATGATTCTTTCCAAAATGAATGAAATCTTCCCCAAGGTGACTTTTCCTCCATTATTATTTACATAAATATCTGGAACTTTAAAATGACAGCTTGTCTTACTGAAAAAAAATAAAGAGCAAAACAAAAAGGGAAATACTAGGTTTAGTTTTTTGGGGCACACAACTACGCAAGTCAGTACATGTTTAAAAACAACATACCTATAGGTCTCCCAGTGTGATTAAGTGCCATGTTTTGTACAAAACAGTTCCCCATCAAGTATCTATCTATGGAAGGAAAGAAAGAAATATGGAAAGGAGGAAAAAAAGGAGGACAAGAGAAAGGAGAAAGTATTTGATCTATAGACAAAGATGGGGAAAAGAACCAGTGTAATTGAAAGCTAACCATGTGTTGGACATTTGACTTATAGTCTTATTTTGTCCTAACAAATAAAATAGAAATTTTATCTGTACTTAGCTGTTGAAGGAAATGAAGCTCAAAGTTCATATACAGTTAAGGGACCGTGGGGAGAGATTCAAACTGCTACCCCTACACAGTGTTCCCTGTCTTCGTGATCATATTTTGCATGGATTCCTCAAACGGCTTCCTAAGACATGTCCTTGCTTCCACTCCTGTACCACCCAACAGTGACCATTACCTATACCCCATCCACTAGTTCTCACTTCCACTCACCACCGTGCACCCATACCCCTCCCTTCTGTTACAAGAATATAGAGAATGAACCTAGCTTTGGGTCTTTCAACTTCCTAATGCCGCCTGCCTGCAATGCTTTCCCCCAGATCAGAGGATCACAAATCATGGCCTCTAGGCCAAATTCTACTCCTCCACACATTTTTATAAATAAAGTTGTATTGGTACACAGCCATCCTCTTCTCTTACCTACTGCTGCGCTCATACTTTAACGGCAGAGTTGAAGAGGTAAGACAGACGATGCAGGTTGCAAAGCCTAAAATATTTACTATCTTAACTTTTTCAGGAAAAAAAATGCCAATCCTCGCCTAGACTGTGGCCTGGTTGGTTCTATGTGGTCACTCAGAAGAGGTTTCCATCTCAAACGTCACTTCCGAAGAGTGGCCTTACGTGACCACCCAGTCAACATAAGGCAGATCCTTGCCATGGATCCTATCATCTGTATTTTATTATCCTTACGACACTTATTTTACTCATTTAGTCCTTGTTCCTTATCTAAGTCCTCTTTTTAGAATATGCATTCCAGAAGAGCTGTGACATTCCGGGTCTTGTTTACAACATTTGCTGGTTATCAGCAGAGAAATCTTTGATGGATATTTGTAATGAGCGAATATGTGATAGAACCCTTGGTTTTCATTATTTCAGAACTCAATATTTTCCACTATCCTATATTTTCTAACAAGAAAAGCATGTTCTGGCCATAGGAAAGAACAATGTATAATTAAGCACATTTTTGCTCAATTCTGCAGATCTATTTCAGATTCAGTAGAGACAGACATCACACCGCCCTCAGGAAAACCATAAAGCCTACAAAATGCAGAGTACACTCCAACTTAATTGGCAGTGCCATACCACAGACCTATCTGCAATAACCAGGCAAAAACATCTGGAAGGTTTCCATGGGGAGAGGAGCTTGTTCTGGGAGAGTCCTAGAAAACACTTCCAAGTAAGCAGTTTGTCTTTTGAGCTCAGCAACTTTGTTTTTCTCCTTGCAGCAGCCTCTCCTTCCCGTGACGCAACCGCCGTCCTCCTACTGACTATTCCCAGTGCATCCAAGACACCCCAGTTTGAAGCCCACAAGCAAGACAGCCACCCATGCTTCTGACATTCCTTTAAAGCTGACTCCTTTTGAGGCCTATTCAAGACTTTCATCAGCAGCTCAGGGCTGCTGCTTAGTCCACTGACCAGGTAAAAAAAGAGCTGGTAGTAAGTCAGCTCATGTGTTGCCCCTCCCTGAGAGGACCTCTAGTCCTCAAAAGCCATTGTCTTCATTTAGAAGGTCATTAAGGACAGCAAGGTGTTTCAAATCCTTTGGTAAGCCAACTTACTCTCTTTACCTCCAGGCGGTCTCTGAATGTGTAATATACCATCGAACGATTCTTGCTTGGGATCCAAATGGCTCTAACTGGGACATTAGCCATCGCTTTACAAATCTGTGAGGTGAGGGTATAGGATCAATGATCGCTAAGTCCCATCGGTTACAAGAACCTATGCTTCTAGGATACCCACCAGAGACTTTGGGGCAGTGCAGAAGCATGTAGACGTGAAGGTCACATCGATGGGAGTTACAGTGTTCTGTGGTCTGTGGAAAACCCCTTAATCTCTCACAGCCTCAGTTGCCTGGGACAACACAGCAATAACAATGCCCGCCTCTTGTGTGGTTACGAGAATCCAAATATGCTAACTGCATATAAAGCACCCAGAGCTGCCCTTGCTAATAAATGGCAACTATTTATTTTCATTATTATTTTTCTACTTGGCTCTAGCCTCAGCAAATTTATGGTAGGATCCTGAATGACACTGGTTATCTTTTTATGAAATTTTTATCTTAGGAAGTGCGACACTAGAATTTCAGAGAACTAGCAAAGCCGGGAAGGGTTGATCATGAGCCAATGAGGACTAGGGCACGGATCGGAGTTCAGGGGGCTGACAGAACACAGCCCCACAAGTCATCTATTTTTTACCTTAAATCAAGAAGCCTGTTCTCAGAGAGAGAGTATAAGGATCCCAGGGGGAGTGTAAGTTTGAAAGAGGAGCTGGCTTTCGTCCCTGAACTGATGGACAGCTCCTGATCATGTAACCACTGGACCCGGTCTCACCAAACGAAGATCTACAAAGGAAGGCAAACGCTGCAGTAGGCTTTAGGAGCCCAGACGTGGCCAGAGGAAGGCCATCTTACACTAAAGAGACTTGGGACTTGGTAAATCTCCTTATATTTACCAAATTTCTTAGCATTGAAAACCTTTACTTTTAAAACTTATCCAATTTATTCTGTGTAATGAAATGAAGAAAATCATATTCCCCAAAATTCCTCTTAGGGAGACTTTGTATTTATTCAAAAGAAATTACTTTCTTTGGAGTATGAGACCCTAAGGAAATGCTCAAGTAACACAATACAGCAATTAAATTGTTCCGCCTAATAAAAGGATGAGCAAGTCTAACCAGGGAGAGTGTGGGGAGGGAGAGAGGGTAGGAGGAAGGAAGATGGTGAGGAGTGGGCGCCGGCGTGGGGTGTGCTGCTGGTGGGGGCAGGTGTCCTACTGACTGGCAGAGAAGGGACTTGGGAAAAGAGTAAAGATGTCTAATGGGGGTTGGGGGGTAGGTGGTTTGCAAGAGCGAGTGTACAGTTCAAGTCCCTCCCTGTGATTCCCCGGAGATATCTGCAAAAGTGCCATTTGTACTGCACCCTGCCTTTGTGCATGGTCTCGTAGGGCTGAAGAAGCGCTGAGTTCTGTGTTCAAGTTAGTCCGGGGAGAAAACAATGTTCCAGGGAATCATAACTCGGAGAACAGTGCGGATGAGGGAGAAAGAGCTAATATCTGAGTCAGACACAGTTCTGTTTCTTTAGAGCGTCTCTTAATATTTTTAATGAAGTTTTAAAAAATTACTTCATCCCCACTGTTATACGGAAAACGAAGACCAGAGAGAACTCAAGTGTGGTAGGAAGACTCTCTTCCCATGGTGGGGGGGTGGTGCGGGGTGGGCAGACAGACTCAGAAGACTGGGTTCAGGGGGCAAGTCTGCTGTCTGTAGCCCTCCCAGCCGAGCACCCCCTTGCAGGGACCTGCCCAGCGCACTCTGAGGGGAATTTTAGGTGTTTCCTATTGGAGGCACTGCTTGTCCAAAAGAAATAAAATGTGAGCCCACAGACATAATTTTAGTTTTTGGAATAGCCAAATTAAAAATTGTAAAAATAAAGACTTAATGATATCTTTTATTTAACCCAATCTCCCTAAAATATTGCCATGTCACCGTGTAATCAGTACAAAAGTTATTAATGAGGTGTTCTACATTTTTTATGCTAAGTCGTTGAAATCTACTGTCTACTTTATTCTGACAACACAGCTCAATCCAGACTGGCCATATTTCAGGTGCTCCGCAGCCACACGTGGCTGGAGGCCACCATCCTGGGCAGCCGTGCTTTCAGGGCAGAGTCCCAGATGGTCACAATCACAGAAAAGTAGAGGAAATTCTCAACTGGATCCATGGACAAACTGACAGCTACTCCACATGTAGAATATTAATCATATAGCACTAGGCTGTGGAAAACTTTTAAATTATGAATAGACGGTTTAAGCAAGTAGACTCAACAATTATTGAGTATTAGTACTTGGAGCTGCTAAAAACAGGCACTTCCATATATTGTATCTAATCCTCTCAAAGAAAACGTCTGAGGATCGTTATGGAAATGGAAACTGGAAATGGCAGATTTGTGCCCAACATCCGCTTCATCCTTCTTCTACTTGGCCTTCCTGAAGGACAAGAGAGAAAGCTACTGCATTTCCTAGACTTTGAAACTATTTCTCAGGGTGAATTACAATCAGCCAATCAAATCCACACGAGTGAGATCTGGAGCCTGGATGTGAGGCCAAGACAGCATGTCTGGGAGTTTTGCCCTTTCTCCTGGTGCAGGGGACTGACTTTTCAGCAGAATTAGAGGGGTGCCACTGTCCAGTCCCTACCTGTGGACTCAGAGGAGTACCACCCGTGCTGCTGGGCCCCATTGGAGCAAATACTGTGTGGCCCTGGAGACACTGGCAACAATGGCAGCACCTTTCTACTTATGTGGACTCTTGCATGTCGTGGATTCCCCGGGATGGCCATAATGCTGTAGGTTCTGGAGCCGTCTGTCCTGCTTATCCGAGAGATGGGAGTTTCCTTGAGGACTCCATTCTGCGGTATGAATGCAGAGATGATTCCCTAATGTCATGCTAGATTCTGTTCTTTCCTCCCAGTGACTCTGTAAAGCCATTCACACAGACCACTGCACTGAGCCATCACGTCAGTGGTACCATGCTGGTCGGGAGGGGTGAGTTCAAGATGGCTAGCATGCCACAGGGCTTGGTGGGACACAGGCACTTCATAGTGAGAAATCCCAAATGCTGAGAAATTTGCCATCTCAGCTCAGAACTCCAGTGGTCAGAGGTCAGAGGTCAGAGGTATGCTAGGACAGCCCCTCAAGGGGAAAAACCAGCTGCTGTATCTTTTATCCCTCACCACAGCATAGGAAGCACAGACACCTGATAGGTCTCTGCGGGTTCTGAAGGCAATATACTCCTTACCCGAGCAAAATGTTCTGGCCCTTGATACTACATCAGAAGCATCCAACTCCAAGCAGGGCTTAGAATAGGACAGAGCTCTGCAGCAGATCCAGGTTGGACACAATCAGCCCTGTCACCTGGCCATATACACTGGCAGATCTCACAGTTCTGGCTGGGTCACTGGTAGGAAAAAAATGCAGTGCGTAGTTTACAGTAAACTCTAAGGGGAGGATCACAACCCAGATCTCAGGTTATGGAGCAAGGTCATACCATGTAGGACAGAGAATTACATATTTTTGGAAAACAGGCTCCTGGCGTGGTATTGAGCCCTAGCAGAGAAAAAAAAAATGTTTGACAATAAGATGCCAACTGTCCATGCCAAATGGCCTTCATGTGTTATCCCTCATCCTGTTTCACCATCAAAGTCACCACCAGGTGCGGAGCTTTGGTGACACCACAAGTCAATCACGGAGACCTTTCTAGAGGATGGTGGAGGACGAAGGGAACTTAGAAGTGAGAGCAGAGGGAAGAAATTCTTACTATCAGTCGTGGCCTCCAAACCAACTGCAATGACGAGGGCTGCCACTTTCCCCACCACCCTCCACCCTGTAGGCCGCCCTTCGGGAAGGGGCTCTACCGAAGCCTCGATGAGCCACCTCCCAAATGCACACAGAGAGTGGATCGGTGCAGGATTGAGGGCACATTGGGGCAGACACAGAGACACTCTGCTTGGACCTCCCTCTCAAGAAAAGATGTGTTCCCCATGTCTAAGGTCCACCCGGGCTTGTAAGTCAGGTCACACTCTTGGGGTCCCCCAGGCTAACAACCAGCAAGACTGGGGCACAACGGCCTGGCCATTCCCAGCAAGTGATCCCTTTAACAAGCCGAAATTCCTCCCATGTTCTCCCCCCGGGGCTGGCAGCAACTCCATCAGGTAGCCACCATGGTCCGCTGACCCCTGCCCCCCATCCTTGCTGTCCCCCCACTTTCCCACAGGTGTTTCTCTACAGTAAACACAGGTTCTGTTTCCTGGAGGACGCAGCTGAAACCAAGGGTCCCTTTTGTGATGAGATTTGCTTCTTGGTAGGGAGAAACCTAATAAATATGTTAAACATGATTTCCATGAAAATAATACAGGGCAAGGGGATCATGAGTAATAGACGGGTTATTCACGGGGCTGGGCCTTTAAAGCCTCTCGGAGACAACACACCTGAGGAGAGACCTGACTAAAGCACAGATCTGGGAGACAAACGTGTGAAGATAGACTCGTTTTTCTCCCACATTCACCATAGTACATTTTCCTAACCAACCTCAGCCCTATTTGCTGGATTCTTAGCTCATGACCTGGTCTTCTACGTCATTATAGAATCATACAGTCATTATAGAATCATATAGTCATTATATCATTATACCAAAAATACCAAGACATTTTTGACATAGATTCCTCCAAATCTCTTAACCCAGATCTATCTTTATTCTCCCTTTCTTTTCCTGTGACCCTCTCTCTGGGGAAGAGTGTGTTCTCATGGCCAACACTAATCTCTCCATTTGTAACTGAAGACAAGCAATGTAGTGGTGTTCTCAACTGCCAAGAAAAAATTATGCATTTCTGCCTCCAGGGAACACTGCCATTTTCACAGAGTACGACTCAGAAACTGCTGATGTTTCATAAAATAAGACTAATGAATCTCAGTGCCACATTGAAAAAGGACGTGTTCAGTAAAGTGTTCGTTAATTCATCACTTAGTGAGCACCTGCTAATGGGCCTGGTTTTAGCCGTGATAACAGAAAGATAGCCAGCACCCCAAATCTTGGGCCAGCTGTCTCCTGCTACAGATTGTTAATAGGGCATTCTAAGGATTTTTAATAGAGCACATTCTTGTAGATTCCTAATAGGGCATATTTTGCATGGATGACACTCTAGGAAAATGTGTGCTTGCCCTAAAATACAGTGCCCTACTTCTGATGAGCTAGGCCGGCTCATGTGTGCTGCTCACAATGTCCCTCAGCCGGTCTAACTTGAGGTCAAGATTTAAAGCCTTAAATGACTTGCTGGCTTTTTCTACCAGGTCTACTCCAGGAATTGGACCCAAATATTTTTAAAAAATAAAATAGTAAAACAAGGGAAAGACAGATCTTAAAAGTAGGAACCTGGCTTCCCAAGGCCCAAGTACAGCGACCCAAGGAGGCTTCCCTCTGTGCCCATCCCAGCACTGGTGGCTTTTCCTGGCGCACAGATGCTCCAAAGCCCAAAGCAGTAGATGCTATTGCTACTCCAGCCCCCTTTGAAATAAGAGAAGCAGCAATAATCCCAACTGACAAAGTTCTTGACAAAACGTTTCTATAATGTCTTTGATCCATTTGTTGAAAGAGAAAAACCTGTTTCCCCCCAACACCCCCACTAAACTATGGATTCCCCCCAAACTGATGAACTTTTGCTTGTCGAATACTCATCCTGCTTTTCAAGACCTGTCAGAAATAACCATATAATAGGTCACTGAGAAATCAATCCACAAATAGCTCAGCCTTTTCTATGTAGGAGGATGTGAGTCCAGTTAGGCTTCTCACCATTGCCATCTGGAAAACTCTGAAGAGCTGCTTCCATGTACAGACATCACCCACTCAGACCTTGCAGCTCCAGTTTCTTCCCCTCTCCTGCAACTTCATTCCTATTTCTGAAATTGGAATTTCCTGCCATTGTGGCAACAGTAAAGACTTTGGAGACCATGGCAATGAACTTAGGGAAAATCTTTATCCATTTCACAACCAGATGAATCATCGTTTCTCATAAAAAAAAAAAAAACAAGTCTTCTACTTGTCCAGAACTGAAATCCACGACTATTAATGTTAAAACCAAACCCCTTCAAGTGTTCAGTACGCCATGTGCAGTGTGTTCTTAGGCACAGCGTCTACTCTGATCCTCAAACACCTGTGACACAAGCACAGCAGGAACTATTCTAGAAAAACTGTCATTCGGCATCAGGCTCCCTGCTCTTCCCTCTGCCCTTCCCCCCTCCCCCCCCAATTCATTCTCTCTCTCAAATAAATAAAATCTTAAGAAAAAAAAAAAAAAGGAAAGAAAAACTGCCTTAATCCCCAATCTATATGGTCTGATCCTCAGAACTCATCTTTGTACCATATGACCCCATCACTGGTCAAAATATTGAGTCAGGGAGATCCCAATGAGATCAGTCTTATTCCCTCTATTAGGAATTGAACTCGAACAGAAAGAGAAATGTGGAGAAGTGGAGAGAGGAAAGAACAAACAGGGGGCAAAGACGAAAAGCAGTGGTCCATGGAGACAGAACATTAAGGTGGAGCGCTCTGATCAGAGAAACAGCTATCTAGGGAAAAAGAAATGCAGAGTTTGTAGAGAGAAATAGGCCCCAAAACAAGACGTCATGCTGAAACTTCAGCACCATAACCTAACTTCATCCCAAGGTCTGGCTACATTCTTGTCCTTGAGCTTTATGAGATGCTGCTATAACTTGCAGTAAATTTTCCTTTTCCTTAAGCTAGGCCTGATTTCTAGATTTGTAACCACCATAAAAAAAGGTAAGATTCAAAGTGATTAAATTTATCCAAGATCACAAAAATCACATGATTGGATAATGGATGAAAAATCCGAAATCAAAGTCTAACCCCCTGACTTCCAGTTGATTAATTATGGAGAAATGTTCTATCCCACAACGTCTACTTAAAGAGATAGTGAGTATAGGAAGATTCGTACATTAAATTCAAAAGGAAAGAGTGCAAAAATTTTAAAAAGCCAAGACAATCATAGGTTAAATGGTGGCCCCCAAGAAGATATGCCTGCTGGGAGTCTGTACCCAGGACTGGGGGAGGGAGGGAGTCTTTGTAGATGTAATCAAGGATTTGGGGATGAGGTCATCCTGGATTAGGGTGGGCCTGGATTCCAATAATAAACGACTTTACAACAAGGAACAGGACAGAGAAGTTGAGATAAAGACCAAAACAGAGCCTGTAGTGATGGACTTAGGAGCTAACAGATACCAAGGACTGCCAGCCAGCAGCCACCAAGCCTTCAGCAGCTAGGGAACAGGCATGGGAAGGCTCAACCCTAGGGGTACCTTGACCTCGAACTTCTAGACTCCAGAAGTGTGAAAAAATAAATTCAAGTCACCAGGCATCTGGTCACTTGTTATGGCAGCCCCAGGAAGTCAATGTAATGATTAAAAGTGTAAATAAATATGAAAAGTAGAGACATTAGAAAGTAAGCACTTAAGAATACATGACGGTGGCCTGTGGTATTTGAACTACCATGTGAGAAGGCTGGAGGTCAATAATCCCTGGTTTCCCTTCTCGTCACCCAGTCTTTAACGCCTGCTCAGGGCATGCTGGGGGCACTCATGACGTGCGAACCTGTGCTGGGGAGTTGCCCTGTTGAGGTCCAGGCTACTCGAGAGGAACTATTCTAAACCTTTTATTTTCATTTATTTGGTAAAGGATTGAGGTTGTTTTTGTTTTTTTCCTGCTCTGACTTTATCAGGAAAGAAGGAAGACATCTTTGTCCTTCCTCATTAACAACAACCTACATAGTCCCTGCTCCTCCACCGCGCCCCCACCCCTTCACTCCAAAACAGAAACGGTGAGTTGTTTCTCACTCTGGAAGCTCCGCGATGCCGGAGAGAGAGAAACACTACTTTCTGCATATTTCTCAGAACGAGAAATCTTTGTGTTTCAAAAATGGAGATTAGGGCGATTAGGATGGTTTGTCCACAAGTGGGAATGTGGACGCTGTGGCTCGAAGGGGAAGAGTGGGTGGCGTAGAGCTAAGGGGGCTGAATTCCCTAAAACCCGAGAGGATCTGGTGAGCTGAAAGGGCTGGGTGTCATGGAAATCTGCAGGCTCCTCACACACAGTGCCCCATAAATAGAAAGATCGCAGAGGGAAAACAGTTGTACGAATACCCATGGAGACCAAACTCTATGAAAAGAACCAGTTTCATATTTTGAAATTAGAATATCTAAGGGCATCCTTTATTTGTTGCTTGCTGAAAGGAAAAGCAGGTCAGGGCACATGAAGGGTTTGCTTCCCTACCACCTTCTCTTTCATTAAAAAGCAAAACAAAACCCCTATATGATTTACAGAGTAATGCGTTAGATTAACATATGGTTGATTAGCTCACTTGCAATTTTAATGAAAAATTCTGTTTTCTGCACCATAATGTGTAATGTATTTTTATACGGGAAATGAAGACAGGTCTTATATGCTCCCCAGTTGACGGTTACATCTCAAGAGGAACTTAAATAACTCACACAAGTTGGGTATTTAATGAAAGAATATTCTAGGAGGAATTTGTGACAACTAGCCCCCAAAGAACCTGGGACTACCTCAGGAAGCTCAACAGAACCAGACGCACAACCTCTATTCGCGTACGTTCCCTGCTCCTTCACGTTCTGTGCCCACAACGTTAGCGGACTAATGAAAATTCTGCGACGTCTTCTCATCGACCTCAATAAATGACCGGCTCTGTGTGTTGAAAAGACAAGCAACACGGCACAACGGGGACTTTCCTACTGGGGGTTTTCACTGTCACATTAAAAATGTTTTTGATCATGGCTAAGTGAAAGATTTTAAAATCCTAATTCCTCCCTCCAATCCTCACCCACCGCAGGAGGGGGGCCCCTTCCAGTGGACTCTCAGGCGCAGGCACAAGACTCCTTCCTCACTGTCTGCAATTGCACCTGCCCATGTGTCTCTGAGCGGCCTCAAAAATAGGGTCCCAGCCCCACCAGGGGAGGGAGGAGACTCAACAGCACAACTTCCCATGGGATTGGATGAGAGGGAATTTCTGACAAACTTCATTTGATTTAGAAAAAGAAACGAGACGTTTATAGTCCCTAAAGACCTGCGAATGGATTCAAATCTACCACTTTGCATGCGGAGAATCTATGCTTAAGACGCTCATGTGTTTATTACTCAAATAGGATCATTCGAGCAAAGTTGAGCGATGTTGACTAAAGACATCTTTCATCTTTTGTAATGAGTGTACTTATCGAGAGAAAAAATTAAGCTCCGCATGATCTGTCAGAGCTTAAGAAAATGATCTACTCTTAGCCTGTAAAGTATCTTTCCTTTTGTATCTTAGATCTCAGAGCAGAGGCGGAATCTGTACTTTCCCAGTCATCAAACTCAGAAAAGCAGCCTCACTGGGACCCAAACCAGTCATAACAGGTGGAATCTTCACCCTTGTAACTTCTACAACTCGTATGCCACCCCCCCCTTCCGAGGACCACCAGAGCAGCTTGTCACTTGTGCTGTGGCCTCAGTACTGGTCACTCTGCTCACCAGCCAGGTCCCTCTGGGCCTTGAGCTTCTGTAAAAGTCCTCCCGCTGGTTCTCTTCTGGTTGCTGAAAAGAGCCCTGCGGACTCCACACGGTGACGTTTCCTATTACTGTTCAGGGCTGCTCTCCCCTCCATCCCAGCCAGCCTCACTCTTACCCCTAGGACCCCACTCTCAAGGGCCCCAGGGTCTCCACCCCCAACCCAAGTCCCACCTCAACCACTTTGGCCAGGATTGGACATGCATTCATTGCACAAAATAACAGTTGCCTTGAACATAAAACCCGGAGAAATTTCTGTTGCCTAGTCTTTAAAAAAAAATATTTATTGATCACCTATTGATTGGTGAGTAAAATACATTTACTCTGCGTATTTTGTTATGTGCAATGAACAAGATGAGCGAAGTCCCTGCTTTTTTTTTTTTTTTTTTTTGTAGTATGTGGTACCAAATGATAGGAAATAACTATATAATCCATGAGATGGTAATAAATACTAAGGGGGGAGGACCCTTGGGTGGCTCAGTGGTTTAGCACCTGCCTTTGGCTCGGGGCGTCATCTCGGGATCGAGTCCCACATCAGGCTCCCTGCATGGAGCCTGCTTCTCCCTCTGCCTGTGTCTCTGCCTCTGTGTGTGTGTGTGTCTCTCATAAATGAATAAATAAAATCCTTAAAAATTTTTAAATACATACATACATACATACATACATACATACATACATACATACATACTAAGGGGAAAACAGTCGAGGCGGCCAGGAAGTGGCTACGGTAGGTGGAGGGCCCTGTCGTGTGAGGGATAACTCAGACAGGTATTACTAATAGATATTTACAGCAGAAACTTGAAGGAGCAAGGAAGCCAATCAGGAAACTTTCTGGGGGAAAGTTCCTTATAGAAGGAAGAGAATCCTTCCCGTGGTCTGGTGGCAGGACTGAGCTGGGCGTGCTCGGGAGCAGTGGGTCTTGGACGCGGCCCCACCTCGGAACCACCTGGCGGTTTAGAAGCAAGCGCGGATGCCTGGTCCACCCCCTGAGGCTGTGACTTCACTGTTCGGGGCACGGCCTGATATCAGGATTTTTTAAAACACTTGCCCAGGAGATTCTCGTGTGCAGGGAGGTTTGCACTATGAAAATACGGGAAGGTTACCGCGCAGTCCCGCAGCCCATGTCAACAGTCAGAAACAGAGTAGCGTGCTTTGCTCCACCCCAGAAATAAAATTTCTGCTGTTTATTTTAGAGGCAAATAGCTGGGAGTGGACTTGGCTAGGCTTGGAAGCTCCCCAAGTGAGTGCAATGAAGAGAGAAACGAGGGAGTTGAGACTATGCAAGAGAGTGATTATCGTGAGGGACCAGGGACCTAAGCCAGGTAAGAAGTTAGGACCAGAGGAGCAGGAAGACTGCTGTGTGATCAGTGAACCTCTACCTCTGCTCCCAGTTACAAAGTGCTGGCTTTCTTCACGCCACCAAGCAAGTTTCTGACACCAGCCAGGTATCCTGCAAGGCCCGTCTCACACTGTCCATGCAGAGACAGCACCAGAGCGTCACAGGTTAGGGGCTCAGTCCCACACGACCGTCACCCACCACACTTCAGATCCCAGTTGCAAGTCCAGGTTGTCCCCTGTGCCCCTGAGCAGAGTGGCTCAAGTAAGAGGTTCCCACCACCCGTCTCAGGTCTGGACCAGCTTGCTAGAATGGATCACAGGACTCAGGAAAACAGCTTACTTACTAGGGAATAGCCAGAGGGAAGAGATGCCCGGGGTGAGGTGTGGGCACTTCCATGCTCCCCCTCCGGGTGTGCCACTCTCCCCCAACCTCCTTCTGTTGACAAACCTGGAAGCTCTCGGAATTCTATCCTTCCGGGTTTTATGGGCATTTCATTATGAGGCATAATTAAATTGTCCACCACTGGTCATTAATTCAACTTTCAGTGCCCCTCTGCCTCCCTGGAGGTCAGGGGTGGGGCTGAAAGTTCCAATCCCCTAATCACAAGGGTGGCCCTGCTGGCACCCAGCCCCCAACCCTAGGTGCTTTCCAAAAGTCACCTCGTTAACAAAAGACATCTTTATGACTCTCATCACAGGAAATTCCAAGGGTTGTAGGACCTCTGTGCCAGGAACAGGATGGAGACCAAGTGTATTTTTTTTTCCTTTAGGGAGGGGGGTGGGGAGGGGCAGAGAGAGAGGGAGAGAGAATCTTAAGTAGGTTCTATGCCCAGCATGGATTCTGATGTGGGGCTTGATCTCATAACCCTGAGATCATGACACAAGCTGAAATCAAGAGTCAGATGCACAACTGAGCCACTCAGGCGCCCCATAAATACCCATTTCTTATGCATCACACAGTATCACAGAACCCAAGTCCTATTTGGGCTGAAGACTGGTTCCCTTGGATGCTAGAGGGAGAAGTCGAAAGGGAGGAAGCTCTGGTTTTAGAGATCACAGAGGAGATGTAGTTCTTAATAGCAGAAAGATTGTAGGACCATAGAAGTAGGTGATCAAGGTAGAGTGGGGAAAAAAAATCCTTGGAGGCTAAGATAAAAACCAAGGAGCCAGAGTTTTGGAAAGCTAGTCTATGTACAGTTATCCAAATCACCGTGAATTACAGCAGTAGAGATCGTAATCTAGGAGATATAAATATTCAAGGAGTGTAAAAGGGTGACCAGGGATATCCCCAAAGTACCACAGCAAAGACGGACCCAGACAGCGGCGTCTGATCACGAGCTTCAAAGCTGCAAGGGTTTTAAGGGAGGAGGAGGGAAATGGCCTGGAAGCAGCAGGGAGGAGCAGGGAGAGCTATTCCATCCTCGGACCCAGTGCTACCAAGGAAGCGGGAGAGGAAACACCCACTCTAGGAGGAGCCACAGAAGTCGCAGCTGTCCCGGAGCCAGGTTCCAGCATGAGCAAGATGGTAATGGAAGCAAATGGTAAAGGAAACATTTGAGAGAAGACATTCAAGATACTGGGGATGTTGCCAGTGATGGGCTGAGGGAACGCATGGGCATCAAGGGGGTGGGTGAGCGAGTTAGGTTGTGAACGGAGACCTGAGTCATGAGCAGGCCCTGGTGTACATGGCATGTTCTGACATGCATAGAACCCTTCGAACAGCGCCTCGTATATAGATATCTCCGTGTAGATGTCAGCTATTACTCTCAGTACAGTGACTGATGGGAACAGGGATGCTGTTGGTCATGGTATTAGTCCCAACAGATTTTAGGAGCACTGTATTGGTGAATCTATGATTCGGGAAGAAAAGATAGGAATTGGGATCTTAACACAAAGGTATGTGAAGTTGTGACCTTGTCTAAACAGGAGCCAAGTACATAAAAGGGAATGCAGAACCCTGGATCACCAAAATCCTATAAAATTGAAGAAAAGCTACTAAGAAAAAAAAATCCACAAACTTCTGGAGAAAAAGAACACCTTCCACAGATCTGACATTTCTAGAAGTTTCTGAAACTAGAAAACAGTGGCCCAGTGAGCACTGGGTGGTGGTGAGCCTCTCACACACTCTTGGATACTCCTCCCTTCAAAAGGTGGAGTCAATTCCTCTCCCCTGGAGGGGGGTTGTACTTAGTGACTTGCTTCTAATGAGTAGAATGTGCAAGAGTGACAGCATGTCACTTCTGAGACATGGTCATAAAAAGTGCTACGGGCTGCTCCTTGCCCCTCTTCTCGGATCACTAGCTTTGGGTGAAACCAGTTACCACATCCTGAGCCCCGTGTTGAAGCACACATGGGGGAAACTGAGGCCTTTCTTCAAGCACCAGCTGTAACCCAGCAGCCACGTGAGTCGGCCAATGTGGAGCAGATCCTCCGGTGCTGGGTAAGTCTTCAGTGCACCCAGGCCAACACCGTGGCCTCATGAGAGACTGGGCCAGAACCACCCAGTGACACCACTCTCAGCGTCCTGACCCACAGAAATCAGGAGAGAGAACGTCTGCTGTTTTAAGCCCGTCTAAGTTTCAGGGTTACGCGGTATTAGATGGCTCTAACGTGCAATGTGTGACATTAGACAAGACTTGCAATTTTTTTAAGACAAAGTTTTCCAAGTCCCCTTACTCTCTTCTGGGGCACGACACATTATCCCCCACACCCTTCTTAAACTGGATGCAAAACCAATTTAAAAACAGAATGGAGATGATGAGGTGGGAGGAGAGACCTTTCCCTTCACTCACTCCCTGAGCTTTGACTACCAGACGTCTCATGCTGCTAAGCTATGCACCGAGCTCTGCTATAGCAGGAGGGGTTTTGTTTTAAATAACCTCCCTCAAAGCGTAGAAAAGAAATGGATTTCTGGCATAGTTCTGCTGAGGAGCTGCACTATGAGGCAGTCACCATGGCCGGTATAAAAGGTCTGACCACGTACAGATGTTTGACCCTGAGCTCGTGTTGTCCAGGGCTCCTCTTTTGTTGCTTTTCTTTTATTTCTCCTACAATTTGGTGGATTTTCCTTTCAAGCTGCACAAGCAGTACCTACTTGTTGCAAAAATAAAACAACCGCCAATGTAACAAGAAAAAGCCTTTCCCCTTTCCCTCATTTCCAAAGCAATCAATGTTTATGGTTTTAGCCTTTTACCCCTCCCCCACCCCACGTTCATGGACCTACACAAAGATACACGTTTTCCTTTATTTTTGCCTGTCTTAGTCCACGTGCATTATCAATATGCATTTTCTCACTCAAAATACAAATGTCATTTCATATAAATACAAACAGATGTAGCTCATTGTTCTGCATAGAGGCATAATATTCCAAAATGATGGACTACGTTATTTAACTATTGATTAGAAATACTCAAGATGAAAATGTAGTATAATAACCATCTTTTCAGATATATTTTTAACCTACTGAGACCGATGTGTTTAGACCTCAATTTCTCAGTGATTTATGAGTCAACAGGTAAATTTTCTAAGGTTTTATAATAACATTTCAGCTAATTGTAAAAATGTTCATAGCCTTTCACAGTTGTGCCAATGGTTTAGGCGGAGCGTTTCTCCATCTTCTTGACAGGAGCCACAGAGTCCTGCAGCCTGGGGTGAACGTGGTGCCCTGACACTCCTGACTCGCATCGCCACAGTACTCACCCAGCATCTTTGCCTAAGGTTTTGGGATACCGACCCTTCTTTTTGTTTTCATGAGATTTTCTGAAGGATATAAGGTGGGTATTTTGTTTTCGCATTTTTAAATTAATAGGCTTTAGCTTTTAGAGCAGTTTTAGATGAGCTGACAGTACAAAAATTGCCCGCATCTCCAACATTGTCTCCCTCCCCCCCAACCAGCATCTGTTCTAATCCATGAACCAACACCGATAAATCACCATCAGCTAAGGCAACGGTTCAGAGTTCTATGTTGTACACAAAATTCTCACGAATTTTTAAGATGATCCACCATTATAAAGAATCCTACAAATGTTTCACTGCCCTAAATAAAATCACCTGTGTTCCACCTACTGGGCTCTCCTCATAATTCCTGGGTTGAGGGATGGGTAGTGGGGATACTGAAGTCTTCCAACAGTTTTATTTTTTTATTTTAAAGATTTTTATTTACTCATGAGAGACACAGAGAGAGAGAAGGAGAGACACAGGCAGAGGGAGAAGCAGGCTCCCGATGCGGGACTCGATTCCGGGACTCCAGGATCAGGCCCTGGGCTGAAGGCAGGCGCCAAACCTCTGAGCCATCCAGGCATCCCCTTCCAACAGTTTTAAAGTTAAGGTTCTTTCTTATAGGTACATGTGAAAGAGGTCTCAGGCTGTGCTTCCCAATTCAACACCACTGGTAGGATTCCATGTTCTGGGGAGCAGCAGGCAGGGCCTCAGGTCAGACAGCCTCATTCTGAGCTCTGCAATCAGGTGGGGCCGGTGGCTGTGTTCCCCTGTTGGCCAAGGTCGCTGGCTAGGCTCTCTGGACAGGCAGGGGCTCCAGCTGTAGTCTGAGGTTGGGTAGGGCTGGAGATTGTTCTCCAAAATTGGGCAGCTCGCTGAGTTCCCTGGTTCATCCCCACAAGTTCTTCTCTACCCTAGGTGGGTGCAATGATTAGACCCAGGCCCTGGGTGAGGCCACAGCTCCATTCAGCAGTCAGACAAGGCAACAGGCTGAGCTCCTAGGATGCCCAAGGTCACTGTTTAGGCTGCCTGGTAAAACAAGGCCAGAGGCTACGCTCAACAGGTGCATAGGGCTGCTGGCTTGACTCTGCTTGAACTTGGCTATAAGATGGGCTCCGTGGCTGCCTGGGCTCTCTGGCCAGGCTTCCTGCTCCAGTGAGACTTCGAGCTATGCACAATAGTTGGGCAATACTGCAAATTTGCTTCCCTGCCTGGGTATAGCCAGTAGACTCACTGGCTAAGGACTCAAATCTGGCAAAATTGCCAGTTGAGCTCTCTGGACAGAGAGACCACTGGCTCAGCTCTCTGCCTGGGCCCTGCCTCATGCAGGAATATAGTCACCCAAGGCCGGAGCACCTGGCTGTCATGAACCCCCGGTCCTTTCTCTATTCGATCCCCAGGGACTGGGGCCCCCAGATTCTCCCAGTGATCTCCAGGAGAAGAGACCTGAGGGGCCTCCTGGGAAGCACCCTCAAGCCGGGGGAGCTAGCGGTCCATCTTGGTCTTTCCTAGTGGAGGAATTGGAGGCCCAGAGGCTCCCTCAGTGTGGAGCTTTGCTGGCGTTGGGGAGGGATGGTGCAGTCACAGTGAAACCTCTCCTCACTACCCTCCTCATGCAGTAGCCTCTCCTGGGTCTGTGTTCTGGGGGAATGTGTTAGCCTCACCCCAGGTTTGGGGATTTTTTTGCAATGGTGCCTTATCTATGGATAGGTGCTAGGTGGTCTTCCTGTGAGGGTGACTGAAGCTGGGCATGACCTATGTCACCATTTTGATGAGGTCACCTCCAGGGGTTCCTAGATCATGGTCAAGAGGGCAGGAGCCAGTTAATAGTCCACAGCCAGGACACAGCCAGGACTGAGGTGTGTGCATGTTGGTCAGGCCTGACTCCTCCCAGGTCACGTGGTGTACGATGCTGGTGACAGAACCAGAGCCAAACAGGGCTACAGCCAAATTATGAGGAGTATAG
This sequence comes from Canis aureus, assembly GCF_053574225.1. Taxonomy (NCBI): domain Eukaryota; kingdom Metazoa; phylum Chordata; class Mammalia; order Carnivora; family Canidae; genus Canis; species Canis aureus. Next base: position 1,413,106 of record NC_135648.1, read on the forward strand.
GGCTGTTGGCAGGTCCATAATTGGGACCCCAGTCAGTCAGCCCTAGAGGGTCCATCTTCTCAAAACAGCTCTCCTTGGTCTGGAGTGGCCCTCAGGTCTCAGCATCCTACCTGGATCCCAGAGCTCCCACAAAGGCCCTTTTGTGTGAGGATGGATGCCAAATGGTTGCTGTTAAGGGAGTAGGCTGCGGGGGGGGAGGGGGGTGTGATGGTTACTCAGCCATCTTGCTGACATCGCCCTCCCAAACAAATTTAACACAACTGAGACCTAATACCAAAACCTGAAAGGGACAGCAGTAATACCTAAAACTGGTAACACTTCAAAATCCTGTTGGATTTATTCCAGGAATACAAGATGCGGTTGACACATTATAATCCATTTATTTCATAATTACAGAAAGGCAGAGGAAAACTATCCTCTCAATGGACACAGACAAAGCCTTTCCTGAAGCTTAGCGTCCAATCACGATGAACCTCAGCAAACAAGCATCTCGGGAGAATACTGAAAACACACTGTAGGTCACGGATTATGTGATGGCATCCCGGCTGTCCAAAATATAGTCTGGTTTACTCCTTAATGCTCTTTTGCTCGGGGCAATACAGAGCTGATTAACAAAGAGCTTAGTAACTATACACGAAGGCCCTCTGTTCAGGAAAAAAAAAAAAAAGCATTTCACCATCTCGACAAGCATTTCAGACATTAACAGTCTAATGGGCAACTTAAAACATAAGCAATGAGTGAAGTAAGTCAGTCGGAGAAGGACAAACATTATATGTTCTCATTCATGTGGGGAATATAAATAATAGTGAAAGGGAATATAAGGGAAGGGAGAAGAAATGTGTGGGAAATATCAGAAAGGGAGACAGAACGTAAAGACTGCTAACTCTAGGAAACGAACTAGGGGTGGTAGAAGAGGAGGAGGGCAGGGGGTGGGAGTGATTGGGTGACGGGCACTGGGGGTTATTCTGTATGTTGGTAAATTGAACACCAATAAAAATAATAATAATAATAAAATAAAATAAAATAAAAAAAGAAATATAAGGAAGAGAGTCTAGTAATGATGCCATGCAGATGCCAGCCATATTTGTTTCCCAATTTGTGCGTGGGGCTTGGTGACACAAAATCTGTGACTCTGAGTCCAAAGATAAACTCTTTTCCACTACCCTAGATTATCAGGACTGGAAAGGTACCTCTACTCCGCACAAGACACAGACTCTCAGTCAAATCTGACGATTTCCACGATGAACAACCCTTATGGAACCCTTCTCATGGGAATCCTGCTCCTGTCCCGGGACAGCCTTGGGAAGAGCCCTCCCCAACTATCTCTACCAGAGACCCTTCCTCATGGAGTCCTTCCCATTGACTCAGGAGCCCACTGATGCCCCCTGCCTCAGAGGACCCTCAATACTACCACTGATGAGCACTGAGTGGTTAAGTCTCCAATGATTGTGGAGTCAACATCGTGACCCTCTTCTACAAACTGTGTTCTCCAGTTACAGGCCCCACAAGAACTCATCCAGCGCCCTTGCTCTGAGTAGTAGAGAAAAGGGACTGCCACCAAGGGAGAAGTCTGTGAAGGCTCCGCAACAGAGAGCAACATTGTGCAGAAGCTTCTCCAGCCGTACAGCTAAGCTCACGTAACAAGCAGTAGGTTCTCTGGAGAATAAAAAGCCCTCCCTATGGTTATCTGTAAAAAAGCAGAAAAATATTTACCCAATAAAATATCAGGTAGAAAAGACCAGATGAAACTGTGGTTTTTTTAAAGCAATCCCTTTCCTCCTGTTCCTGCAGGTCCCCCCTCCCACCCCACTCCCTCTCCTCCCTGCCCGAGCAAAACCTGTGGCCAACAGCAGTGCACACACATGCAACACAACACCCTCGCAGCGTGTGAAGCTTCTCACCCACCAGGTCCAGGGCTCAGACCTTCTGGGGTTTATTCATATACACGGATTGGGAAGGGGGGGAGGGGGCTTCAGAGTATCAATCTGTGAAGAGTTTCACTTCTGCACACAGGTGCCAAGACTCTGAATCTCTGAAAGGAAGAAAGAAATGACCCTTGGCTCAGAGATCAATGGTAGTTAATTATTAAAAACACCAGCTACTGCATGCATGCCAAACTTTATGGCCCAGATTCCAGTAATGAAATGACCCAGAATCCTGTGAAAGCATCTAAGTCCAGGTGTTGCCAGAACAGAGGAAGGATGGATACAGCCAACCACTCTGTGGCCCAGGAGTCCCAGCTTGGAGGTCCTTGTTTCATACTCAAAGGACAGCTCTGCCTGCGTTCCCATGGTCCCTGCCAGGTTCTCCTTAGCTTTGGGAAGCTCTCTTTGAACTCCAGTGTGTGGCCCAGACTCCCAGGGCATGCATGTTTGCTTCTCCTAGAGCAGTCGTTCTCCAGAACAACGAATGCCCTCCATCTGCCTTCCTTCCCAGTACTGAGTACTCACCGCGTATCTGAGCACTGCCATGTAGAGGTGGATACAAAGAAACCTGGACCTAACCTCTGGCTTCTAGGAGCTTACAATTCCTCTGCCACTCTAAGTGAAAACCCCCCTGTAAAAGCTCCCATCATACCCTTCATCGCACTCACTCCCCGTTCATTACACTCTTGACAGAAACCCAGGAACCTCTCCCTCTCTTCCTCAGACCTGAAACACCTGGTTCAGAATCCCCTGTCTCTCTGCCAAGCTCATTGGACATCACTGGCTGTAAATTCTGATTCACCTACATGAAAATTGCAACGCTGAGGTCTTGGGATATCCTGGATGCTCAGAACAGAAATGGCTCATGTCTCCTGTTCCCAGGTCATTGGTCCCAGGGAGAGACTGGGACAGCCCTGTCCTCAGTGTGCTGGATGCCATCTTTTGATTCTTTGTCTACATACCAGCCCCTATAGCATCGTCCATGGAGGTCTCCCAGTCTCTCCTGTATTCAAACCCCTAATCTCATTCAGCACTCCTACCCTCAGATTATACTGAACACCTTCATAGGGGAGATTTATGGGGTCTTTCCACTTGGAACCCAAACCCATACTTTAACCCTCCCCCTCCCTGGCCTTGTCGTCTCTGGGGATAATGGATCCCTACTGCTGCCCCAAACCCAAAGCTAAGAACAAACAACCCTACAAGTAATTTCTGCTTCAGAGTGTAGTCTGAGGAGCACACAGAAACTGCTGAGAGTTCATAAATGAGGCTGTGGAGTCAGCATCATATCAGAGAAAAAATGTACTCAAGTTGCTAGTTCTGCAAGTAGTATTCCCTATCATCTTAAACTTTTAATAAATTCCTGTTCAAGTTTAAAGTTTTTGTATTAATAGGCCAATAAAGATTTATCGGCACATAGTACAAATATGCGTATGGTGGAAGCTCAACAAATTTCTTAAAACATTTCTCAAGTACAGCCACATTTTGCTCCTTCTCTAAAATTTTGACATTCAAAAATTTAAAAAATAATCATAGGATTATAGTCACAATGTTTTTTAGACATTGTTGCTTCTTCCTCTTTTTAGCACATCAGAGTTCCACCCACTAGTGCCATGACAATATAATTTTGGTGAGGATTTGGATGGTAATGGCAGTGCATTCCTGGGGAACGTGAAAACCCAAAGTTCCATGGTGAGAAAAACAATCCAACCGAAAAAAGACAAACAACAACAAACAACAACAACAACAAAAAACGCATCCACATCACAGAATACTACTCAGCAATACAAAAAAATGAGCTACTGATACATTGAACTTGGTTGGACCTACCTACATTGGGTTTAACTATCAATTTAGCTTTTTAAGACAGATCACTGACTTTAGTCCATTCTTCTTACATGAAAATGTAATGCTATGATTTCTCCCTAAGGATGGCTTTAGCTGCATCACACAAATGTTATGTGCTTTGTTCTCATTTTCAAGATATGTTCCAATTTTCCTCCTGATTTCTCCATCAACCTATGATTATTTAGAAATCTGATGTTTGGGATCCCTGGGTGGCGCAGCGGGTTAGCGCCTGCCTTTGGCCCAGGGCGCGATCCTGGAGACCCAGGATCGAATCCTACATCGGGCTCTCGGTGCATGGAGCCTGCTTCTCCCTCTGCCTCTCTCTCTCTCTCTCTCTCTGTAACTATCATAAATAAATAAAAATTAAAAAAAAAAAAGAAATCTGATGTTTAATCTTTAAATGTTCAGGTATCTTTCACATACATTTCTGTTTTAATTTCTAATTTAATTCCATTATGGTATTAGAGGATATTCTACATCATTTTAATCTTTTAAAAATGTAGTCAGACTTGTTCTAAATCCCAGAAAATGGTCTATCTTGGTGAATGTCCTATGAACACCTGAAGAGGTGTATTCTGGTTTTACAATACTCAACAAACAGCAATTAAGTCAAATTAGCAGAAACTATAGGTCTTACTCCTCAATATACTTTTTTCTTTTTTTTTAATTTATTTTTTATTGGTGTTCAATTTACCAACATACAGAATAACCCCCCAGTGCCCATCACCCATTCACTCCCACCCCCCGCCCTCCTCCCCTTCTACCACCCCTAGTTCGTTTCCCAGAGTTAGGAGTCTTTACGTTCTGTCTCCCTTTCTGATATTTCCCACACATTTCTTCTCCCTTCCCTTATATTCCCTTTCACTATTATTTTCTTTTTCATCTATGTTCTTCTAGATCTTGTTCCTCTGTATTTGTACTGATATTATGTCTTTTACATCAATTATTGAGAAGGAAGTGTTCAAACATCCACCAAACTGAATTTGTCTAATTTTTCTTTCAGTTCTGTTTTGAACCTTGATGCATAGAATTGAAGTGCACTAGGCACATAGACATTTAAGACTTGGGTCTTCTTGAGAAATTGACCTTTTATCATGTTGAGCAATCCCTGTTTAACAATGGTAATATTCCCTTACCCTGAAGTCTCCCTTCCCTGATAGCATTTATCCTCCAAATCCTATCATTCCTAGTATTTGTATAGCATGTATTTTCCATTGGTTTACCTTTAATGTAAGCTGAGATTTATTTATTTTTATTTTTTTATTGGGAGATTTATATTTAAAACGCATTACAGATAAACATGTAACAAGTCCTGTTTTTTATCCATGTTGACAAACTGTCTTTTAATTGGGATGTTTAATCTGTTTATATTGTTTGCTTATATAGTTCAAGTCTCCTACATGGTTATTTTTTAATCTGTTGTTCTTCTGTTCCTTCTTTCCTACTGCACTCTATAATAATCATGCACTTTTATGATCCATTATATCTGCTCTATTAGCCTTTGATTTCCTCATATTCCTTCTTATTCTTCACTGTTGCCCTAGAGTTTACAATATGGATGTTTAAGCTTCCAGTGTCCACCCTGAATTCACATTTTTACATATAATACAGAAAAATTAGACTGTATAATTTCATGTGCTCCCTCCTCTTCTTTATGCTTTTCAGAATTCATTTTATTTCTACACTATTACACACCCCATAGCACACTGGTTTCGTTTAAGCCTTACACATTGTTACCTTTTTGTAAAAAGTTAATAACCAAAATAATCTTGAAAAAGAGCAAAGTTGGAAGACTCACATTTCCCAATTTCAAAAACTTAACTCTAAAACTAGAACATCCAAGCCTGTGGGCTGCTAGAATAAAGACACACACAGATCAGTGGAATAGAATTGTCCAAAAACAAACCCATACACCTTTTAGGCAACCAATTCACAACAAGGGTGATTTCACGGAAGGAGTAATCTTTTCATCAAATGGGTCTAGTACACCTGAATATATTATCCAACAAATATGGACTCCACATTCTTCTCAAGCTCCCAAGGAGCACTCACCAAGACAGACCATATTAGATTTGTTTTATGGCCCAAAAAAAGGATAAAAAATCGTATAGTGCCTGCTCTCGGATCACAATGGAATTAAATAACAAATCAATAACAAAGATATCTGGAAATTCCAAAACATGTAGAGATTAAGCAACAGGCTTCTAAGCAAAACATAGATCAAAGGAGAAATTGAAAAAATGAAAAAAAATTTAACTTAATGAAAACATGACAACCAGAATTTGTGGGATTCAGCAAAAGCAGGGCTTAGAGGGGAAATTATAGCGTTGAATATATATATTAGAAAAGAAAAAGAATCTAAAATCAGTAAGTTTCCACTTAAGGGAACTAGAAAAAGAGCCAAGAAATCCAAAGTAAGCAGAAGGAAAAAAATGGGGCAGAAACCAATGACAAGGAAAACAGTTAATCAATAAAGATGGTCAATGAAAAAAAAAAACTGTTCTTGGAAAAGATCAACAAAATCAATAAGCCTCTAGAGCCAGGTTAGCCAAGAAAAAAAGGACACATTACAGTATCAGATGCCATGAACGCTAAAAGGCAATAAACAACTCTATGTCCACAAATTTAATAACATCATATGAAACACACCAGTTTCTTGAAAGACACACCTGCTAAAATTCATATGAGATGAAAGAGACTATCTGAATACGCCCGTATCTATAAAAGAAATCAATTATCAATAACCTCCTGAACAGAAAGCGCCAGGCGCAGATGGTCAATGAAGGTTCATCAATTGTAACAAGTGTGCACTCTGTTAAGAGATGTTGGTAATGGGGGAGGATATGTGTGGAGGGAGGGGACATATGGGGAATTTTGGTACCTTCCCCTCAATTTTGCCGCTAACCTAAAATTTTTCTAAAAATAGTCTTAATAAAAAAAAAAAAACCCCAGCCACGGGATGGAAAAAATATTTCCAAATCACATAAAGGTCTAGTATCCAGAGTATATAAAGAACTCTTACAACTCAATAAAGACAAATAACTCAATGAAAAATGTTTAAGAGTATCTATTAAACACCAGCCTTATAATTGATAAATAATTTCCTATATGTGCATGGGATCTATTTCTGTATTCTCCATTCTGTTACAACAATTTACACATATGTTACTATCCTGTAGCCATGGTATCTAGATTAATGTAGATTTATGGTAAACCTTGATAGTCTCCTTTTTAAATACTGTTTTGCTAGTTCTAAGTCTTCTGCATTTACATATAAATTTTAAATTGACTTGTCAATTTCTATTTTTAAAAGCCTGCTGGAATTTTGGTTGAGATTATTTAAATTTATGCACTAATTTAGGGAGAGCTGACAACAATTACTCTCCAATCCATGTGCATCGCACGTATTATATGTATTCATGCCTTTAATTCCTTCCAGCAATATTTTATAGTTTTCTGTGCAGAGGTCTTCACCTACTTGTAGAAATTATATTTTCATAAAAATTACATTGTTCCCATTTCTAATGGTTTGCTAATATTTGAATACAATAAGTTTGTACGTACTGGTCTTGCATTCTGAAGACTTGCTAAATTTACTTTAAATTCTAGCACATTTTCTACTGATTTCTCAGACTTTTCTCCATACACAAGCAGATCATATCTGAATAAAGATAAGTTATGTTTATTCCTTTACCATCTTAATCCCCTTAATTTCTTTTCCTTGTTGCACTGGTTGGAAACGGAGGACAATGTTGACTCTAAGTGACCAAAGAAGGTACCTTTGCCTCACCCTCATTCTGAGAGACAGAACAGTGTTTCACCATTAATTATGGTGATACCTACCTGTCGGTTGAAACAATTGTCTTCTATGCTAGGTTGCCATTTTTCTTTTCCATAAACCAGGACTAAATTTTGTCTTTTCCTGAATCAATCAAGTTGATCATAGGACTTTTCTCCTTTATTACATATACAGCAAATTTTGTTAATTGCTTTTCAAAGGTTAAATCTTTTATTGTTTGAAAAAGACCTACTTGTTCATTATATAGGATTTTTCTTTTTTTTTTTTTTTTTAAGTGTCCTGACCCTACATCCTCCAGAACTCCTTGGATCTCAAAGAAACCCTAGTTAGGGTGATGATGATAGCACGCTCGTTTGATGCAACCCTTCAATATTGTGAATAGAGACATGATATATGTATATACACACATATATACAGAAAAGCTTATAAGATTTATATATTATTTATATTTATAAATGTATATATTTATATTATTTATATTTATTATATATATTTAAATTCACATATAAAATTTTTTCAGTTGGCTCCTCGCCCAGCATGGAGCCCAATGTGGGGTTTGAAGTCACAATTCTGAGACCAAGACTGAAATCAAGAGTAAGATGTTTAACTGACTGAGCCACCCAGGCTTATTTTGTGGGTTTTAATTCCTATCATTTTCTTAATGAGCTTTGCACGTATGTTTATGAGGGATATTCTTTCATTTTCTTTTTTATGTTATGTAGAAAGACTTTGATTTTGGATTTGAATAAAGCTGGCCACAAAGTGGAAAATATTCATTTCTTCTCTCATCTAGAAGTTTGTGAAGAATTTATACAGCTTACTCATTAACTGTTTGATAGGATCTACCAGTGAGGCCATTGAGAGCCCTGCAGCATTCTTTGTAGGTGAAATTTAATTTTAATAAATATAAGGCTTTTTAGATCTTTTTTTTTTCTCTCGGGCCAGATTTGATCATCTGACTTCCAAAGGTTTTTATCAACTTCATGTAAGTGGTTAAATTGGTTGACACAGTTTCTGATGTGTCCCTTCCTTAAGCTTATTTATGAAGTCTGTAGCGATGTTCCTGCTTTATCCTTTCTTGGTTAGCCAGACTAGAAGTTCACCAACAATCTTTTTTAAAGCTTTTGGTCTCCTTGATTTGATTTCCTATTCCATGCATTTCATCTTTTATCTTATTTTATTCAATTTGGCTCTAATTTCTTTTTAAGCTTCTTAAAGTGGAGGCTGAGATCATTGAATTTGGACTTTTCCTTACTAATATAAGTATTCAAAGTTATAAAATTCCAAGAACTGCTTTAGCTCCATCGCAAGTTTCTACATCTTGCATTTTAATTTTCATTCACTTCAAAATATGTCCCAATTATCCCTGTGATTTCTTCTCTGACCTACGAAATACTCAGAAGTGTGTTTACTTTGGGGATTTTGTGATATACACGTCCTATGTATTTTCACACACATTTCTGGCACTTATTTCTAATAATTCTGTTGTGATCACAAAAGAGACTCTGAATTCTTTTGAATTTAAGCCTCATTTTTTTAAAAAAGATTTTATTTATTTATTCATGAGAGACACAGAGAGAGAAGTAGAGACACAGGCAGAGGGAGAAGCAGGCTCCATGCAGGAAACCCGATGTAGGACTCGATCCCCAGACCCAGGATCACGTCCTGAGCCGAAGGCAGACTCTCAACTGCTGAGCCCCCCCAGGCGCCCCTAAGCCTCTTTTTAAAGCCCAGAAAATGGTCTTGGTGAATGTTTCATGAACATTTCAATGTGTATTCTGCTGTTCTTAGATGAAGTGGTCTCTAAGTAGCAATTAGGTCAAATTGGTTGAAACTGTGGTTCAAGTGTCCCATATTTCCACTGATTTGGGGCCTATTTGTTAATGATTGAGAAAGAATTATTGAACTCTTCACGGATAATTGTGGCTCTAGTCTACTGTCAGTTCTGTCCATTTTTCCATCACAGGTTTTGAAGCTCTGCTATTACATGTTTGCACGGTTACATCTTCCTGATGGCTTGCCTGGTTATCATCGTGATACATCCCCTCTTAAAACGATCAATATACTGTTTAGTGTTTGCATAGTACATAATTTTTCATCATCTTTTTCTTTATATTTGAAGCATACTTCATATAGAAAACACAGTTAAGTCATTTTCCTCACAAACTCACCATTTTAACTGGCATGTTCATAGCAATAAGGTTTAATGTAATTATCAATACAGTTGGGTCAAATAGAACAAAATGGTAGCCCAAAACCTTCGTTCCATTTTTCCCTCTTATTCAGACTAATTTGAATCAACCAAGCATGTTTTACAATTCCATTTTATCTGCAGTATTGGCTTCTTAATTACTTTGCTTCACTTTTTAGCGGTTGCTCAGAGTTTATACTATTACCTTTGTCGGGTATACCTGCATAAGCATTAAGCCACCTCACACAGAAGATCTCAAGTGTCCTTCCCTGTCCTGCCCTCTGTGCTATTTTCTATAACTCTACATGTTTTAAACGCCACCATACATCTTTTAAAAATTTTTTTTGAATTCTATTCACACAAATCTATTTTTTTTGGTGTATATCCACGTTGCCATTTGGGATGATTTTCCTTCTGTCTAAAGAATTCAACATTTCTTGTGGGGCAGGCCTGTTGGTAATAAGTTCTTTGGTTTGTCTGAAAAATTATTTAGCCTCATTTTTAGTCCTATTCTCTCTGAATATAAAATTAAGCTTACAGACTTTGTCATTTAGCATTTAAAAAATACCATTTCACTGTCTTCTGACTTGCATTGTTTTTTAACAAGAAATCTCCATTTCTTCTATATTCCCGTGTACATAATTTCTCCTTGGCATTTTCTTCAAATTTTTAAATTCTAGTGTAATGTGGGTTTCAGAAGAATTTAGTGACTCATTACTTATCTATAACCCAGTGCTCATCATAACAAGTGCCCTGCCCTTAATACCCACCCCCCATCCCCCATCTAGTCCATCCCTCTCCTACCTCCCTCCATCAACCCTCAGTTTGTTCTCTATCCTTCAGAATCTTGTGGTTTCCCTTTTTATTTTTTCCCCTCTCATGTGTTCATCTGTTTTGTTTCCTAAATTCCACACAAGTGAAATCCTATGGTATCTGTCTTTCTCTGACTTATTTGGTTTAGCCTAATACACTCTAGTTTCATGTTGTTGCAATGGCAAGGTATATATGGATATATGGATATTTGGGCTCTCTCCATAGTTTGGCTATTGTTGATAATGCTGTTATAGACTTTGGGGTGCATGTGCCCCTTCAAATCTATATTTTATTTTTGTAAACTTTGGGTAAATACCTAGTAGTGTAATTGCTGGATCATAGGGTAATTCTATTTGTAACTTTCAATGTTCCCCTCATCACCAGTTTCAGCAATGTGATGTGGAGGTGCCCTGGAGTGGGTGGGGTATAACTGTATTCCTTACTTGTATCTCCTTGAATTTGTTATGTAGTTTTGTGATCTTTACCCAATTTTAAAATGATATTGCTAATAATGTGTCCAAGTATTCCTACTGTCCTTTTTGCTGTCTAATCTTTCCTTCTGAGATTCTAACCAGCATTTACATGGGGGCATGAGACTTTTTCCACAGGTTACTGAGGCTGTTTCCAATCTTATTTATAAGCTCTCTTTTAGCTCATTTCTATTGCTTATTCTTCACGTTCAATGATCTTCTCTTCTACGGTTCCCCATCTATTAACCCCATCTGGTGAAATTCATTGCAGACCACATATCTCCTTTTACATCTAGAAGGTACATCTGGTTCTTTTCAATCTTCCATTCTCTCTCATTACATCCATGTTTTCCTTTATCTATTTTAAGAACTTTCTTTTAGGATTTTGAGAGCGAGCGAGCATGAGCAGGGGGAGGGGTAGAGGGAAGAGCTGACTCCTCCATGGACCAGGGAGCCCAACGTGGGGTTCTATTCCAAGATCCTGAGATCATGACCTGAGCCAAGGGCAGACACTTGATTGAGCCACCCAGGCATCCCTCATGTTTTCTTTTAATCCTTGGATGTACCCACGATATTTGTGATCGCTTCAAAAAAAAAATCCTTGTCTGCTCATTCCATACAATTTTTCATTTCTTCTGATTGTTCTCTGACTATAAGTGACATTTTCCCACTCTGTGTATCTTCTAATAGCATTTTAGTGAAAGCTAAAGATTTTGAATTTTATGTGTAGAATGCTACACTTTTTGTTTATCTTAAAAGAGCATTATACTTTTTTCTGTGATATTAATAGGTTACTTATGGACCCTACGAAGTTCTGACAGGTCTCTTTAGCCTTCAGTTGAGGATTAGAATAGCTTTATTCCTAAGATAGGGTCCTACTGAAGTCTCAGCAGACAGCCCATGTTGCTAAGATTCTCTACTTGGTCAGACACCAAAGTCTCACAACCAAGTGCAAACTTCACCATCCATTTAACTCCCTTTCCCCCGTCATTGTTCCATACCATACTAGCCTTACAGAGCCTGGTCCCCCATATGCATAGCTTGGTATTCAGCTCAAGACCAAGAGATGCTTATGCACCTTTCTGGGGCTGTTTCGTGCCCCCACACACTTCCCCCCAGTTTCCAACCATACTGTCAGCTCTTAATTTCAATTTTTAATCTCCTCAGCTCAGTAGGACCCTGTTTCCTGCTTAGACTTCACTTCCCTATGCTGTCTTTCACAAAGTACCTTTAGGCAAAAGGCCAGAGCAATCATGGTATGTGTCTTCCTTCAAGAATCCTATCTTTCAGTGCCCATTATCCAAGATCTGAAAAGCAGGTTCATGTATTTTTCTTTTTATATATTTTTATGCTACAAGGACTAATCAAGTAGTAGTTATTCCCTCCTGACTAGAAACAGTGATATCAAATTGATTTTATACCCTTGAGTCATTTATCAATTTATTGCCCTTCAATTTCAAATTTCCCTTCATTGCTTGCTGTGAAGGAACTGAGCTGGGCCCTTAACAACTGGCAGGTTAAGCTTTGTTGGGAAGGAGCCTTGCAGAAATACTACAGGAGGAAGGGACTTCCCTTCCTGGTCCCACTGTGCTCCACTTGGCAAGTTGCTTTAGCACAGGCAGGCTTCACCGGCACTAAGGTCTTACAACATGAGTGGCTCCTCCAGTACCCAGCTCCTCTAGTTCATGGCAAATCAATAGCCCCCAGAAATAAGCAGTTTCCCTCAGCATCCCTCTTTACATAGTGAAATGCTTCCAGAAAGACACCATCCTTGGCGCAGCTTTCTCCAGCATACTAGAGGGCAAATTTCTGGCACATTCCGAAGTGAGTCATAGTAAGTCAATACTGTACCCTCCCCCAGTAAGGTCTAGATCTTAACCCTCATACAGGGAAGGGCTGCCTCTTCCTCGGGTGCTTGCTGGGTTTTTAATATTCATCTTTATTAAATTTTCCTGAAAGCACACATGAGGTTTCTGAATCAGAGCAGATTTCTTATTATGCTCCCTGCACAATCAACAGTCAGAATGACATTGGAGCATTAGTCTCCCTACATTTGCAATCCTGCAGAGTGATGTGATAAGAGCCAGATGGAAAATATATCCTACACAAGTGGCACACTTACTCTGGATTCAAGAGGTGAAGAAATAGGAATGTCCTCCATTTATAACAGGGAAAGGCTATTCTTCCTCTCCTGAGTGTCTCCTTGGAGACAGGATGCAAAGAATCTTTAATCCTTTGTTATGTAAATAAATATCTCCATGAGGAAGATAAACCCAGTGTCTAGGGCTTTTACAACTTAGAAAATTTCTTCAAGGCTTCAAGCTCCACCCCTTTTGAAATGTAAACAAGCAGGGAGATAATACTTTAACTCAGGTGCCTAGCCAAAAAAATAAAAAATAAAAATAAAAAAACATCACCTTGGCTCTGGGGAAGATAAGAGGAGCTTTATTGTATAGAAGCAATTAGCTCCACCATTAGAGAAACAAATGCCTGCAGATCTAATCCTCATTGTATGTAAAAAGTAAAATGGTTCTAGGGGAAATAAAAACAAACCCTCTATTCTTATAATGTGTGCATCTCCATGGCTCAGGAACACACATTCTGGAGAAAATTTGTCTTCCAAACACTACTCTATCTTAGCCCTGGGGACAGTGGCAGTCCTTTTATCTGTTACTCTTATGTTCTTCAAGATGATCTTTACTAATCACTATCAATCTCTCATTGATCTAGTTCCTTGAAGTAAATAATTCTTTATATGAAGCTCCCTATTCAAATTACTGTGTCACAGGCTTTCTAATTAGACTCTGATAGAGAATCAGGATTTACCCTCCCATCCACGTCTTCCTAAACACCTATAGTAATTGCTGCTTTCTGTTCAACAGATCCAATTTGTATAAGTTCATCAATATAGTTGATAAGTGTGAGGCTTTATGAAATGTTATGATGAGCAAGATTTCTGTGGTCTGTATAACAACAGAGAATAGGATGATCCTGGCCTTAGAGCAAGACCATGAAAATACACTGTTGGCCCTTCCAAATAAAAGCTACTGCTTCTGATTATCTTTAAAATTGGTATGTAGAGAAATTCTTTATTCAGGTCAATAGTTACACACCAAAGATTTGTCATTTTGCTCCGGCAAAGATAGGACACCTGGGAGGCAAGAACTGTAATTGAGGTCACAAGGTGACTAGGTTCACAATAGCCCATAGTCATTCTCTAACATACATCTGACTTCTTCACAGGCCAAACAGGAGGAACTAAAAGAGATGGGATGGGTATTACCATCCCTGTTTCTTTCAACTCTTTTATGGTGCAATGGATCTCTACAAGTACCATAGTAATAGGATATTGCTTCTTGTTTACTCTCTGGATAGGGAGAAGACTACTTACCATGAGAAGGGTCTATCAGGGAGCCACTGTGGGGACTCTGCCAATTGCTAATGGTGTCTACTCTCATTTTACATTCAAAAACTGAGGAAATAACCCCAGGGTGAGACCTGGAACCAAATGGCCCACTGCGGTTCAGACCCAAACTGACCCTATGCCTGTCACCTGACTTGAGTCAACAGATTTGGCCAGTCAAATCTCCCCATCAGTTTCCAAACCTACATCAAACCACAGACCCAGAGCCTCTTGACTGAAAGGGAGGCCAAGTCTCCTTGAAGTACCCTTCATCATTAACATAAACACACCAATCAAAATGAGGGTTCACAGTGATCACGTGGACAAAATGGCATGCTTTAAGGATGCCAGTCAGCTTCTTTCCCCAGCTACTTAAGCATTTGTTCAAAGGCCCATGAACAAAGCGGCCATGTTGTCAGGAGTGGCCTCAACCATATGGATGTCCTCTTACCAAGGCTGACCTAACACTATTATTGCACATCTCATCTACCAAGAACACAGACCAGTCAGTAGTCCTAAGAGTGGCACCATTCCTTGTAAAACAAACAAACCAGAAAAAAAAAAAAAAAAAAGGTCCGATGGCAGGTTTATTATATTGGACCTCTTCCATCATGGAAGGGACAGAAATTTGTCTTTGCTGGGATAGGCACCTATTCTGGAAATGGATTTGCTGTCCCTGCCCATAATGCTTCTGCCAGCATACCATCTGCAGACCCTCAGAATGCCTTAACCACCATCACTGCATTTCCCAGCATTACAGCTGATCAAGAAACTCATTTCACAGTAAAGGAAGTACAACACTAGACTCATGTTCATGAAACTAGTCTTACCACATACTCCATCATCCAGAAATAGCTGATGTATTGGAAAGATGAATAGCTTACTAATGACAGGGTTACATCACCAGTTGAGAGAGATCTTGAAATAACGGAGTTCCATTTTAAAGCAAGCAGTGTACATTTTGAATCAGACAATTCTCTAGCCGGAATTCATGTATCCAGAAGTTAATGGGAGGGAAGCTACTCCTACTTTCACCTATTATATCTAATAACTCACTTGCAGAATTTTTCTTCCTGTCCCAGGATCCTTCAGTTCCATTGGTCTTCATCCTTGTGGAGAAGATACTTCGACCAGGAATAAAAGGTGATGAGGCTGTCACCTGGCCACTCGCAGCCCCGTATTGCTTGAACCAACAGGCCATCTCATTACAATTAACTCGTTATATTCAATTTGCATGTTCAAAACACTTTGATTTCTGTCTCTTGAATGGACCACAACTAATTCCCTACTTCTCTGTACGAAGTAGCCCATCCACAACTTTCTAAGCACTGCTGAATCTCACATGTTTTAATATCTTACATTTTAATATCTTATGAATCTCATTTCTAATTTCTATTATTCTTTAACCCATCAGTTACCAAGCTGTGCTAATTTCCAAATGTTTAGGTATTTTTTTTCCAAGATTTTTTCACCATATTTTTGAATTCCATTATGGACAGAGAACATAGTTTGTAGAATACTAATCCCTGTTAATGCATTGAATCTTGTTTTACAACATATCATGTGCTCTGGGTTCCATGCGCACTTGGAAATGTACTGATTAGCTGGAATGTTCTAGAAGTATTAATAGATTCCGTTGAAATTGGAACTTTAATGCTGATTTCCTGTCTACTCAATCGCTAAGAGAAGTATTAAAATCTCTAACCAGAACCAAAGATTTAGCTACTTCTCTATTTAATTTAGTTTTTATTTATTTTGGAGCTCTAGTATTAGGGGCGTGCACATTTAAGATTATCAGGTCTTATGGAGGTCCTTTATCTGAATAAAATCTCCCTCGTTATAATTTTTTGATACATACTTTCTGATACTAACTTTAAATTGCAAATGAGTGATGCCTGGGTGGCTCAGTGGTCTGCCTTCCACACAGGGTGTGATCCTGGGGTCCCAGGATCAAGTCCTGCATTGGGATCCCCTCAGGAAGCCTGTTTCTTCCTCTGCCTATGTCTCTGTCTCTCTGTGTCTCCCATGAATAAATAAAATATTTTTTAAAAAATAAAGTACTACAGGGCAGCCTGGGTGGCTCAGTGATTTAGTGCCGCCTTTAGCCAGGGCCTGATCCTGGAGACCCGGGATCAAGTCCCGCATCAGGCTCCCTGCATGGAGCCTGCTTCTCCCTCTGCCTGTGTCTCTGCCTCTCTCTCTCTCTCTCTCTCTGTCTCTCATGAATAAATAAAATCTTTTAAAAAATAAAAAATAAAGTACAAATGAAATGGTGAAACTTTTAGGTTAAGTTGAAATAAGGTCTATACTACCAAATGCTATAGGAAGTTCTGGAAGATATAAACATTCCAGTGTAATTAGAGTTCACATGGTGTATCCTTACCTCTTTTTCTTTTGATTTATGTATTTTTTATTTCAAGTATATCTCTTGTAAATAGCATAGAGTTGTCTTTCTGGGTTTTATCCATTCTGACAATGCCTTTTCAATTGACATCATTAGTCTATTTAGGTCAAACATAATATATGGTTGAGGTCTATGCCTACTGTTTTGCTAGGTTTTAGTTGGCCTCATTTGTTATTTGTTCATCTACCCCTCCATCTATCCTTTATTTTATATTAAATATTGTTCTGTTTTTCTCTACTGCCTTCTCAGCTATACACCTCATTGCTCTATTAACACATGCATTCTTAACCTATCACCATCTTTCTTAGAGTTAACATTTACCACTTCTTGTTAAAGGTATCTCAAGATTATAGTTACATTTAGCTTTGAGCTACAATTGTCATATGCAGGACATTACATACATTATAAGCCTCATAATATTTTTCTTTAAATATATTCCTTAAAAATCATTCAGAGAAGGAAAACAAGGTATCATTTTATATTTACTCATTATTAGCCATTTCCAGTCATCTCCATTTCTATAGCTTGCATCTGGTGTCCTTGACCTTCAACCTAAAGAATTTCCTTTAGCATTCTGGTAGCACATAAATGATCTCGGTATTCACGTATCTGAAAATATTTCACCTTTGTTTTTGAATATTTTTACTGGACATAGAATTCTGGCTTAATACTAAAAGTCATTTGCTTACTGGTCTCCTTTGCTTCTAATGAAAAGTGAAGTGACTGTTATTGCATGTAACAGATTACTTTTATCTAGTGACTTTCAAAACTTTATCTTTGGTTTTAAAGATTTGACTCTGAAATACATAGATTTGTTCTTTTCATTGATCCTGCTTGGGATTCATGAAGATTCTTGGATCTGTAAAAATTTCAATTTCTCATTAATTTGGAAAATTTTTGGCCAGTTGGTCTTCAAGTATTTGACACATTCTATTCTCTGAGGCTCCAATTACATGGACATTAGACTTCTATATACTGTTGCATCAATCACTGAAACCTCATTTTGTTCATGTTTCAGTCTTCCTCATTTTCTAGAATCTGTTGAGGCATTTTCAGTTTAATCAACTCTTTTAGTCAATATTTCATTTGAAGTATTTTAATTTTCATTCCTATGAATTCATTTTTCCCTTATTACAACTAAGTTCTTGACTGGCATCCCACATAGGTTTGATCATTAGGACTTTATTTTTAAGTCACTTAACCTATATATACTAGCTGTGTTTAGGTCCCTGACCACTAATTTGGGCCATCTTGAAGTTAATTTATATAGATTGCCTTTCTGCTGACCATGGGTCATATTTTTTGTTGTTGTTGTTCCCATGGTGAACACATTTTGTAATTGTATACTAGACATGGTGGATGACCCATTATAGAAATTCTGGATTCATTAATCTTAGTGCACTTGCTACCTGAGTAGACAATGTTGGGAAGTCTCCCTAGAAAACTGTTTGGACTTACCAAACTCATTCACTGTGACCTGTTCCTACTAGTACATACAAAGATGAAGGTCACCAACTAAGTTATGCCATTTTCTTCTCTGTAGTTCCAGAGAATTCCTGTATAGCACTAATAATTCTTTATCAAAATGCATTACAAGTAAATTATTATACTCAACAAGGCTCAGGTCTTATTTCTGGATCCTTAGTGCCTAATCCAGTGCCTAATACTCAGAGTTGACAGGCCTATTTGTTGATGGAAAAAACTGAATCATTTAAAAATTCAGAAATCATACAAGGCTAACACAAAACTGAAAATACTGGAATGTGTGGGTCATTTAAGTCAGAAACAAACACTATTGTAAGCTCTATTTCAAGTGAAGAAATCAGTGAACCACGAGATAAATTTAAGTGCCTCATAGTAAACATTTAAGGAAATATATTCATGATTTTCAATATGCCTTGTTTACAAAGGCAGAGAAAGAAATAGGACATTTCAGAGAGAGTCCATTGCTACTGATTGAAATGAAGCTTTAGCATTTAAACATAAGGTTTACCCATCATACCTTATTCCCTGGTAAGAATAGAGTATGTATGTATACATGGAGTAAGAGCAGGTCATTCAAAATTAACAGATCTTGAGGTTCACTTCTATGTTAGCCCTAGCTCTAGTGGTGTATGTGACCTCAGGAAAGTCACTTAATCCAGCCCCACTGTGTTGATCTGACAAAGTTCCTTTATAGGAGTGCTGGGAAACTCCACTGAGGTCATGAATGGGAAAGATCTTCGTGAACTATAAAGAGCTACATAAATATTAGGGATAGTTAGTACATAACAGGAAGACAACAGTACTGCTTATCGTGGCACTCATCACATCTAAAACTTTCAAGTGTTATCTCTCCCCACAAAAGTACATGTGCATGCACATACACACATAATCTCACATACACACTCACATGCAGACACACTTCAGCAAGAGTACAAAACTGATTTGGAATCTTGTACCTTTTAAAATATGCCCTAAATGTTAATTTCCATGTGCCACATCCTCCCTGTCTGCCTTTCAGCTTAATTTCCTCTCCTGCTGACCACCCTTCCTCCCTCTCCTCCCCGAAACATTTGTACTCAAGAAAATGTTTGTTCTACTTATTGTTGGGAGAACTGCAACTATTTTCTCCTCTAACACATCATGCATGATAAGTAGGGTATGTGGAAGGATCTTAGATGAAATTAGTTTTTCTCTAGAGAAGCTATGAAGTCAACACTGTGAAAATTATACTTCCGGAGTTTTAAGACCCATATTAGTTGGTTTCATATTTTTTTTCTAAAAAGTTTTAAAATACCTTAACTCCTGGTTTTCTAGGTCAAGCTATCAATCACTTCAAATTCTGTCATTAACCTGGTTGTGGCTAAAACATACTAACCTAGTGTTAATCCAGTCTCCTTCAAAAGGAGGATTTTTCTCTAGTCTACTTTTAAGTGACTAATGTATGGATGTCAATCATTTATGAAGTGAGAACTGCTTGCAGGCAATTGCAGAATGGGGAAATGTAATTTCAGGTAGGCTTTGCTGTTCTTTTCTCTGTTGGTTTACTTTCAGCGAGGGAAGTCTATAAGGCAGACAGAGGGAAATAGGATAGATCTATCAAAAACAAACCAACAAACAAACAAAAAACCCTGTACCTTCCCAGATAGGACCTTATATTTAATAGGTGTTCACACGTTCATCTATGCAGAGATATATGAAGTACCTACTACTTGCCAGGTGAAAACCTGACATGGCAGTAGGCATACAGAGATGAATAAGAAACCTGCTGTCCTGACACTTGCAGATTTTACAGACTGTGTCTCTGCTCAGGTTCCTCCCCACCCCACCCCCAATCTCCCAGACTTCAACTGACCCAATGCTGCAAAAAGTTAGACATCTATGAATTCTCTCCTCACCTTCAAAATAGATCCAATCAGTTCTTTGTGTTTTAACACCCCTGACCCCAAACAAGAATCCCATGCATGTGCTGAAAGCAAGTTTTTGCACTTTATGCAATTTTGTCTTCTCCACTGAACTGTGAATAACATGAAACCCAGTCCCTGCGTTCCCCATTGTTATGAACCCAAAACTAGTAAATGGCTTGACATAGTGCTTGAGAAATATACGTAGATTAAGTTATTATGAGTATTTTTCTGATGAACAAAAGAGCTGAGCAAAAGTACTAGAAGAATAGAGGTGTTTGTGGCATCCAAGAGAAAATGAAGGAGCACCAGTAGAGATCTTGGTGAAGGATAAAGATGATGAAGACAGATGGCTTGCTAACATGGGGGCTAAGTGTTACAATTATAGAAGCCCATAATAAAAGGAGTCACTGTTCTTGATTCATCCTACTGGGAGGCCCTGTGGCCACACAGGCCTATGAGCCCTTGTACTGTTGGCTGCGCATCCCTCGTAGGAGCAGTTTCCTCACGTGAAAGTGAAATCATGCCAAGTATGTAGCCCACATAACACCAGAGGAGTGTTTACCTGTCCATGAGGTAAGAGGGGAGTGGCAGGACTGATGTTTAAAAACTTAGGGATTTGGGGGGAAGAAATGGGAGAAGGCAAGGAAACTCCGTAAAGACAACTGCACGTGCCCACTGTTGTCCACCTACCACCACCCTCCCCCTCAGCCTCCCAGCTAAGCAGCACCCATGCCATTTCCCCAACTTAATTAAAAAGCAGCAGCACCCACATAGGCAAGAAATGGATGGGGTCAAAGACTGCTTCTTTGGGTTTAAGGAAATTGTGGAAGTAAGTTATCTATAGAAGAATGAAGTTGGATCTTGTCTCATTTCTCCCAGGATATGGGGGAAGAAATAGTTCTATCAGAGAAAATGTTCTATAAGAACATGAAGGAAAAGACATGTTCACCTTTATACTCATGATGCAATAATTTCAGAAAGTTCAAAAGCCCTCTGAGGTCCAACCACATACTCTTTACAGAACTAGGACACCTCTTCTGGAGGTAGAGCAGGTGTTGGTCGTCATCTAGTATCAGCTATTCTTTTTGTATATTTTTTTATTGGAGTTCAATTTGCCAACATATAGCATAACACCCAGTGCTCATCCCATCCAGTGCCCCCCTCAGTGCCCGTCACCCAGTCACCCCATCCCCCTGCTCACCTCCCCTTCCCCTCCCCCTTGTTCCTTTCCCAGAGTTAGGAGTCTCTCATGGTTTGTCTCCTTCTCTGATATTTCCCACTCATTTTCTCTCCTTTCCCCTATGATCCCTTTCACTATTTTTTATATTCCCCGTATGAGTGAAACCATATGACGATTTCCTTCTCTAATTGACTTACTTCACTCAGCATAATACCCTCCAGTTCTATCCATGTTGAAGCAAATGGTGGGTATTTGTTTTTCTAATGGCTGAGGAATATTCCATTGTATACAAAGAGCACAGCTTCTTTATCTATTCATCTGCCAATGGACACTGAGGCTTCTTCCATAGTTTGGCTATTGTGGACATTGCTGCTATAAACATCGGGGTGCAGGTGTCTCAGTTTTTCACTGCATCTGTATCTTTGGGGTAAATCCCCAGCAGTGGAATTGCTGGGTCGTAGGGCAGATCTATTTTTAACTCTTTGAGGAACCTCCACACAGTTTCATAGTTTTCCAGAGTGGCTGCACCAGTTCACATTCCCACCAACAGTGCAGGAGGGTTCCCCTTTCTCCACATCCTCTCCAACATGTATTGTTTCCTGTCTTGTTAATCTCCATCATTCTCACTGGCATCAGCTATTACAGCATTCGACTGTGAGAGCCTGCTACCGGGGACACTGGACAAAGATTACCCCGCCAGCCTTCAGCTGTGGTGACTTCCTCCTCAAAGGGATGTGGAGAGCAGAAGAAAATGACTGCTCACCTAGAGGAGGCTTCAGTGCCATTTCTGTGGCACAGGTCAGAAAAAACACAAATGGCTCCTGGCTTTTAGTTTCCGACTTGGGGCCGGATGAACTAAGAGGAGCAGGATTGTCAGAAGACCCATGTTTCCAGGTCTGCCTCTCTCACTATCATGCAACTCAGGCTCAGTAGAGATAAACTCTGATGGGAAGGTCAATATAAATATTCCAACCACCTTCCCCATTGAGGGTATACAGTCATGTGGCATGGTTATGCTTATTTTGATATAAACACAGGAGAAGTATGAAGTTTTAGCTCTTTGCTAAGAGAAGTGAACTTAATGGCAGCTGCTTCAGACTCTGGAACCGGTACAACCAATACCTGACAATTCCTTCAAATCTGCTGCAGCTGCTATAGATACATTAAAAATCTAAGAAGCTTCCATAGGTTTAACGTCTTTATGAAAAATGTGTCTAGAGAAGAGTGCGGTGACAGAAAAGCCACCAATACAGTCTCTCCCTGCTTCTAGGGAACATGGGTCTTTGCCTTCATGGCAAAGAAGGAGGGACGCACATATAAATGAATACTATTGAAGGAGCTCACATGGCTGGATAATGAAAGTCAGTTTTGCTAAAGCTGTTCGTTTTTTCAATCAGAGAGAATTAAGGAAACCCTTTCTGAAATGATCACTACAGGGGAAGTGATTTAAGTCCTGAGGATGAAAGCCATCCTCCTGCTGGCTCTGCTGCTTGTTTTCCGAAGACCCTGTCCACATCCGTTCCAACTGCCTCCTCTTCACATCTTCTTACCAGACTACATCAAGGATTTGACTGAGAGGAGCCAGGTGAAGAGGGGGGACAGAAAAGATCTCAAAACCAAAATCCTGCAGCACAGAAACAAGTAGTGCTAATCTGGCTTGGAAGGATTCCGGTATCTCAGGTACGATATTCACTAGAGCGTAAGCCTGCTTTCCGCCTTGTCTCTGGAGCATGAAAAAGCAGCATTTCTACTCTTTGACATTCTCAAGCAGCACCATCTCTGATGAACTTGTGTTCGATAGCATGTTTGTGAGCAGACACACGTTACACTGGGCTAAACGTCTCCTGACAAAGCGATTCGATCTGTTATGATGTTTTTGCCCACAGCTCTGCGGAGGGCATCTTTGACCTCCTTGTTCCTCAGGCTGTAGACAACAGGGTTGAGCAGAGGCGTGATGATGGTATAAGTCACCGAGAGAAGGAGGTCTTGTTCTATGGAGTTCTCCGACTTGGGCTTGAGGTAGGCGATGGAGGCGCAGCCGTAGTGGACGATGACCACGGTGAGGTGGGAGGTGCAGGTGGCAAAGGCCTTCTTCCGGCCTTCTGCGGAGGCAATCTTGAGAATGGCAGAGATGATGAAGACATAGGAGATGAAGATCAAGCCCACAGGGACCAGGATCACAAATGAACTGACAGCATAATTGATCATCTCATTGATAGTGGTATCAACACAGGAAAGTTTCATGACTGGGTAAATGTCACAGAAGAAGTGCTCCACCACTGTGCCACAGAAGGGCAAGTTGAACATTGCTGCCACATGGAGAACTGCCATAGCCAGGCCGGTACCGAAGGACCCGCATACCAAGGTGGCACACACTCCTTTGCTCATGAGGACCGTGTACCGCAGGGGGCTGCAGATCGCCAGGTAGCGGTCATAGCCCATCGCTGTAAGCAAGAAGCAGTTACTGGTGGCCAAGGTGACAAAGAAGAACATCTGAGTTGCACAGCCTGCCAAGGAGATGGGCTGGTTATGAAAAAGGAGACTGGAAAGCATTCGTGGGACAATGACCAGTGTGTACACAGTCTCAGAACTGGCCAGCATGCTCAGGAGGAAGTACATGGGCGTGTGCAGGTGGCGGTCAACACGGATGATGGTCACAATGATGACATTACTAGTTAGAGTTAAAATGTAGACAGTCAGGAAAACCACAAAGAGCGTTAGCTGGTGCTTTCCAAAGATAGAAAATCCCAGGAAGATGAGATCTGTCACTTCCGTGAAGTTCTTTCTCTGCATTCTGCTAGACCAGGGTCTGCAAGCAAGAAAGGAAGTCATCAAGGAGAACATCCCCCTCAGCAGCTGGACTCCGTGGGGAGAGACCAGGACAGTGAAGCCAGAGAGTGAGCCCGACTCCCTCCCCTTGACCAGCGAGCTCAGGCTGGTTATTCCTGAATAAAAGCCCACCTCACACACACCCCCAAGGGCTTTGATACAGTGCTTCATTCCGTTGAGTTCCGTTGAGTTCTGAACCGAGAAACCTCTCTCCAAGAGCTAATGCTGTCCAAAGAGGTCAGCAGCCCCTCACAGAAACCCGCCGTGATCACTCTGCTTACTCAGGTGCCACTGAAGAGATCTCTTTTGCTGACTCCAGTCATCCTTTTAAGAGGTGGGGTCAGGAAGAGAGGATGGTGATGAGAAGACATAGCTTTGTCTCCACCACAACAGGAAAGTGTTAGCACAATTCAAGGCACGGACAAGATAATGTACGTGCCGGAGCTGAGAGAGGAGGAAGGAGTCTGTCAGCTGCTTTGGGCTAAACTGGCTTATTGATTTTTTTAAATCTGGTCCACACTGGATTTGATATAATGTTGAGAAACAGTTCACTAGTCCCCTTTATCAAAAGGGATACACATCCTATGCAGAGAGCATGCAGCTGATCCTGTGGGTCTCTAGAGACCATTCCATTGTTCTCTTTTAATTTTCAGACTTCCTCTTCCCCACCCTCTCAAATTCCCTGAAATTTGGCTTCAATCATGTTCACTTCCATCAAACCGTTCTCTCAAATGTCACCAGAGCCTCCGTGGTTAAAACTGTCAGACTTTGCTTTCTCCTCTTTTGACACTTCTGAAAACCCTGCCTCCCGGAAATCTTCTGTGACCTTGGTTTCCATGACACTGTGCTCTCGCTCTCTTCTCAGTGCTTGGATACTTATCCTCCATGAACCTGCTCACTCCATCCGCATTGTAAATGCTGCTACACTTAATACTTGGCCCCTGCTTTCTCTCCACACTGTCCCACGACATCCTTCTGTTATTATTTCTATGTTGATTGATGGAAAAAGAGACTTAGGAGCAATCTCTCCCCGAAGTCTACAATTTGCCCTGGGCTTCTCTACTTGTGGGTCTTGCAAACATAATTTTGTAACTTCAAAAGCAAATGAAACCTCTACCCTTCTGATATTCAGCAAAAGCTCTCCATCTCTATTTTTCCAACTTCCTCAGTGACATCACCATTATTCCAGTCTATTGGGGTCAGCATTTTAGGTCTGGATCTATTCAATACCACATTCAGTAAAATTTTTCCTTAAACAAGTTCTCAAATCTGTCCAAATTTCTGGATTCACAATGATTCAACAAAAGATTAGGATACTAAAAACCCTCTATTTGGGATAATAAAAAAAAACTCCTATTCCAAAATTTATGTGGAAATGCAAAGAACCAAGAATGCCAAAACAATTTCAAAGAACAAAGTAAAGAACTTGCACTACTTCATTCGGAGACTACAGTAATCAAGGTGGCGTGGTATTGGTTTAAGAGTAGACATAGCTCAATGGAACAAAAACAGAAACCAAAAGTGATCCACACATTCAGTCAATTGATTTCTGATAAAGTTCTAAAATAGCTCAATGATAGTATTTTCAACAAAAGTTGCTAGAACTGGATATCTATATGGGAGGAAGACCCCATACACCGAAAATCATTCAAAATGAATCAAAGATATGTATATAAAAGCTGAAACTAAATCTTCACAAGAATGAGCAAGAGTTCTTAAATACAAAAAAAAAGCATAAACCATAAGAAAAGTCACAAATTGAACTTTGTCAAAACTAAAGCTTCTAGTCTTCAAAAGATATTGTTAGAAAAATGAGGAAGAAAGCCACAGATTGAGAGAAAATGTTCACAATAGATATGTCTAAGCTTGTATTCTGAATATATACAGAATTCTTACAACTCAATACTAAGACACTTTTCAAGTTGGAAAAATATTTGGACATTTCACAAAAGATATACAAATGGTTGAAAAGCACATGAAAGATGCTCAATATCCCCTCATTAGCCACAAGAGAAATGAAAAATAAAACTTAAATACCACTACACACCCACTCACATGGCTAAAATTAAAAGTTTAACACTTACTATTGGCAAGGAGGTAAAGAAAATGGAACCCCTAATTCCACTGGAGGTGGTGATATAAAATGGTAATAACCAATGTGTACAAGTTTGGCAAGTTTACCTTCAGAAAGGTAAACACATACTAATCTCACGACTCAATGACTTTCCTAAGTAGTTACACAAGATTAAAATGTGTGTCCACACAGTGTCCACATCTGTGTACAGACATTTTCATGGACTGTCCTGTCACGTTCATTCCTAGAAGCCAAAAGCTGGAAACTCAAATGCTTAGGGCATATCCATGTAATGAAATACTCAAACAGCAAAAGGAAGAGATTACTAATACAAACAAAACATGGCTGATTCCTAACGTACTGAATCACAGCAGTCAGAATTGTACTGAATGGGTACCCTTTTCTATTTCTATGAAACTCTAGAAAATGCTAATTTAATCTATAGCGCAATTAAACAGACCAGTGCTTGCCAGAATTGTTAGGGAATTGACCGCAAAAGAACACAAGGGAACTTTTTGGAATAAAGGAAATGTTGAGTATGGTGGTAGTTATCAGATGTATAAATTCATCAAAGCTCAACAAAATGGATACTTAAAATTGGTGTATTTTATTACATTATTGTGTATCATATGAGGTAAATACCTCAAAGTTCATTTTTTGGAAGGCTCTCAGCTGCAAATAAGACTCCATCCCTGCAAATCTGTCACCGCTAGAACTACAATTCTTTAGGGGCTCATTAGAATGTAAGAAACACAGGAATCATCCAGGGCTTGGGATATCTGGAAACTTCTTTGGAATCTTTCAAGGTCAAAACATGTAGTTTGGGGCAGATCACTTAAAATTATCCTTGATATCAGCTCTGTGATAAGCAGCAGCCATCTAAGAACTTTTTTTTTTTTTTTTTTTTTTAAGGCAACACAAAGAGAACACTGAGATAATGAAAGACGAGAGACACAGAAAAGTATTTGCAGATTCTCCTCTTGGGAAAATAAAACCACAACAGGCTAACATAATAAAGAGTTAGTGCAGCCAATGTTTCAGTCATGAAGATTATACTCCAAATAAAAGAGGGGGGATATTTCCAAAGTTGCCAAGAGAAATTGCATTTATAAGGAAAGAAACTACTACAGAATTTGATACTTAAAACAAGTCATCTATCTGTTATTTAAATCTGAGTGAACCTGTTAGGGAAAGGGAAAGGATTTTAGATGTGCAATTCGGGCTAATATCCTGAAAAATTGATATTACATGTCAATTAATACAGAAAATAAATAAAAACCTATGGCCTCTTCTCCAGAGACCCTGACACAAAAATTCTAAGATGCCAGGGATGGATAAAGTAACCTCTTTAAAAATCTCATTATTATAACTATCCAAAAGCAGTGGGGGGGGGGGAGGGAGGAACACTTGATCGTTGGATGATGGGAAAGGATGTGCAAGGCTGAGATTTTAGGACCTGAGCCCATTTGGTATCTTTGATTTCCCATCCCAGAACTCCAGATCCTGGCCCAAGATGGATGCAGAATCAAGCGGGACTCAAGTCGGCTCAAGGAGGATACACGGAAAAAAAAAAAAAAAAAAAAAAAGGAGGATACACGGGCATCCCCAATACCGCTCCAAGCTAGTCTGACAGTATCTGTAACAAAACCCAAAAACCCTGTCACCTTTTCAAGAATGTGCAATCTTACAGTCACGTACATCTCTCCAGATAGGACCGTAGCTCAGAAAAAGTCGCACATGACGTACCTACTGGCTCCCTTGGCTCTGAAAGCTGTTTATAAGAGAAGGAGCCCCTATAAACTCCTCCATCAAGAGGAGTCTCCAAGGAAAAGCCTTGTTGACTAGCCCTGCTCTCCCTAATCTCTTCCTCGAAACTTCCTAAATGTCTCGAGGGAACCAGTAGAATTGGACTCCAGACAGGTTATCAGGGGAGTTCATTAAAAATGGAGCATCTTTGTTTATCCAAGGGGTTGGTGCTTGGTAGTTTCTAGAGTCATCTTCTCAAATGGTTTCTTTCCCTTATCCTTGACTTTATTGAGAGGATGTCACGGACACGCATGTGTGGTACAGGAACCGTCTTTAGAGGCCAGGAGACTACTCTGTGGAGCATTTCCAAGACAGAGGGTGCTTGAGCGAAATCCACTAATTCCCAAAAATGCTCACTTATTAATAGATTCCATTTCAGTGGGAGAGATTCTCTTAGTAAACCACAGCCTGAGTATGGTAGTTGGATTCCTTGTGGGAGACTTTCTGACGGCCAGGTCATGTTCCCAGCAGCCAGAGCTCCCTAGCTTTGCGCGGTGGCTGCTCATCTCGACGGGCACAAGCCCCTCACCCCTCCCCTCCCTCTCTCAAGATCCTCAGACTGCAGCAGATATTTTAGTTTTTCCATTTGGTTTGTGCTTATTCATCTCTCACCTGCATTGAAGTTACGGAATGCTAAGATTTTAGTGTCCTTTTTATATCCTCCTTTATACCTTAAGACCGTGCCAGAAGCCTAGGATTGTGCGTTTTATTTCATGCACACGTGCACGGATCAGGATCAAGTAGTCGTATCAACGGTGGAGCCAGGTTCGTCTACTGCAGTTAAATGTCCTTAAGACTCCAAGGCGCCTCAATGGAAGTCACGCTAAGGAACTAAGTAGCCCCCAAATCCCGTTCGACCAGTTTCAAACCCAGTAGCTCTGGATTCAGTCTTTACCCAACTGTACAGGGACCTCGTGATCTTGCATCACCCCTGACTTTGGAAGTTACCTGAAGCACATTCATAAATCCCTTAATCTAATGAATCTCAAACATCTCTGGCCGCCTTCCGTTCCGGCCTTCCCCCAGCCCTGACTGAGGCAGTGCCGTCACAGATGCCTATCCCCCAGACCAACAAAGTCTTTTGACATTTTTAAACAATCTTTCCAGCTCACAAAGGTGCAAGTCTAATGCGAGGAACACCTCCAGCATCCCCTTTCCCTGGGTTCACCAATTGTTTCTATTTTGCGCCATTTTTTTTCATCATCGCAAACTCCCAATTGGTTGAGAGTAAGTAGGAGACAACAGGCCTCTTTAAGTTTAAATACGTCAGTGAGCATTTCCTTAAGAAGGAAATCCTATCACATAAGCACAAAATGCCAGAGACATTGAGTCAGGAACCACGGTGTTTCACCTAAACAGAGTGAGAAATTAAGAAATTAAGACCCAGAGTCCAGTTTTCCACCATTCCAATGCTTTCCCCTCCTAAACTGGAGAGTTCCCTATTCCTTCTTGAGTCTTCCTAACCCCATACATGCTTTCCCTCAAGGCCCTAAGAATGACTTCTAGAGAAAAGGAGGGGAATGAAGCCCCTGCCCCGCCTCACCTCTCCCCTTCCACCTCATCAAGAACATGACTTTCCAAAGAGGCTGGTCTCTGCAGGGTGACTGGTCACCCAACACACAGGTCTGTCTAGTAAATAGTCACCCCCATTTTCTGTGGCCCAAATCATCCATCTTCCTTTTGCCTTGTCCATGGTTCAGTCGTAGCCCCGGGCGAGATGGAATGCCACTTTGTCCAAACTCTTCACACTCTCTTCCCCTCAAATTCAGAAAGAAGTTAAGAAGGTGCAGCCCAAGGGCCTGGAACCATCAGAAGACAGGCTATTGGTACAGGGCTCACCACCTCCAAATGCTCCAATATTCCCCGGAAACGACGACCCTCACCCACCACACCACAGAGCAAGCACCTACATCAAGAAATTAACCCTAATCCACTCTCCTCTACTTCTCAGATCCCATCCCATGTCTTGCCAAGAGTTCTCATCACATTCTTAAAGTAATCCGCTGCAGAGTCAAGCTTCACAATCACCAGCATGGGGTGTTTGCTAGCCTACTTTTTTCTAGAAGTTTCATCTATCCTGGTCTCTTATCACCTGGGCACTTCCAAAGGTTACAGGCCAGATATGTCATTGAAGATCCTTAAAGGTTGGCTTGTCTAATATTTTTCTCATGAAGTCATGTCCCTGGAAGGATGGAGGATGCTGCATGTTGCTTCACCATATGCAATGGAGAGGCACAGGATTCTGAATGATCCCACTCCTAATGACACTCAGTTGGACTGCTTAAGGTGGTATGCATCACAGTTCTCTACCTTGAAGTCACTCTTTCTCTAAGAATTTGCAAGGATGTAGTCTGAAGCTATGTAAATGCCCTGTTCCTCTAATTTGTTTATTCACCTAAATCACTTTAGATTGTTTACTCTTATTCAACGGGCTGTGATTACTTCCACGATTTAATGTAGATTCTCAAATGACTCCAAGTGCAGCCAGTGGGATCCCCTTCACTCTAGCTCTAGTGTCCTTCTGACAGCTCTCCATTATTCTTTGATCATTTCCTTCCTTTTGGCACCAAACAGTAGTCCAGGTTCATCTTCTAGTTTCCCTGCCTCAGGACTGGAATTAGCCACCTCCTCAAGGATCCCTGTTTGCTCTTAATGAAATACAGCATCGAGTAGGAAAGAAATTCACAGCAAAACCACAAATTCTCGTCTACCACCACAGGATAACTGAGTTTCTCCACTTCCATATCACACTCTCCTTTTCAACAGTGAGAAAGCAGATACAGTAAGGAACTATATTAGGGATAGTGGGGATCCATTTCTTTGCAGGTAACCAGCCTCCCTCCACCACTGCCTCCTCCCCTGCTCCACCTCCCAGGCCCAGAATGGGCTCCCACTGCCGGCCAGACCCCTCCTCTGCCCTCTTCACCGCTCTGGGTCACCCTACTTCCCTAAGCACTCCCTCCCCCAAGTGTGTCTTCCTTGTTTGGTCCCATCTAGTGATCAATTCTCAATCTTTCGGTAAGGAAGGGCAAAAAGAAAGAAAAGAACTGTTTATCTTTGGGATGCTTTTTTTTTTTACAAACTACATGGCAGTTTGATTCATGATGAGGAACGCTAAGTATCAGGCATTCCCATTATTTTCTGGAAGGAACCTTTCATCTGTGGGAAGCAGCATAGCAAAGTGCTGGACCAGTATTTTCCCTGGTCCCTTCACCTTTTAAAAACTCCGCACAAATTTTCATCACTGCTTGTTTAATTCAACAGACATCCACTGCGTCACTTGTGTACGTGAAGCAAAATGTCAAGCCATGGATAGGATCCAGGGAAAGGTAAAATGGAGCCTTTTATACGGTTTCGCCCTGGTGTTTGGATGAATACACGAGGGGTCTCTGATGAGACCAGAATTCTGTGACCCCCTGAAAGGCCATAGCAACGATGACTTCCAAACGCTCTGCCCAACGCGCCGCGCTGGGTACTTGGGCGCACGGCCACCAGCCACCAGGACCCCGCAATGGGAGTAGCATGTCACGGTTTCACACGCAAGGAAGTATAGATGCACAGGGTTTGAAAGCTTCCGTTTTCACAGTTGGTCAACAGCACTGGATTTGGAATCCACCTTGGTCCGATTCCAAGACCTCTGCCCACCGACAGGATGGGAGCCTCGGCCGCATCAGGAAGTGAGGAGACACTTCGGGGTAGCGCCCCGAGGCTGGAGCAGCAGACAGGGGTCCCCAAGCTTCTGGGTTACAGAGAGACTTAGGGTTCCAGGGAGCGGCTCAGGCAGGTGCCCACAGTAGACGCAAGGGCGCAACGGGATGAGAGGAGGGACCCATGGGACCGGGAGATGGTCATGGCTGGCCCCGGTCCTTGGCCCACGTGCCTTTGGCTTAAGTGGGAGGGAGCGCAGCCTGGTCCCCGCCAATGCTCAGGTGCAGGGGGCTGCTCCCCCGATGTGGCGCTTGGGCTCCAGGCGCTGGGGCTGGAGCAGGAGAAGCCAGGCTGCACAGTGGTCCCCGAGGCCCAGGGCCCAGCCCCGGGCCTGGCAGGGCAGGTGGAGGGGCTGAAGCAGTGGCCAAGACGAGACAGGCGACTCCAGGAGGATGGTGAACATGGGCAGAGCAGGTGCACAGGATGAAAGAAGCAGAAGATGTAGACGAATGTGAGGGATCTGTCTGGAACCTGGAGAAAAGAGGCAGGTGGAGTCACCGCAGCCCCAGGGCGGGAGGTGCAGCTCCGGGGACACTCCATGCTGGTGATTGTGAAGCTTGACTCTGCAGTGGATTACTTTAAGAATGTGATGGTGACCTTGCACCTGCACACAGTCCCCACCCACAGCCTGGGCCAGCCCCCACCCGCCATCCTGGAGCCCATGGGGGCAGCCACAGGCAGGGGAGGCCCGTGGTCACCCAGGCTCCCGGCAGGGCCCGGAGGGAGGCCTGGGGGTCGGGCTGGGGTGAAGGAAGCCAAGGGGGCGCACCCAGAGGCCAGACCCGGTGTCTACCAGTTGCCTGAACTCCACGGCCAAGGGTGCAGGTTTGGAACTAGCCGGGGAGGGGGACGATCCTGAGCAGAGAGGAGAACCTGGGATGTCGTGGAGCAGCCCACTTGCCTGGGAGACGGGGAGGGAGGCCTTGCATGCACAGCCCACTGCCGGCTCAGGAGGTGACGCCGGACACCCCCACCCTGGGCTGACTGGGCCCCTCCTGCCACCCTCAGTGTTGCCTCCACCCTTCCAGCCTGGAGCCAGGTCACAGGGGTGGCACCCCGGCAGAGCCCGTAGCCAATACCCGCCCCAGTCGCTTCCCGGCCAGGCCACGCCCTCCCTCCATCAGCAGCTCTGCCAGTTGGCCCCCAGGGCGGGGCGGGGGGGGGAAGGTGGAGAACCCATCACTCAATCCTGGCCTCCATCCCCCTGCAGACTGCACATGAACCCCGGGGAGCCCGAGGTGTCAGAGCCTGGGGTTGGGAGCTGGGGGCAACCACTGTCTGCACCCCTGCTGGTCGCCCCGTGGCTGCCCAGCCCAGGCCCCGGCCCCACCAGCAGGTGCTCACACAGGGTGGCGGGGTGGGAGGGTGGCGGTGCCACTGGGGACCCAAGGACGCACCACAGGAAGGACAGACAAGCTGCCCGCTGAGCAGAAGGCTGAGCTGGTGCCGTGTTTCCCTGGAAGCGCTCCCAGCTCCCCTCGGTGACCCGCCTGCAGGGAGGGGCTCGGGGGACCTCGGGTCACTCGGGGAGAAGCCTCCCTGCTTGCACCCACCTCTCCCAGGGCCACGGCTGGTGGCGGGGTTCCCTGGAGGGTGCGGGGTCCTCTCTGGGTGGGTGCGGGGTCCTCCCCGGGTGGATGCAGGGTCCCCCAGATGGGTGCAGGGTTCCCTCAGGATGGGTGCGGGGTCTTCCCCGAGGGCACCGCAGAGCTCTGCGACGGCGAAATTCTCGGTGCCCAAGTGGCTGGGGCGGGGCTCCCCTGGGGGTGCTCACCCCGAGACTGTCCTGGGGCAGGAGCAGGATTCCCGTAGAGGGAGCAGAGAGGAGGTGAGACGGTCCTTCATAGGAGCCCGGATTTGTGCAGGTGGGGCTGCAGCAGCCCCAAAGAGCTCAGTTGTGTGCTGGGTGCGGACACCCAAGCTCCCCGGGGACTGGCAGGCCCTGAACCAGCTGATGCAGGAGAACACAATCCCAAGCTCCAGAAGTGGAGCCGAAGTTCTGCTCCGACAGCACAAGGTTACCGGGAAGCAAAGTCACCGACAGGAAAGAGCAGCTCTGATTTCCTACCTAAGGAATTGCTTCGCTTACAGCAGAAGGACAACGCCGCCTAGCCTTTGCTCAGTATCATTCAGGGTCCCAAGTGGTGCTTATTTAGGGGGTCACAATTTTTAGTTTTTCTATTGTTCAAAAAGACAGGGAAACCCCTGGGTGTAATAAAAACAAAACTTTGTTGTAGGGGAAATAAATCAAGGGCTTGATTGCTAGGAGAAGCTTTTCTACTTTCCACTATACGGAGTTTGTTTTCTTACTTCGCTCAACTATGTATTTCTATGGAATTTAACTGAAGACCTGCTGAGTGGCAGTTCCACGTCACAGTTGATCCAGGTCTGGGGTTGCTCTACTCAAGCAGGGCCGCTGCTCCTTCCTGAAGCACCACCCCTCTTTCTGTTCTGATAAAATACAAGCCTGGAAAGTCTGGGGAGCAGGGCTGTCTGAGGCCACATGGCCCAACAGCCTAGGAACACTGTCAAACACCAGTTGATCCTACCAGTGGCCCCTGGGTCATCCAAAAAATATTAAAAGCAGAAGACTCATGGTGTGTTTTGCTCAAAAATACCTTTGGAAGATCCCCAGGCCCTTGGGATAGAAACCAAACATCTCACTATGGAATCAGGATCTTGCAGGATGTGACTACCTGTTCAAAGGCTGTGCATCTAGGATGTTCAGCCACTGGCTAGTAGGCAGTACAGATCTAGTGTAAGTTATAACGCTAGTATACTGTGTGTATTACTGTAGTTGCTGTTTTTACATAAAACACACAGGTGCACTATCATGTTAGCTGGTGCTCAGGGAGAGCGGGTTTCATCTGTTAATTCCTTTCCCAAAGGGAGAAGAGCACAAGATGCTGGACTTCAGGAGGGAGTCCCAGATAGGGACAGCCCAGACACTTTGGTCCTAGTTTGCAGAGAATGGAGTCAGTGAAGAAAAACATTTGGATAATCCAGGGTTTTAACAAGAAATCTGCTGAAACCAAGTACAGATGAAAGGCACAGCACAATGTAATAAAACCAGAAGACTCCAGAAACAGATGGTCAAGACAGAGTGGCATTGGAGCGTATAAAGACGTCCTAGGTGCTGAGGAGGAGCTGCTGCGTGGTTATAGGCCAGGCCCCATGAGCCCTGTCACCGAGTGGTAAGAGAATGGGGAAAGGGAACAAGATAGCCTTCCTTTACTGCCAGAAAACACCTGCCTATCTCCTGACTTCATGTATTTCCCACTTATGATACATCCCCGTAATTTTATATTTTGAATACCAGAAAACCCTGGTGTGACCCTACTCTGTTTTTAACAAATGTAATAGGGATACTTTCTGTGAATATTATGCATTAAAGTACCTCACCCCTGCAGCCTTCCACCTGTGGGACGGAGCCACATGATAGACTGTTCAAGGGCAAGTATGCTCTAGGTAGGATGAAGTTAGTGGGTTGACAAAAAGTCTCCTCTAACAGGACCATCACAGGTAACACTGATTCTCACCAAGGTCTTTAAAGAACATACTTTTAAGCCCTGTTGCCAGAAGGAGGGCCCTGTTACTAGTTCATGGACGTGAGAAGTGTCCTGTGTCAACTCCTTGCTGCCCTATGAGAGTGGGTGTGAGATCCCCAGGAGTTCTCTCCCACTCTTATGGGAAAGTGTACCACACCCATTCTGGTGCTCCCATGGGATGGCCCCCCACCACCAGCCTGGATCCCCGCGTGGTGACAACAGAGCCCCAACAGTTCATAGCAGCTATGTACAGCATTATGTGCAACCCCCCGAGATTCCTCCTACGGTGATAAAGACCAACAGAAAAGCGGGACAGGTTGGATGTGCGTGTCCTGATCACTCATTCTGGGCTACACACGTCATCACTGGAATTATCCCATCAAAGTTAATTTGGCAGCTCACCTTGGTTAGGAAGATGGATCTCAAGATTTAGCTTAACTTGTGATCTTTGTTTCAAAAGGAGAAAGACGAGACACAGGACTTCCCGCTATCAAGGAGAAACCAGAGCCTGACAGTCAGTAAAGCAGAAAACAGATCTTATTCAGAACGATTAGCATAGGGAAAAGAGACTGCAGTCTAGAACTGGGCTCAATTCTGAATACAGCAGGGACAAGGCGCAGGGCTTGTAATCAGAGATGGACAGTTACTATGCAGAAACCTCAGGGGTCGGGGGGCTTCTGGCTCAGTGGACTTGATGGGAATTTTGCTGGAGGCAGGCCAGGGTAGCCGAACACTAAGGGCAGAGGGTAAGGAATCTGATAAGGTATCAAGAAGGAGGAGGCCTTCTAAAACTGGGTGAGCTGCAGGCGCCACAAGGATGGACCCAAACCCAAGGTCAAAGCCTAGTGGAGACGAGGGCTTACAAGAGCCTGACTCAAGTCTGGTCAAGGAGAAGGTCAGCCCCTCCTGCTGGTCCAGAAGTGCACAGACCTTTCTTTTCCATTGAACAATGTGAGGCCATCCTTGTTCAGCTACCTTTGGTTCATGAAGGGCCAGCTGGACCATCTGCAGAGACTTGCTAGGAAACATCTGCTCAATGATACAAGTTCTGCATCTAGTGAGGGGCATTTTTCTGAAAAGAAACCCAGTTCCTAAGGGCAGACAACCAGTGGAAGCCTACAATGCTGGGCATGACACACTAGAGGTGAGGGGAGGGCGGCGGCAGCAATCCAGCAGCCTCGATGGTTTGCTGTCTGAGAATCTTTAGTGACAGCACAGACATCAGTGTCACAGAGCAGAGTGCAGAAGCAGACAGCTTCAGCTCGCAGGACTGCTTTAGCTAGCCCCTAGAAGGATCTCAGCAGTCAGGCTGAGGTTCTCAGGGCAGCCAAGGCAGGAGAGTAGAGGGAAAAAAATGGAAACGTTAGTTTCAAGAATGGGAAGCAGATATTGGAGAAAACTCGAAGCACTGAGATTTTGGCAAAGCCTGAAAAAAAATGGGCAAGATGGCAGGATCCAGTCTATTTTACAGATGAAGCCTCAAAGACCACGAACAGAGCTAAAATCTAATGACCTGCAGGAATAGGTTCATGGTTTTCTATTGGAACAGAATATTTCTCTATACCCACCTCCCTTTTTGATTTCCTGTTTATAAGTCTGGTTTCATTAGATTCGGTCTGATTATTTACGTAAGTGCACCAGGAATGGACATGGACCACATAAGCCTTTTTGAGTTACTTTGCTGGAGCTTCTCCTAAGGACTCTCAGAGTTTCAAAAGCCTCGAGTCTAGGCCTCCAAGCTGAGAATCCACCAGTCGATTTTACCTTCAGTACTTACAGATATGGATAGATTGCTCTCTTCAAAATACTCCAAACTCGCTGAGCTTGCTGGGAAGTGACCCTTCCCTTCCTCACCTGGAAAGGCTGGAGACCCTGTCGTAAGGCAAACATCAAGCTGATTTTCCCCAGAGGGCTCTGGAAGCACTAGCTCCATAAAGTCAACCTTCATTCCTTAGTACTGTGTGGCCACATCTGATCCTATGTACCATTTTCTTTCTTTTTTTTTTTAAGATTTATTTATTTATTCATGAGAGACACAGACAGAGAGAGAGAGAGAGGCAGAGACATGGGCAGAGGGAGAAGCAGGCTCCATGCATGGAGCCCGATGCAGGACTCGATCTCGGATCCCAGGATCACGACCTGGGAGCCAAAGGCAGGCGCCCAACCTCTGAGCCACCCAGGCGTCCCCCTATGTACCATTTTCAAACAGGACATTCCAGCCCAAGCCTAATTATAGCCAGTGTCTCCAGTTATGTCCTAGTACAAGGAGAACAGATTCTTATTAGTGAATTTATGCGAATAACATTGCCACGAGAATAAGAACGATAAGGTTTTCCAAATTTTGGAGGGAACCGAGACAAAAACATAAAGGTTTTGTTTTTGCTTACAAAACTATAATCTAGTTGTTACAAGTATAAATAATGTTGGAGAAAAGGGAAAGGGAGTCTTACATCCAGAAAATGGAACATATATAGTCTAGCAAGTTTCCAAACCAAACCCCATCATCCTTCATCAGTCCCACGTAATTAATTCTTGTGCTGCTGCACCTTGGGCTGCCAGTGTTAGGAACCCACCAACTTCTTTATTAGAGTTTGGAAATCCTTAGTCCAGTAGTGTGGTCTCAAAAGTACTGAAGCAACGCATCAGCAACTGTAAGCCCAGAGTGCCTGTCACAGTCCTTTCCATGCGTGGTCTAAGATCACCCATTCTGACCTGCAGCTAACTGCAAATGCTTTCAGGGAAGAATTGGAGTAAAATAAAAAGTCATCTGTGAATGACATGGACTTAAAATAGCCATGGCTAAGACTGATTAAGAGCACTCAATAGGAATATTTGGTTTCTATAACACACATTTTAAGAGAATTACTAGAATTATGGCTGATAATATACTGGACATATCATGGATAGAGAATATTGGCCGATTTCTAGTAACTTCATATAATTTCTGAAATATTTAGATTTACACAAATACAACCCATGGAAAGTTAGTATCTTTCTTATTTGACAATGCCTTTCCGAGCCATCCAGTACATCAAATAAACCAAATTAGTTTAATATCTCATTTTTACAAGGTAAGAGAACAAATCCTTTGAGATTTTCAAAGGTACCTCTGGGAAATCTCAAAGCCAGATTGAAGTAAGAAGATTTCATTTAGGATTTGATTTGGGGAAAGCAGAATTGCCCAAAGTGTAAGAAAACCTCAGCTGTTTAAAAAGTGATAAGACTTGGTTCTCTTAAATAATCATGAACATACATGATAAGGCTAACATAAAGCACAAGAAGTTATTCTGATAAGACGTAGCATCTTTGTTTCAAACATGGATTACTTAAAAAGTAAAGGAAAACCTCTTACAATCTATTAAGAGCAGACCAATAATGCAAGAAAACTTTGTCATTTTAACAGAGAGAAAACTAAATTCTAGTTTCATATCAGTATACTTTTGAACTCCTTATAACCCTATAGATAAATCCATCCAATCTCCACCAGCTTAACTCCACATAAAATTACTTTTCTTCCAAACCTTCTGCAACTTGCTATATTCAAGGGTTCTCTCTTCTACTTTTCCTTTTTTCTCATTCTGAACAGTGCTTTACCTTGGGACAAAATTAGTGTCATTTTCCTTTAATGAAAATACATCGTTCTTACCTTTGCCTATTTCCCTTATCAAAGACCTACCCTATTTTTCTTCTATACTTTCCTAAAAAGTTCTTTCCCTTATTTTTTGGTAGTTTTATTTTTATATACTGATAATACTTTTACCATTACTAACTTTTTATAGAGAAAACTAGGAAGTAGACAATCATGAGTCATCACATGCCAGCATTATAGAAGGTTTTATGAATATACCATCTCAATTTTATAGGTACAGGCTTTCACATTGAAGAATATGGGGGGAAAACATGTTTAACAGTCTCCCATGCTTTGCCTCTCCTCTATGCCACATGAAATTAAGGAGCCAATAGTAATATATACTTATGTTCAATAATAAATGTTTCAGCAGTTTATCTAAAAATTATTCAGCTATTTAATGAATATTCTTAGCATCATTCTGAGGATATATATATATATATATATAATATTTTGGTAATATTTTAGAAACGTTTTTTAGGAGACATAATCACACCAGTAAGCAAAGATAGCCATTATCATCAAGTTATTTCCCTCTTAACTATTTTCACAACACATGCATGGTAGGGAAGTATCACAAAAGGAAAAACAAAAACACACCAAAAAAAGCCAAATAGTTGTTTTACTGCTGTGTTTGATAAAGTAATAAATATCGAGGAATTCATTTTTACTGCATCTTTACCTGTACATTTAGTTTTAAGTTGAATTTTTAATTTTTATAATCTTGAACATCCAGTAAATATCACCTTATTTGTCTAGTAAATCCACATGGAATAAAAATATGCCCATATGATACTTACTGCTAACTCAGACATAGCTGTTCTTATTAAGTCAGTGATATCAAACTTGTCTTCCAAGATTTCCTCAAGTCACATGAACCTGAAAACCATTTTGGCTAGCTTCTTTATTTCTGGAAGTTTGGGATAGTTAGTTTATATAAGCACTTATTTATCTCTAAGCTACTTTGAATAGAGCTCCTTCACAGGATTTTAGAAACTAATTTGGTAAAACCATTCAGGAGTAGAAAACCAACACATATACATAATATATATACATACAGTCAGATGCATACATCTTCCACCTTTCATTCTCAAATTTCAGCCATGAGGCAGGTAAATACAGTAGCACAAAAACTTCACTGTTTTATCTCCACTCTGTTTTATCCAAATTGTTTGACAGAAATAAGTTAAGGTTACCTACTCAATGTGAGGGTTCAATATTTTTGCCAGTATTTGTGGAGGAGATGAAAATCTTTTGCCCTAATGAATCCTCTTCTGGAGGCTCTGAACTACATTTTAGGTAAGAGACTGGAGGTACCCCAAGCAACTGTCTGGAGGTCTCCAAAGTCCGAATAGATTCAATATCCAGCCCGCCTTTTCTTTTCAACCTCATGCAATTGCTTTTAGGGGTCCCGGAGTCCCTTGAGAGGCCTAATGGGGACAGCGAGCTATAAAATTCAAGTGCCTGAGGAGCTGAGTGAAAAAAGGTCCAAGCAGAGTTGGACAGAGGATGCGGGAGGCAGGGGTTGAAGGGGGAACAGATCAAAGGATTCAAAGGCACCGAAGGAAATGAAGGTGGTGGTAAAAGGAGTGGAAGCAATGGGAAGTGAAAGGTCTTAGGGGGAATTGGCTTGGGGAGATCTTAAGTTTCTCAAAGAAGCTATTGAAGTGCCATACTATCCTTAGTGAAATCATGCCCACAAGAAAGAGTTAGCAGAACATATAGTCAGCAGGTTCGAGAAGGGAGCTTCAGTCAATGGAGAAGCTCTCACAGGAGAAACAGGATCAAAAAGAGAAAAGAGAGCTCACAAAGATCCAAGAAAAAAAATGTCCATAGGAGTCAGAACAAATTCTCACTTGAGAAAGACCCAGGAAGAATCTTCTAACCCAGGAAGTCAGAAAGTAAGTTCCCACTCAAAACAGAGAGCCAGGAAGCATTCTCCAGCCCAAGGAGTCAGAACGTGAATTCCCATTCAAAATAAAGAACAAAGCCCAGGAGTCAGGGAGTGAATCTCTATTGAAACAAAGAGCCAGTAAGAAAGATATCCCAGGAGGTACCTTGCAGACAAAGATGACTAGGCCTTTAAAACACAGTTCCCAGACTACGCTCAGAATCTTAATCAAAATCTGTCAATGGCCTGTCATCTGGAGCACTGGCTCAGAAGCTAGACTCACCAATGGGCCCCTGATCAATCAGACAGGAATAAAGACAAGGCTTCAAAGGTACGCAGGTAGGGGCATGCATGAGAGGTACTGGGGTGCAATGATGAACACCATCCTATCCAAGTCACAGTGCCATCCTGGTCAAGAAAAAAACAGTTCTAGACAGTTGTCAAAGCAACAAAAATAGAACTTACTCAGAACTATTGGAATAGGGAAAAGAGATCTCAGTACAGAATTGGGCTCAGTTCCTTATACAGCATGGACAACATGGCAGGGGGTTATAACCAAGGAGCAGGGTTGGGGGACTCAGGGGATAAAAGATTCAGGGAACCCCAGGAGAGATTCTGGTTAGACTGACTTGATAAGATTCTTGATAAAGCCATGCCAG
Source organism: Canis aureus (assembly GCF_053574225.1). NCBI lineage: Eukaryota > Metazoa > Chordata > Mammalia > Carnivora > Canidae > Canis > Canis aureus. The sequence goes on from NC_135648.1 coordinate 1,454,671, forward strand.
AGTGATCAGATGTAAAGGGTGGGGAATTCTTTTCAGATGGATTTAGTAGGATTCTTGCTAAAATTGGGTGATGCAGGTCTGACAAGGACAGACACTGAAGCCCAGAGTCAAAGCCTACTGGAGAAAACTTGACTGAACCTGACTGAAGTCTGGTCAAAGAGAATCTTTGTCACCCTGGACCCTGAGAGGAGTCTGGAAGGCAGGCCCACTCACCAGTAAACTTCTAGGGATCCACCTGGAGGAAGGAATATACCCTTTTCCACACCTGGCCACTATCCCTAGGAAGCACAGGGGACAGGATGGAAATAAACACTGACCAATTATTCCAAAAGACTATCATCCAAAGGGAGGACTTAATTCAGACCAAGTTTTAAACTAAACAGAATATTTTCTCCTCATTACCTACTGATTCATGGCTCATGAAGAATACTAGAGAGTTACAGAAGGAGTAAAATGTTCAGCTCTGCTACACAGATATTTCCATAAGTTCCCAATAGGAGTATGTGTTGATGAGGACTTTTTTTTTTTTTAAACAGTAAAGGCTGTTTTTGTTTTATAGACCCCTATCTCTGCAAAGCATGGAGACATTCTCAGGGCTGGTCAAAGAACTTTGATATCACACAATCATTTCCTTCATTCATGTATCTAATCAACTTGTATCTATTTCTTATCTACTATGTGGCAGGGCCCTCTGCTAGGTGTAGGAGATATAAAGCTGAGCAACACGGATGGAATACCTATCCCAACAAGTTTTGTCACCAGAACAAATTCCTCTAAGTCAACCATTAAACTAAATGTCTTCTCAATTTTGACTTTTCTTCTACTTCCAGCTGATGCTATACCTTTCCTCCCAACCCCTCTAGCTAGAAAAAAGATTAGCCTTCTTTCAAAAGTGTTAACTCCTGGATCACCTGGGTGTCTCAGTCTGTTGAGCATAAGACTCTTGATTTTAGCTCAGGTCATGATGTCAGGGTCATGGCATGGGGGTCCACATTGAGCCCCATGCTCAGCAAGGAGCCTACTTGAGATTCTCTCCCCCAATCTCCCTCTGCCCTTCCCCCTACTTGCACATGCTCTCTAAATACAATCTTCTTTAAAAAAAGCTTTAATTCCCATTGGGAATGTCTATAAGTGACAATAGTAATATTTTTTCTTAGCTAACTTAGTGGCATTAGTTGAAATGAAACATCTGGTACTCTTCCCGGGGTGCATTTTATAACTGTCAGATACACTAGCATCAGGAGCAAATGAAGAAAATATCATCTGGAGAAAACATTTGTACCATTAAAAATCCACCAAAAAGATGGAAGGATCTGGACAGCGCAAAGGCCCAGAAACACAACTGGAGAAAGATCAGAGTTAACGATCCTAATTTCTCACTCTTCTGGTTGTCCTAAGGCCAATAAAGACCTAGAGAACAACAGATACACTCACATTGTATGATAAATGTCCACTGGACAGAACTGCAATCACTAACATCAAAGTCCTTTCTTTTTTGGCCATCTGCTGCATTTACAGAGGGATCTTCTTCCTATATAGGGGCCGACCTGGCTCCAGAAAAAACTCCTCCTGTGCAAACCACTAAAGAATTTTCCAGGGTAAAAGCATATGCAATACTACTCTACTCCCTACCACTCTATGCACAATTAACTTAGGTATATTCAGTACAAATCCCTGAACTTGAAGTAGTTTACTGCAGCCTACAGTAAAATTTAGTTTCTCACTGAACTGGGATGAAAACAAGGGAACAATTTGACCTGGAAGTGTTAACTGTTAGTTCCTTTGGAGTGTGAGCCTGAGCCTCTCACATGGCCCAAAGGAATACCCAATGCTGGCCTCGAAAGGCAAGACAGACCTGGATCACTTTTTAACCATTAGCTTGGTAAAGATAATGGCTCACTGGTTATAAATGGGCTTCAATTGAGCTCCAGAGTATTCTAATAACATCCAAAGCTATGTATCCTAAGTGGCACCATGTGAACTTACTATTCATAATTTAAATGTTCCAATACCAGCAACTTCATGTGGTTCTACCTAACAGATGCCCAGAGAAACAATGTCACCATTGGGGTGGTCCAGTATTCAGATTTGAAAAAATTCACATGTGGCATTAATATTGACTGCTTACCCAAAGCCTGGGCACTAAAAAAGGCTCATCCAGCAGGACAGAATGGGAAAAGGGTTGAACAAGAGGTCATAACGTTTGTAAATGCATATGTATCTCATAGGACCACCAAAATACAGAAAGCAAATCTTAACAGACCTAAAGAGGAAAATTGATAGCAATACAGTAATCAGGATTTTAATGCCCCCTTTATATCAAAGGCTAGATCATGCTGAAGTAAAATCAATAGGGAAACATCAGTCTCAAATGGCACATTAGACCAGGTGGACTTTATACCAAATGTCACATCTACACTCAGAATACACATTGAGTGTACATGGAACATTCTCCAGGATGGATTGCATGTTAGGCCACAAAACCAGTCTCAATACATTTAAGAAGACTGAAATCCTATCAAATAGCTTTTCCAACCACACTGGTATGAAACCAGAAATCAATTACAAGAACTATAAAAAATCACAAATATGTGGAAATTAAACATGTTACCGAACACCTATTGAGTCAATAAAAGGAAATGAATCTGAGACAAAAGAATTTTAAAATTTCCAAAAATCTATGGGACATACCAAATGTGATCTAAGAGGGAAGTTCATGGTGATCCAGGCCTTCCTCAAAAAACTTAATACCTAGAGAAACTACAGAAAGAACAAAGCCCAAAGCTAGAAGAAAGGAAATAAAATCAGACCAGAAATACATGAAATAGACATAAAACAAAAACAGTGAAAGAACAGTTTTTTGAAAAGATAAACATAATTAACAAATCTTTAGCTAGACTCACCAAGAAAAAAATTTGCTCAAAATCAGAAATGAAAAGTTACAACCAACACCACAGAAATACAAAGGATCATAAGAGATTATTATGAACAATTACATGCCAACAAACTGAACAACCTAGAAGGAATGGATAAATTCATAGAAACATACAATTTTCTGTGGCTGAATCATGGAGTAGTTAAAAATCTGAATAGACCAATCGGTAGTAATCAAAAACTCCCAATACATACACGTCCAGGACCAGATGGCTTCATTGGTGAATTATACCAAAACATTCAAGAAAGATTTAATAGCTGTCCTCCTCTGGCTCTTCCAAAAAACGGAAAAGGAAAGGTTGTTTCCGAACTCATTTCAGGAAGAAGTATTATCCTGATACTAAAACCAGACAAAAACGTCAACCTCTCCCCACTCAAGAAAGTTACAGGCCAATATCCTTGATAAACATATGTACAAAAATCTTAAGATAAAACAAAACATTGGGAGTATTCTATACCACGATCATATGGGATTTATTCCAGGAATGCAAGGATGATTCCACATTCACAAAAACCAACATCATACAACATGTCAACAAACAGAAGTATAAAAATCATATCTCGTTAGATGCAGAAGCAGCATTTGACGAAATATTCATTCATGATAAAAGCTCTCAACAAAGTGGGTACAGAGAGAACTCCAAATAACAAAGTTCAAACTAACATCATATTCAATGGTGAAAAAGTTTTCCCTCTAAGATCAGGAATGGGATAAGGATGCCCACTCTCACCTCTTTCTTTCAATTTAATATTGGAAGTCCAAGTCAGAGTAATTAGGCAAGAGAAAGAAGGCATTCAGATCGGAAAGGAATAAAATTCACCACTTAAGGACAGGATTTTAAAAACAGAAAACTCTAAAAACTGCCAAAACACTGTTAGAACAAATTCAAACAAGTTGCAGAGTATAAAATATACAAAAACTACTTATTACTCAGCCATTAGAAACGACGAATACCCACCATTTGCTTTGACGTGCGTGGAACTGGAGGGTATTATGCTGAGTGAAGTAAGTCAACCGGAGAAGAACAATCATTATATGGTTTCACTCATACGGAGAATATAAAAAATAGTGAAAGGGATCATAAGGGAAAGGAGAGAAAATGGGAAAAATCAGAGAGGGTGACAAAACAGGAGTGACTCCTAACTTTGGGAAACTGAACAAGGGGTAGTAGAAAGGGAGGTGGGCGGGGGGGATGGGGTGACTGGGGGACAGGCACTGAGGGGGACACTTGACGGGACGAGCACTGGGTGTTATACTATATGTTGGCAAATTGAACTCCGATAAAAAAATATACAAAAAATTTTTTTTAATTAAAAATAAATAAATACTGATATGAGTAAAAAAAAAAACACTACTTGTTTTTATATACTGACCAAGTATGAGAAAGAATTTAACAGAAAAATGTCATTTATAACTGTATCAAGAAAAATTATGTAATAAATTTAACCGAGGTAAAAGACCCATACCCTAAAAATTCTAAGATACTAATAAAGTGAAGACACAAATGAAAGGATAGTCCATGTTCATGAATTACAAGAATATTATTAAAATGTCCTTATTAGCCAAAGCAATATATAAATTCAATGCAATCCCTATCAAAATTCTAATGGCATTTTCCACATCAATAAAACAAAAATCCTAAAATTGCTGTGGAACCAAAAGAGACTCCAAATAGCCAAAGTGATCTGAAGAACCAATCTCTAGGCATCATGTTCCCTGACTTCAAACTAGGTTATAAAGTAATCAAAACAATTTGGTACTGGCATAAAAACAGACACACAGATCAAAGGAACAGAATAGAGGGCCCCAAAATGAACCCATGCACAGCCAATTTATGACAAAGGAGGGAAAAATTTATAATTGGAAAGAGTGGTCTCTTCAACAAATGGTGTTGGAAAAACTGGACAGCCACCTGCAAAAGAATGCAACTAGACCACTATCTTAAACCAAACACAGAAATTTGCTCAAACTAAAGACTTGAATATCTGAAGCCATCAAACTGCTAGAAAAGATACGTCATGAGCCACTTGACATGGGTTCAACTCCCAAATCAATATTTGCAGTCACATAATCAGTAAGGAATTAATACCATTAATACCCCAAATATATAAAGAACTCTTACAATTCAATAGCACAGAAACAATCTGACTAAAAAGAACGAGTGGAGGAGCTAGACACCTCACCAAAGACCTACAGATGGCCAACAGATACATGAAAAGATGTTCAACATCATTCATCAGGGAAATGCAAATGAAAATCACAATGAGACATCACCTTATACCTGGCAGACTGACTTATCAGATAACAAGGGTCATCAAGGATATGAAGGAAAGGAGACTTTCATGTAAAGGTGAGCATATATGTATGTTGGGGCAGCCACCATGGTAAAGTCTGTTGGGCTCTCAAATTAAAAACTGAACTACAATATGAATGAATAAGATGTAGTATATATAGAAAATGGAATGTAATTAAACCTTAAGGAAATTATTTTACCCAAAACTAATGTAACTTGTGTGTCAACTATACTTTGATTAAAAATCTTAAAAATGAAATTCATATACACACTACGACATGGATGAACCTTGAAAACATAATTTGACATGAAAGGATCTAGGTGTGAAGATCATGTTGTGATTCCATGTATATAAAGTATAGCTAGAGGGACGTCCGGGTGGCTCAGTGGTTGAGCGTCTGCCTTTGGCTTAGGGTGTGCCTTTGGGATCAGTCCCGCATCAGGCTTCCTGCATGGAATCTGCTTCTCCCTCTGCCTGTGTCTCTGCCTCTCTCTATAGCCCTCTCATGAATAAATAAATAAAATCTTTAAAAAAATAATAAACAATAAAGTAGCTAGAATAGGTATATTCACAAATTATACTAGAGATGCCTAGGGCCTGAGAAGAGAGGAGAGTGGAAAAACTAGTGTTTCATGGGGACACTGATTGGGATGATGAAAAAGTCCTGGAAAGAGACAGTGGTCATGGCTGCACAAAACTAAATGCACTTAATGCCACTGACTTGTACACATAAAAAATGGTTAAAATGGTAAACTTATGTGTATTGATAATTAAAAACCACTAAAAATTACCATATGAACCAGCAATTTTGAGTATTTATCTGAAGAAAAAGAAAACACTAATTTGAAAAGATACATACATCCCTAAGTTGACTGCAGCCAAGACATGGGAACAACCAAAGTGTCCATCAACGGATGAATGGTTAAACATGCAGTCTATATACCCATCAGAGTGAGATCTTGCCATTTGCAACAACATGAATGGTCCTTGAGGGAATTACTTAAGTGGCAGCCAGATTAAATGTGGAATCTAAAAAAACCAACAAAACTCACAGGAAATAGAATAGTGGTTGCTGGGGCACAAATCAGGAGAAGAGGTACAAACTTCCAGGTGTAAGTCAGGCGGAGGTGATCTACAGCGTGGTGACTATGCTAACACTGTATTACAAGCTCGAGCATGGTCTAGAGTAAGTTCTGAATGTTAACTTTCTATAGGGATAGAAGAAAACTGGATTTATTATGGTAAGCACCTTCCAATGTGCACAAATATTGAATCATTATGTTGTATACCTGGAATCAATGTTATATGACAGATAAACCTCAAAATTTTATTTTAAAAAATCTGAATAAAAAAGGAGACTCCAAAAAAAAAAGCCCACTCAGCTACATCTGCACTAGACTAACACCCTCCAGTATGCTGCAGCAACGTCTCCAGTGTGAGCTCTTGGGTACCACCTCCCCTATCCCACAAGCTTGGACAGAAGAAGGTGTTCCTAAAGGAGGAGGGAAGAGGAGGGAGGGGCAGGAAGTCTTTCTGTATAAAACTTTAGAGTGCTTTCAGCTGCCAGGACCTCCTGGATTAAAAATGGCTTCAGCTCACAGGTATTATTTCAGTCTCTCCTACCAAAAAGTTCAGAGTAGATGGTCCAGGAAGAAGCATGTTTCAGGATTCTTCCGAAACATCTTATAACCTCACAGGTCAAAAATGGCTTCCACAGCTCTAACCATCATGTTCAGGCTCAAGGTAGGGAGCAGGGGAAGCAGCACCAGAGAGCTCTATCCCATTTTTCAGAAAAGCGAGTTTTTCCAGATGCCCTCCCCCGCCCTCCAGCCAGGCCAAAGTCATAACTGGTCATAACTGTGCTCAGTGGACACCAACATGAAAACGATGATGGAATAGCAAGTGTTTGTGGCGAGCAGGTTGTGGCAATGCTGAGTCCCCCCAAGCAGCAGCTTCCTGGGTTTCAAGAGACCACTGCGGTAGCAGTGGCAGGGAGAAACCGGTGTCCCAGTCTGACCACTAGCTACGCTGCTGCTCTAGAACCTTTGCCCCAGCAGCATCATGGCTCCAAGTCCCCACCACCCTCAGAGTGGCATCCTAATCCCTCAAACCAAATCCCTCCTGCAGAGACAGAGGCAGGCTAGTTCACATATTGCTCTGGGACTTGTTCCTAGAGGGACTCCACAACTTTGTCAACAATTACCTCTTTGAGTATGTTTTTGGTTTCTGCTTCCTGCAACTAGGCCCTAAGTGATGCATAAGCCTATTACTCCGGCTACGGGTGGGGAGGTGGGGAAACAGCTCTGAGGGGCCTCAGCCTGGGTCCTGGCCTGTTAGGATGACCCACAAGAAGCCACTCCCCTCAGCTACTCCAAGCTTCTCCAACAACACATTGATTCTGTAGGCCCAGCTTAAATCACAAACATCTGAGTCTAAGGAGCCATGTGATTCTTTTGTGGATTTCCCCCCCATGGATAAGTGATACTTCTTTCACATCCTTTGGTTTTGAGTTTCACTATTTTTCTTTCTCTTTTATGAAATGACTTCAAGACTAATACTCTGAGGCATGGATCCAACATAGGGTATCCAGCCTCTATAATTTATAATGATTTTGGAAGCTCTTTCTGTATAAAACACAATTTACTGGGACTTAACAGGATTTCTCCTTTCACAGTTACCTTTGAAGAATACGAACTGTACAGAAAGACAGATGCATAAAGATTCTTTGCTGCAAGTGTTTGTTGACTCAGACCAGGACCCAAGGACCAACCGGAACTCAAAGCTGCCTGCCAGAGCACAAGCTCCCCAAGGTCAGGGAGTCTGTGTTTACCACTACCTGTGTGGCACCTAGAACAGAGTCACAAGTACTGGGTGCTCAATAAGTGTTGAATTACTGAATGTGTACTCACAGCTCAGAAGGCACTCCCCACCCAGCCTCCAACATCCGTCACCAGGGCACAGTCACTGGAAATAGCATCCTCACTATATCTCCACTCAACCCCTCTCTGCTTACTTGGCGTATATGCTTTGCTCTGGATACAGATCATGAGACTGTAAATAAAGCAAAGGCTGTAGCTTATGCCAGACCCACAGGGGCCTCTTGCATCTACTGCTTCCCAGAGCCCACCTGGGAACCTCAGTGAACAAAGCCCTGAACCCCTCACTTTAAGAGCTGCATGGGACTGCTTCCCTACCCTCAGAGAGGCAGGTTAAGGCATGGATTACCTAGGCAGTTTTCCAGACTGCTGGCTCTAAATGCCACTTCTGTAGCACTAAAATGTGATGAGATGGGCAAAATTATAGTTAAGAAATTAGATATGAAGAAATATTCTGGATGTCAAAGGAAGAGTATGTGTGTGCCTGCCTGCATGTGTGTGCTGTGTGGGAGGGCAAGGCTGCCAAGGAATATGCTCAAGTAATAATAGATATTCTCTAAATAGCTGTGTTAGTTACCAGTTTAACACACAAACATTTATTATCTCACATAGTTTCTGAACTCAAGAATCTAAGAGCAGCTTAGCTGAGTGGTTCTGGTCCAGGGTCTATCACAGAGGTTTCCAACAAGAGATCACCCGGAACTGCAGCATCTGGAGGCCCGGTTGGCACTGGTGGATCAATTTCTACAATGGCTCGCTCACGCAGCTGTCAGCACACACCTACATGCCTTGCTGGCTCCTGGCAGAAGGTCTCAGTTCCTCACCAGCTCCTGGGTGTCCTCACAACATCAGAGATCCACCAGCAGGTGAGAAAAAAAGCAGAAAGCCGCAGTGCCTCTATGACCCCATCCCTGAAGCCACACCCTGAAACCTCTACTTTTCTTATTCATTTGAAGCTAATCTTGGCCACAGTCAAAGGAAAGGGAGTAAGTCCCACCCTCCTGAAGAGAGGTATAACAAATAAGCTCTTCCCTTATATGAGGCAGGATGGCCAAAGGAGGTAGACTTGTGCAGTTGCCTCCCTTCTGATTTTTGGATGCTACTTTCACCAGCTGGGGAGCATTCTATAAGGCATTGTCATATGTTGTGTAGGGGATAATTGAGGCACATTTGGGGAGGGAAGAGGAGGGCAAACTTCTTCAGTCCTCTGAGCATTTCCCCACTGGCCCAAAAATTGCATGCTGAATTTACAAGACACCCTGTAGCTAACCAGATCTGCCTGCCTTAGAATGTCCAACATTTTAGAACAACTGTCTTCTAAGGCAGGCAGATCTGGTTAGCTACAGGGTGTCTTGTAAATTCAGCATGCAATTTTTGGGCCAGTGGGGAAATGCTCAGAGGACTGAAGAAGTTTGCCCTCCTCTTCCCTCCCCAAATGTGCCTCAATTATCCCCTACACAACATATGACAATGCCTTATAGAATGCTCCCCAGCTGGTGAAAGTAGCATCCAAAAATCAGAAGGGAGGCAACTGCACAAGTCTACCTCCTTTGGCCATCCTGCCTCATATAAGGAGAGAGCTCACATAAGGAGAGGAGAAAAAAAAGTTTTCTGAAGGTCACAGCCCACAAAATGGAACAGAGGTTTAATCATAAGATTGTAAAACAACCATCCTCTCCAAAATGTTACCACTGCATCAGAGACCCTGCATAACCATGGATCAGAGGTAAGAGAGCTGCAAGACATGCCTGTTTAGGAAGGAGTTTCTAGTGAAATCCAAAGAGAACAGGGACTAAAACAAGGGCAACAGAGAAAATGGACAGCTATGGCTACAATAGTAAACACACCCTCACATTAGCCAGATAAACATAGCTGAGACCACACGCTGAAGGCCAATTTACTTCAGTTCCTATTACCTAATACATTATGTCCAGCTTACAAGAAAAAAAGCACAAGGATGATAAAAGGGGAAATAAGTCTGAGGAGACCTTGTGAACCTCAGAATCAGACTGATATGCCAGAGACTTTGGAATTATTAGACTGAGAATCTATAATAACTAATACGCTTTGGTTCTAATGAAAAAAAAATGGACAACATGTGAGAACCAGCATGTAATATAAGCTGAGAGAGGGAAACCAAAAACAATGAAAGGGAAATGTCAAAAATGGAAAGCACCTTAACAGAAATGAAGACTGCCTTTGATAGACGCATCAGGAGACTGGACATGGTCAAGCAAAGAATTCGTGAGCTTGAAGAGCCATTACAGGAATTTCCAAAACTGAAAAAATTAAGTAAAACAGAATATCCAAGAACTGTAGGACAATTACAAAGGGCATAGCCCACATATAAAGGGGATACCAGAAGGATACAAGTAAAAGAGGAAATATTTGAATAATGATAGTTATGTAAAATTTATGACCGATACCAAACCAGATCCAGGAGATGCAGAGAACATGAAACAAAATAAATGCCAAAAAAACTACACCTAGGCATATTATATTAACACTCCAGAATATCAAAGGCCAAGAGAAAAATCTTCCAAAAAGCTAGAGGGGAGAAAATTCCTTTCCTACAGAGAAACAAGGAGAAGACTTACATTAGACTTCAGAAATCACACAAGAGCCTAGAGTCATAGATTTAAAGTGTTGGGGTGAAAAAACATCACCAACCTAGAATTCTGTATCCAGTGAAATTATCCCACAAAAGTGAAGGAGAAATAACTCTTTCTCAATATGACAAACCAAAACTGATTTTGTCACATCAGATCTATCTTGCAAGAAATGTTAAATTTCTTCAAAAAGAAAAATGATAGAGATCAGAAACTTCTGTCTCCATGAAGAGAAGAAATAAATGAAGGTAGAATAAAATATTTTTTCTTGCTCTTTAACAGGTAACTTTCTTCAATGCAATAGTGACCATGCATTGGGTGATCACAGCTTATGGGTGGGCGAAATAAATGACAGCAATGTGACAGGGGACATGAGGAAGGAACCAAGAGCATGGTCACAGAAGTCCCTGCACTGCCTGTGAAGCAGCACAAAGTTTTTGAAAGTGAATGAGGGGCTCCTGGGCAGCTCAATTCCATAAGCATCTGCCTTCAGCTCAGGTCATGATCTCAGGGTCCTGGGATTGACCTCTGCATCAGGCTCCCTGTTCAGTAGGGAGCCTGCTTCTCCCTCTTCCCCTCCCCCCACTCATACTCTCAATCTCAAATATCTTAAAAAAAAAAAAAAAGGAAGTGGACTTAGATTATTTGTAAATATTCTATACATTGTAGGATAACCACAAAAAAACTTTATAAGAAGTACAATTGATATGTTAGGAAAAATGTCATCCTATAAAATGCTCAATTAAAACCAATGAGGGATGGTTACCAGAGGGAAGGTACAGGGGGATGGATGAACTAAAGTGAAGGGGATTAAGAGCACAGCTATGATGAGCACTCAGTGTGGAAGTGCTGAATCACTAAATTGTACATCTGAAAATAATATCACACTGAAGGTCAACCGGAATTTAAATTAAAAACTTAAACCAATGAAAAAGAACAAGGAAAAATTTTTAAAAATTAATGCAATGAATAAAATGTGGTTACCAGTATGGTAGACATTAATCCAACTAGATCAATAACCATTTTAAATGTGAATGGTCTAAATATGCCAATTAAAGAGACAGTTGATTAAAGAAACAAGATCAACTATAAGTTGTCTACAGAAACCAACTATAAATAGGTTAAAAATAAAGGGATGGAGAAAGATATACCAGGTTAACAATAATCAAAAGAAAGCTAAAGTAGCTTGATTAACTTAAAACATGTAGACTTCAAGGAAAATTAACTAGGCTGAAGAGAGGCATTACATAATAATAAAGTGGCAGATTCTCCAAGAAGTACAACAACCCTGAATGTGTATATGCCTAGCAACAGAACATCAAAATAAATGAGGCAAAACCTGTGAAAACTGAAGGGATAAAAATAAAAATCCAGTATTATCCCCCCTTCATCAGTAACTCAAAGATCCAGCAGGCAGAAAGTCAGTAAGGACCTAGTTGAACTGAACAGCACTATCAATCAGCTGGACCTGACATTTATAGACTATTTCATCCAAGAGCAGAATATACAGTCTTTTCAAACTCACATGGAACATTCACCAAAACAGAATACATGTTGGGCCTTAAACAGAATTAAAGAATATGTGTTAGGCCATAAAAAATTTAAAAGAACAAAAGTCATATGAAGTATGCTCTCAGACCACAACAGAATTAAGAACTCAGTAAATCCACAAATATCCCCTCCAAAAAGGAAAAAAAAAAAAAAAAAGGCAGAGTCAAAGAACCCTCAAAGGGAATTTTTTAAATGATAAAAATTCAACTTACCAAAATTGTAGGACAGTAAAAGCAGTAAGTAGTACTTCAGGGGAAATTCGTAGCATTGAATGCATATATTAGAAAAGATGATCCAGAATCTAATCCAAGCTTCCACCTTAGGAAACTAGATTAAGAAGAGCAATAAAGACCTATAGCAAATAGAATAAAAGTTACAGCAGAGATCAATAAAATTGAAAACAGCAAAAGAGAGTATGAAACCCAAAAGCCAGTTCTTTGAAAAGATCAATAAAATTGATGAACCTCTATCCAGGCTAACAACAACAGCAACACACACACACACAAAACCTCAAAAATTACTAATAGAAATCAAAGAGATAATGTCACTACTGATCTCATGATCACGAAGAGGATAAAAAAGGGAAATCATAACTCTGTACCACAAATAGTTGGAAGACATGGACAAATGCCTTGAAAAACACCATCTAACAAAACCGAATCAAGAAGAAATAGATCTAAGTAGACCTACACCTTTTTGGTTCCAGTTCAAGGAGATTGTGGGGTATGAAGACTCTGAGCACACCAAACTGCACCTATTAACAGGACTCCTCCTCCTGAAGATCTGAGGGCTGACTGAACAGCTACTGAACAACCAGAGACAGAAGGAGAAGAATAGCAAAAAATGAAGACATGGTAACGAGGTGAACCTCCATCCCAACGCTGTGGATAGTAATGGGAAGGACAGCACTGATGGCCCAGGGAAAAGTCATGGCTTAGAAGAAGAGCTAGCATATAAAAGACAACTCGAACTCTACCCAGCAGTGGAGGAGCTGTGGGAATGCTCCCCAGGTGAGGGGGACTGGAGGATACCACAGCTTACATTCCCAGCTCAATCTTGGAAACCCAGACCGGAGTAAGGCCCAGACACCTAATGAGTGGGTCCAGTCATTTCTGTGAGTTTGCACTTCAGCGGGCCCAGGGTCCACAGGCTCACGCCAGCCCTAAATGCACTGCAACACAGGGGAAAGCCACTGTTTAAAATGGGTAGGGGACTCAGGAACGCTCTCAATTCCTTCCACCTCAAAAGCCCAGACTGGAACAGAGTTTGGCTGCCATAACCAGTCAAACTGTCACGGTGAGCTTGCAACCTCAGTGAGCCCAGTCCACAAGTCCATACAAGCCACAGTTTCATATTTTACTTTAAGATTTCCCTTGGTTTTTCTTTCCCTTTTTAAATTCTCTCTGTAAAAAATCAGTTTAAAAGAGTAACTAGTGGGGATACCTGGGTGGCTCAGTGATTGAGCGTCTGCCTTTGGGTGTGATCCCAGGATCCGGGATCGAGTCCCCTGTCGGGCTCCCTGCAAAGAGCCTGCTTCTCTCTCTGCCTATGTCTCTGCCTCTCTCTGTGTGTCTCTCATGAATTAAATAAATAAATAAATAAATAAATAAATAAATAGTATATACAGCCATAGCTTCAGCCAGTGGCTGAAGCCAGCAAAAACCACCAAGCGTACAGTCTGTGTAGGGGTCACCATGCACAAGCCCACTCCTTCAACTTCAGAAACAGCCATTTTGCCTAATCCATAGAAACAAATACAGAAAGTCAAAATGGGAGACTGAGAAATATGCTTCAAAGAAAAGAAACCCTCAGTGAAAGAAACTTAAATGAAACCAAGATAAACAATGCACCTGATGAAGAATTTAAGGTAATGATCATTAAAGTACTTAGTGGGCTGGGGAAAACTTTGAGAACTTCAATGAAGACAAAATATTAAGAATAACCAATCACAGCTGAAGAATACAGTAACAAAACACACTGGAGGGACTCAACAGTAGCTGAGAGGATGTAGAACAACATTATCAGTGATCTGAAGACAGGGTAACAGAAAACACAAGCTGCACAGCAAAAATAATTTTTTTAAATGATTAAGAGCTGTCTTGGACAACATCAAGCGAACAAATATCTGCACTATAGGGGTCCCAGGAGAAGAGAAAGGTATAGAAAACTTAAAGAAATAACTGAAAACTTCCCTAATCTAAGGAAGGAAATACACATCCAAGTCCTGGTGAAAGAGTTCCAAACAAACCCAAGGAGATCCACACCATGACACATAATAGTTAAAATCTGAAAGGCTAAAGATAAAGAGAATTCAAGCACCAAGAGAAACAAAAGTTACCCCCAAGGAAAACCTATAAATCATCAGCCAATTTTTCAGCAGAAACTTCATAGACCAGGAGAGTGACATGATATATTCAAAGTGCTGAAAGAAAAACCCCTACAACCAAGAATACTCTACACAGTAAGGTTATTCAGATTTTAAGGAGAGACAACGTTTTCCAAACAAAGTTTATCATGATTAAACCAGCCTTAAAAGAAACATTAAAGGGACTTCTTTAAGTGGAAAAGACATAGTCATTAGAAGAAAAAATACAGATTAAAAATGTAAAATATGACAATATACATACAAAATGTGGAGAAGGGAGTAAAAAAGGGAAAAAGGGAGGTTTTTTTTTCTTTAGAATGTGTTTGAAATTAAATGACTCAAATTAATATGGACTGCTATTCACCTAGGATGTTATATATGAACTTCACAGTAACCACAAACCCAAAACCTAGGATAGACAAAGAGAAATCCAAACAGAACACTATACTTATCACAAAAAATGACAGCAAAAGTACCAACTACTAAAACAACCAGAAAAGAAATTTTTAAAGTGGCAATAAGTACATATCTATTAATTAAATTTAAATGGCCTAAGTGCCCCAAAAGAGAGTAGCAGGATGAATTTTTTTTAAAAAATCTATATGCTCCCTACAAGAAACTCCTCTCAGACCCAAAGGTGTACACAGACCAAACATGAAGGAATAGAGAAACATTCACCATGCACATGGAAGTGGAACAAAAGCTGGAGTAGCTTAGATCAAGCAAAATAGACTTTAAAACAAAGACTGTAACAACAAAGAGGGGCATTACATCATGATAAAGGAATCAATCTAACAAGAGTATATAAAAATTGTAAAGATCTACACACCCAACACTGGACCAATGAAATACATAAAGCAAAGAAGCTGATGGTAATAATACTAGGGCACTTTAACACTCCATTTACGTCAATGGATTGATCATCTGGACAGAAATCAGTAAAGAAACAAGGTCTTTAAATTACATATTGACCAGATGAACATAATATAGGACATTCCATCCAAAAACAATACACATTCTTTAAGTGTGCATGGAACGTCCTCCAGCATAGATCATGTATTAGACCATATAATAAGCCTCAGTAAATTTAAGATTGAATCCATACTGTGCATCTGACTACAACAGCATGAAACTAGAAGTCAAGCACCAAAAAAAAAAAAAAAAGGAAAAAAAACACATGGAGACTAAGCAGGATACTAAACAATAGATCAATGAAACAATCAAATAAAATACAGACAAATAAAAAATGAAACAACAGTCCAAAATCCCTGGTCTTCAATGAAAGCAGTTCTAAGAGGGGAACTATAGAGCAGTACAGCCCTTCCTCAAGAAACAAACAAGAACCTAACTTTACAGCTAAAAGGAACTAGAGAAAGACCACATCCAAGGTGAAAAGGAAATGAACATCAAACCAGAAACAAATGGAGAGAGGACTCTTCCCACGAAAGGAAAGAAAGAAAAGAAAGAAAGAAAAGAAAGAACAAATGTCAATGAAGCCAAGAGCTGGTTCTTTGAAAAGAAAATTGACAAACTCTTAGCCAGACTCTAAGAAAAAGAGAAATGACCCAAATAAAAATCATAAATAAGAGAATACCACAGAAATAAGAGAACTAATACCACAGAAAGGATTATAATACTATGAAAAAGTATATGCCAATGAACTGGACAACCTAGAGGAAGGGATAAATTCCTAGAAATATACAATCTTCCAGAACCAAACCCAGAAGGAACAAAATTGAATAGACCAATTACAGGTAATGAAACTGGATCAGTAATCAAAATACTACCAAAAAATAGAAGTCCAGCATCAAATGGATTCCTAATTTTACCAGACCTTTAATGAGTTAATACCTATTCTCCTCAAACTATCCCCAAAAAGTAGAAAAAGCAGCTTCTGAATACATTCTAGGAGACCTCAATAATAATATTAGCAAATCACATACAACCACACATTAAAATAATCATTCACCACAACCGGGTAGGATTTATTCCTGAGATGCAAGGATGGTTCAATATTTGCAAATCAATGCCGTACTCTCCATCAACAAAACAAAGGGAAAAAAAAATCATACAGTTATCTACAGATCCAGGAAAAAAACACAGTTGACAAGATTCAACATCCATTCATAATAAAAACTAGCAAAATGGGGCCAGAGGGAACATACTTCAATATAATAAAGGCCATTTATTGGGACACCTGGGTGGCTCAGTGGTTGTGCGTCTGCCTTCAGCTCAGGGCATGACCCCAGGGTCCTGGAATCGAGTCCCACATCGGGCCCACCACACAGAGCCTGCTTCTCCCTCTGCCTGGGTGTCTACGTCTCTGTGTCTCTCATGAACAAATAAATAAAATCTTTTTTAAATTTTTAAAAATAAAGGCCATCTATGAAAAACCCACAACTAGTATCCTCAGTGGTGAAAGACAGCTTTCCCTCTAAGGTCAGTAACAAGGCAAGGATGTCTACCCTCACCACTTTTAGTCAACATAGTACTAGGAGCCCTAGTCACAGCAATCAGACAGTAGGAACTATGAGACAATCATACTATTAAAAAGAAGTTAAACTGTCACTATTTGCAGATAAAAAAAACTGCACATAGAAAACCCTAACGATTCCACCAAGAAACTAAATGAATAAATGAATTCAGTAAAATAGGATACAAAATTAACACCCAGAAACTGATACTTTTTCTATACATTAAAAAAGTTTAAGAGAAATTAAACATTTACTATTGTACCCAAAAGAATACTTCTGAATAAATTTAACCAAACAGGTGGAAGACCTGTACTCTGAGAACCATTAAAAAACAGATAAAAGAAACTGAAAATAACATAATTGGAAAGACATTTCATGTTCACAGATAAGGATATTGTCAAAATATCCCCATTACCCAAAGCAATCTACAGATTCACCATAACTGCTATTAAGAACAGCAAAAGCATTTTTTGCAAAACTAGTATTTGTATGAAACTACAGAACACCCCCAAATAGCCAAAAGCACTCTTGAAAAACCACAACAACACTGGAGGTGTCACAATTCCATATTTCAAGATCTACTACTAAGCTGTGGTGCTCAAAACAGTATGGTATTGACACAAAAACAGACAAGTAGATCAAGAGAACAGGACAGAGACCCCAGAAATAAACACATGTTTATAAGCTCATTAATCTCTAAGAAAAAAGGCAAGAATATACAATGGAGGAAAAAAATCTTTTCAAAAATGGTACTGAGAGGGTAGCCTGGGTGGCTCAGCAGTTTAGCGCTGCCTTCAGCCCAGGGTGTGACCCTGGAGACCCGGGATTGAGTTCCATGCTGGGCTCCTTGCATGGCGCCTGCTTCTCCCTCTGCCTGTGTCTCTGCCTCTCTCTTTCTCTGTGTGTCTCTCATGAATAAATAAATAAAATCTTTAAAAAATGGTACTAGGAAAACTGGACAACTACATGTCCAGAAAAATAAAACTGGACTGCTTTCTAGCACTATACATAACAATAAATTCGAGGTGGATTTAAGATGTAAATGTGGGACCGGAAACCACAAAAATCCTAGAAGAGAACACAGAGAGTAATTTCTTTGACATCAGCCATAACAACATTTTTCTAGGTAGGTTTCCTAAGGCAAAGGAAACAAAACTAAAAATAAACTATTGGAACTACATTGAAATAAAGAGGTTTTTCACAGTAAAGAAAAACAAAAGACAACCTACTGAATGGAAGACCAGATTTGCAAGTGACGTATCCAATAAGGGGTTAATATTCGAGATCTATAAAGAACTCCGGCAACACCAAAAAAAAAAAAAAAAAGATATCACAAGAAAGAAAACTTCAGAACACTAGCTCTCATACACGGATTCAGAAATCCTCAACGTATGAGCACATCAAATCAACCACGCATGTAAAGAATCATACACCAGGAAACTAGAGAAGCTAAATTTACCTCATAGGGCAGAAACATTTAACAAAGCTTTCCTAAACATTAATCCCAAATAAATTCTTAAAACTCAGTACAGAAAACTCAGTACCACTCTAAAGATCACAGGATCCTGCGGCAGAAACTGCTGTCTGGCCGTCCACCAGCCATCTGTGCCCCGTTTCCAGAGCATAGCATGGTTTCTGGGAAGCAGGCGCCCAGCTCACAACCGTTTCCAGCCTCCTTGCTTCTAAGTGGCCACAAGAATGACTCCTGCCGATGGTAGTGACAGGCACCACTTCCAATTTGTCATAGCTAAGCAGCAGGTGAGGGTTTTTTTTTTCCTTCATTGCTCTTCTTCATCATCACCTAAAGGCAGAAAAAGAAACACAGGACTTTGACAGCCTGTGGCTGATGGAGAGATGCTATGTAGGGTCCTCAACCGTGACTGAGGCAGCCTGGAGGGCAGCCTGCTGCCAATCAAGACCGTGCACTTGTATTTTACATGAGCCAAAATAAATTCCCACGGAAATACGTCATGAGGTTCTGTAGGTAAGTCTGTTACAGGACGGGACGTTACCCTTAACTAATACTGGGGCTTTCCATTCAAGTTTTTAGGTCTTCTGTGCTTCTTGAAAAGCAAAACTCAAAAGATGGAGCATAGAGTCTTTCTTGCACAAGGTAGGTGATCAATAAGCATGCCCAACAAATAAGTCTCCTGGAGTTTGGAAACCTATTGCTTCAGCAATCTGAAATTTAAAAATACATTCAATGGGCACATATGGATGTGCCTGGCAAACCTAGGAGACCGCTCGGCAAAAACAAATGGTATAAACTTCTAAAAATATTGCTCTTCTTCCTCCCTTCCTTCCCCACACTGCTACTCGTCTGCTGTTGCCCGAGACAACACTTTTGGGAAAGTCGTGGTGGTGGTAGGATCCCAAGGAAACCTCTACATCCAGAAGTATTTGAAATCTCTAGCTTCATTCTATGAGTAAACTTCTCAATTTAAATGCCACTTCCATAGATAGATGGTTTCTTACCACCCACTGGCTACTTGGTTGGCCAAAACATTATTAACCTCTAACCAGGCTCCCCCAGTCTCTCACCCAGATTTTTTTTTTTTTAACAGAGAAAATGGAATATAAAAAGCAAAAAGGTGTGAGGAGTCATGGCATGTTCTAGAAACAAACAGCAAGTCACACAAAGACTGCAGGAGATACTTTGTTAAGGAAGAAAGCCCAGTGGGTTGTGACACAGCCTCCTAGTTAGGGTCCTTGATTGGCCTTAGGCCTGCCAGTTACGTGACATGCACCTCTCATTTTCCTCCTCTACAACCCGTCAAAAATATTCCTACGACAATAAAATTCAAAGTGCAGGTAGAGAGGCAGGTAGAAGATTGATGGTGCTTAAGGGTACAAGTTTGTCATGAGTAGTAAATAAGCCACAGAGCAAATGCACAGCACACTGAGTACAAACAATACCGTACTGTAATCATGTGATGTGAAACTGCCACACCGGCAGCCACGTTACAGCATGTAGACGTATCAGAGTAACACACCGTCCACCTTACATTTACACAGCCGTCTATGTCAAACATAGTCAATAAAGATTTTTTTTAAATCCCAAGTGCTTCCTATGGCTTAAAATATTCTGTAATTTATCATCTGCATGTTCCTGAACATAGCAACTGACTTCCTGCACCCTCCAACGGTCTACAATCCCTTCTTTTGCCTGTCAAAATGCAGACTTATTCATCTTTCCCAATCCAATCCAAATACCGCCTCCTGTACTAAGCTCACATGCAGCCAACTCCCCAACCTCCAGTGAGCGTTAGGTACCTAAAAATCACTGTATTTGCAGTACTCTAATGCACCCTTTGCTGCCCCTCTTAGACGATCATGTAATGGAGAGCAATTAGATTGTCCTTTCCTAGGACCAGTGGTGACTTATGTCTGCATCCTGAGTGCCAAACCCAGCATCTGACACTTAGAGTGAACAAAACTCAGTGAAATCACTATGGTAAAAATAAGCAAAAAAAAAAAAAAAAAAAAAGACTCAAAGCATAAGCACAAAGACTCAAGGAATGGGGACGTGAGCAGCTCAGCAGAAGCATTCAGTTGCATATGTACCTATTCAACTGGTCAAAATTATCAAAGAATCATCTTGAGTCTCTGAAGACTGACCAAAGGGCTTACCACAACTGAAGTACTTCTAGAGCAGAATCTATGGAAACTCGACAAGAACAAGCTTGGTAAAAATCCTGGGAGACTGGCATCTGATGGTGCCTGCATCCTCACCACTTGGCCATGCTGGGCAGGAGGTGCTGCACATGGATCTGGTGGCCAGAGAACACAACAGAATCCATCCCTTCAGCTCAGAGCCACAGAAGACAATCAGTTCTAGAGGGCAGCAGCAGTGCCCATTCCCCCATCCCCAGCTCCCACTCCACAGAAAGTTCTGGTGGGCCAGCCAGTGAAGAGCGAGCCATACCCACCCCCACCCTGTTCCACACAAGTGTTGGCAAGAGGGAAGCACAAATTCTGACCTCAGCACTGAGCTATGCTGACCGAAAGGTAACTGTTAAAAATTCAGCCTTAAAAAAAAAAAAAAAAAGGAAGCAATCTGAGCAGAGGTTTCACACCCTGGGGCAGGGGAAAGATTCCACAGTATTAGTCCAGCCAAGTCACTAAACCAATAAATAGATAAGAAAAAGTTCTGAAAGTAGGGATCAGTACCCAGAGCTGCTACAATGGGTTTTCTAAAATATTTCGACACAAAATTGTGAAACATGTAAAGAAATATGCGATGCAAACAGGGGGCGGGGGGAAAGCAAAGAGATTACTATTGAGGGCCCCAGATGTTGGACTTAGCAGACAGACTTCACAGCAGCTGTTGTCAATATACTAAAAGAACCAAAGAAACCATGTCTTAAGAACTACGATGTGTAGCAATAGCTTAAATTAAAAACGGCAACAAGCTTAGAAATCATTAAGAGCAGCTGTGGTCTCTAGACTTGAACAGTTCAACAGCGGGTAACCATCAACAGTTACTGCAGGGGCTCAACGAGAGATCTGAGCCGGCAAAACCAGCTGCAAAGCTCCCAACAGAGCAGCATAAATGATGTGACCTTAAATATATACCAAAATGAGGAGAGCCTACGAGAAATGTGGAACACCATCAAGTGGACCAACATACGCATAATGGTATGGTTGGAGGAGAGGGAGACCATTTTTAAGGACATCTGAGTGCTTCTCAAAATTTGAGAAAGAACAAGAAAAAAAAAAAAAACCTGCCATCAAGCAGCTCAACAAACTCCAAGATAAACATGAGGATAGTGGTGCGTGGATCCATCACTGCCCAAACGTCAAAAGCCAAAGATAGAAAAAGTCTGAAAGCAGCAAGGGAAAAAGCCCCCCTATAACATGCGAGAGAATCCCAGGGAGATTCACTACCGGCTTCTCGTGTGACATAACACAGGCCTGAGGCAGCAGGGCGGCATATCCCAAGTCCTGAAGGAAAACGTGTCAGCTAGGAATCCTCCGTGCAGCAAAACTACCTGTCACACACGAACGCGAAATCAACACGTCACAGGTAAGTGGAAACAGGAACCGTGCTGTTGGCAGCCCTGCCTTCGACCAGACGCCGACAGAAGTGCCTGCCTCAGGCTGAAAGGATGTGCCAGACGGAATGTGCCTCCATAAGGACAGACTAGCTCCCCACGGCAACTGGATAGGAAGACTGTGGCTGCTCTACAAGACAGTGACCGGGTATTACTCTTCTTCCTTCTCTAATATTAAGAGAGAAGTTGTACGAATGCCTAAGATGTCCACTTCCAGGAAGGCTAAATGCAAGGACCTCTGGGATTCTCCAGGACGGTGGACGAGCCCGGGTACCGCGCATGAAACAGACCACGCAGGGGAAGGAGGACCAGCCGGAGGCCGCGGGACCTGAGGAATGGCACGGTAACTGGTCCGTTCGGTTTTCCACCTGCCTCTGTAGCCCATACTGGAACCTGGAAACCTCGATGGGTACAGACAAGGAGTCCCCACAAAAAGTTTATTCCCTCTGGACAGAAGACCGGGAAAGCAGGGTCCTAACAAGACATGACACTTTGAGATGACAGCTGCTCCACTGCTGCAAAGGACCAAAGAAACCTGCCTCCCAGGGTGTGCCCCTGGCAGCAAAGGCCAAGGGGACAGCCTGGGTCTCCACTCTCGCCAGTAACGGGACACCCGACATCGCACCCAAATGGGGTCAAAGACGATCAATCGAACAGAAGCAGCCATTTCATTTCTGCCAGATGGTAATTACTCCCCTGCCAGGGACCCCCAGGGGCAACCGGGCACGGAGCTTGCTTTTCTGCCCCACGCAGGGCAGATAAGGTGCTTTCCCCCTATGCCCCGCAGGGGTGGTAACTAAGGAGCTGCTTGGAAGGTCCGCATGTCCCCCGCACTCAGCAAGAACAAGGCCACTCCCTATGGGGTCCGTGGAGGCTCCCTGGGAGGCAGTGGTGATAGCAGTTCAGGTTTATCCTGGGGTCTGAGCTCTCCCTGCACCTCCAGGACTAGCAAGGACCCCATCACCCCACTATCAACAGAGGCAGCACAGACACCAGGACACCCGCCCCCCCAGCAGTGAACAGGTGGTGACTCGCCCCAGAGCAGCCTCAGAGGAGACCCCCAGAAACATGTTTTGAATAAGAGCCAGAGTCTAACAACGTAATACTCAAAATACCTGAGTTTTGACCAACAATTCATCATATAAAGACACGGGAAGACTTCAAGCTGAATGAAGAGAATTAACAGATGCTAACCCAACATGACGCATTAGGTGACAGAAATGTTAAAGGAGCGACCATCCAGGTGTTTCCACGAGCACACAGGAGACAAATGAGCAAGTCTCGGCAACAGTCTTAGGGGAGGGGGAGGAAAAGCACAACCTAACAAATTTAGAATTAAATAATCAAAAGCAACTCAGAGGACAAGCTCCACAGAAGAACGTAAAGAACAATAGAGGAAGAATCCTACTATTTGAACATGGAGTCTCTGATCTGAACCAAGAGAGAAGCGATGGAGGCACAATGGGTGAAGTCGGAGGAACGAGACTGTCATAAAAGATCCTCTGTTGGCAGCAGCCAGCCAGGGAAGGACAAAGGGCACAGGACGAGGTTACCGGGTGACACAGGTCAAATATCCCCAAATTTGCAGGAGACACCAACCTACAGACTTAATCTGAGCAAACCCCCCACAGAAGAAACCAGAGAACCATCCACGCCAAGACCCACCACAGACTTCTGAAAACAAAAGAGAAAGAAAAATATTTGAAAGCAGCCAGAGAGAAATAGTGAAAACCATTGGAGTGACAGTGGATTTCTCACCAGACCCTGTGGAGGACAGGAGGAAGGGGCACGAGATTTTTCAAGTGCCGAAGGAAATGAGCTGTCAAGCCAGACTCCTCTATCTGGCGGAAATAGTCTTCGGGAATAAGAGAGACATCAAGACCTATTCAGAGAAAGGGAGACTAAGGATTTGTCACCAGCAGACCTGCCCTAGAAGGATGGCTCACAGAAGGCCTCTGAATGGAAAGGAAGCAAAAGAAGAATCCTTGGGACATCAGCAAGGAAGGGAGACCACAGCAGGCAAAGATAGAGGTGCACATAAAAGACCTTCCCTTCTGGAATTTTCCAAATTATGTTCAACAGTTGAAGCAAAAATTATAATCCTATGGCCCTCCCCATGGGTATGTGGATCTCTGAAGGTGGTGACAGGGCAGACGCACAGCCCCAGGGCCTGGTTAGGTGCTGATTCTGATACCGCCCTATGATCACATGAGATGTACCCACGGCGGGGGGCGGGGGGGACTGGATGAGAGGACCCAAGACTTCTCGCACTATTTGCATCACCTGCCTGTCTTCACCAGGACGTTAAAACCAAAGCCTTCACATACACTCACACACACACCCCAAAAAAAAACAACAAAACCAAAAAATCACCTTAAGACCAATCTCTCTTGTGAACACAGATGCAAAAATCCACAAAATACTAGCACACGGACTCCAGCACAGTAGGAACAGGATCATGCGCTGCAATCAAGTGGGAATCCTCCCGAGAATGAAAGGGCGGTTTAGCCCGACGGCAGTTATTGTACTAATAGTCACATCACGGACAGCTCTTCAGGCATGACAAGGAACGGTGCGCGGCTACCTGCTACAGCCCTGGAGTGGCCGGGAAAAGAAGTCACACAGGAGACTGTGTGTGAAAACATCCAGAGAGGGCCAGTCCAGAGAGACACATGCCCGGGAGCCTGGCCGCCCAGGGCTGGCGGCTTCAGGGCCAGAGGAAGGGCCGCGATGCCCAGGTCTCTGTGCGAGGAGACGCCGGCCGGCCCTCCATACTCCAGCTTTATGGATGATAAGTTCTAGTTCAGCGTTCGTTGGAGAAAAAAAATAATCACAAACATGCCATCTGTTGATAATTTAATACAGAGGCAACACCTCCAGTGCATCCTAAATTCCTGAGTGGAGACAGAACTGACACGCGAGGAAGCGGATGAGCGTGTCTCACTGATCTACCAAAGCGAAGAGGAGGACACCAGAGACCTCTAACCGATGTGTGAGTGGGGACAGGCTGGGTCCCCCAGGATGCGCCCGGCTGCGGGAAGGATGGGGCAGAGGGGACGGCGTGTGCAGCGGGGCCTGGAGTCCGTCCCCCAGTCTGTGGCCGGCTGATCCCCAGCCCCAAGCCGCCACCTAGCACAGGACCCCCCGATGGTGCCCAGGGTCCCACTCCCTGCCCCGTGGGATTAGGGACAAGCTGCTCCAGCTGCCTGCGCCTGGAGGAGGGGTGCGGCCAGGGAAGGAGCACCTGCAGACTGCAGGGCTCCCACAGGCAAGCGGGACAGGCCCCGGCGGCGACGCTCGCTCAGGTGGGGGATTCACAAACACTGGCTTCCTCTCAGCCACTTCTAGGAACTAAGGGGTGCGCCTCCCTCCACTCCCCACACCCCAGTGGAGATCGCATTTCAGAACCTTGGTTCCTTCCTCCCAGGCCAACGCACCCACAGGCAGCTGCAAGCCGACTGGGCAGCCGGGACCTTCCAGATCTGGTTTTCCAAGGTCCTGGTCCGTGGGCCGAGCTCATCCTTGGCCCTTCGCTGCCCTGGCAGCATCTCCCACCATCACCGTTCTAGGTGCGTATCCACCCAACGCCTGCGTATTTTCCCCCCACATGAGTCTCTGGAGACCCTGAGCTTCTTAAGGAACAGGCTCTACCTGGCTTAGAGCAGTAACGTACATCGTAAAAGGAAAGACGCCCCAGTTAGTACTCAAATATGAAAAGCATTTGCAAAGTGTAGAAGCAGAGATAAAGGAGCAACTATTGTCGGCCGGGTGAAGTCGAGAGAACGAACGCAGAGCGGCTGCCGCGAGGAGGACTCCCCGTGAGGGAGGCGGCCCCTACAACACATCCTCCCTCTCGCTCTGCTCTTGCCTCCCCTTCGCCACACAGGACTGGTCACTTCTCAAACATCCTGTGATTTTTTTCTGACTTAAGCCTGTTTAAGTCTAAATTACTGTTTTTAGAGTAATTCTGATCAGCACACATACGTATACATGTGCGGCACGCACGTGCATACGGCACTGCAATATAAAACCTTACTGTGGGTTTTAGTCCAAATAGTTTTATAAAAGCCTACTCTAGATCAACAGATTTTTTATCTTTGGCAGATTTTTTATCTTTTTTATCTTTGAAAATTTGATTTAAAAATGCACATGTGCCCACGCTCACAAAATCTTACACCCAACTTCAGGGAGTCTGCAAACCCACGGAAACCCTTCGGGATCCATGAACCTCACTTCAGAACTGCCCGATGGTCCAGCAGGTGATCCTCCCAGAGACGCCGGCATCACCTACTGACTGCCCCACTCTCCTAGGTGGGACAGGAGATTCCAGAAGAAGGCACCCTTGACTTTCAGCGGTCTGTTGCAGGGACAGATTGTCATAGGTGACCAAGACGTGCCTCTCCGTCCTCATTTTGTGGTTAAAAACAGGGCCAAAGTATGGGACAGAACACAGAAAGGCTGACTTTGGCAGTGAAACAAGGAGTAGTCTCTTCCTTCTAGGATATAGGAGTGTGTAGAGTAGGTGTTACTATACCAAGACTCTCCTGATGCCTTTACTAGCTCACATGGGAGACACGTACAAATTTCCTCATTAGGCACCTAACCACCCAACCGAGAAACACAGGGTTGGACATGAACAGAGGAGAGCTCTTCAGAACAACTGTGACGGGAAAAGACACAGAAGAAAAATACCCCTTCAGCCCCCACCCGCCCACCTGGGAAAACTGCAGTTCACACTTGAAGAGCAAGTGGAGCTGCTCGCCCAGAATTAGCCGCCACCGTGGAACTAACAATTCTCAAAGGCTTTTGAGAAGACAACGTTTCTCCGAAGACTTCTACAGGAAGGCACCATTCCTCCGGAAGAGACGCCCATCTGTTCTCCTTGTGCTCATTTTCCGGAGCTGTGACAATATCGTAGTTTAAAAAGACCTTTGTTTTCTCCCATAAAAGTAAAGGGTACTCTTGAATTCATGCTACATGCCAACGGGGACCAATTCATCAAAGAGGGGTCTCTCTTGGCGGCAACCATTTATTTTTCCATCAACAAATGGTAAGGCGAGTCCTTTTTGAAAGGGCCGTGCTAAGGATCCTATAACTGAGATCACACAAGTGGTTTGGCAAGTCTCAGGTGGTCCCTGGGATTAAGTGAAGTCACACTGGCTTTGTTGCTAGGTCTGCTCCACCCTCTGACAAAAGCCAAGCACCAAACAGCCAAGGGAAGTGGGAGCCAGGTCAATGCAGATGCTCGTGTCTGAGAACAGGCCAAGCACCCTCAGCTGATTTCCTAGCTCCCGCCTTCTTTCTAGAGCATAAGAGCAGGATTCTTGAAGCAGGTCACAGCATGGCTTTCTGTTTCATCCACTCGTGAGATGTGAATTGTTTGTAAGCAGGAAAGTCAATTGGCGAGGACGAAAGGTTGATGGGTGAAGTGAGTCAGTCTGTTAAGAAATGCTTCTGTCTCCAGCTCTGTACGTGGTAGCCTTGACCTCCATGAACCGCAAACGCTAAGACAAGGTCCACAGGCAGAGCGATGACGGTGTAGGTCTCGGAAAGATGGTGTATTTTCTGTTGAATCCATCAGCTTGGGCTTGAGGTCGGCAAGAGGCACACCATAGTAGACGACTACCCCGTGAGGTGACAGGCACAGGTGACAAGGCCTGCAGAGGCGGCGATCCTCAACATGGTGATGAGAGCGTTGGTGCAGGAAATGTAAACCGAGCCCATGCGCCTTAACGTATACGTGAGACTAAGAAATTGTTAGATTCATGGATAGTGGTTCCACACAGGAATGTTCCATGGCAGGAAAGCTACCACAGAAGAAGTCACCGAAGTACACGTGGGACACGGGTGGCACATGGACGAGTGGGGCGACCAGGCCAATGCAGAAGACTACACACACCAGCTGGGCACATGCCTTCCCGTTCATCACAACTGCATGTACCTAGGTCCCATGGCCAGCTGAGGGAGTGGCTGGACCTGAGAGCGACAACCCCAGCCCCCTGGGCTGGCTGGGGAAGAAGATGCTTTGCACCCAACCCTACAAGTGTGGACCAGGCCTAGACCCCAGGGCCCCTCCTGTTCAGAGAACCTCAGGTTGGAGGCAGACAGGCTGTGCATCAGCACCCCCATCAGCACCATGAGAATAGAACAAGCTGCCTTTTTGATGCTGGGGGTGGGGACTGTACCTAGGGATTTCCAGATGACCACCTAACAGCTGGTGTGGGTCAAGGAGAGAAAGAACAAGGTGACTGGCTGGTGCTAAGACCAGGCGGAAGGCACTGTCCAGCGTCCACCGTCTCTGAACCGGCCATGACCAGCACGCTCAGGAAGCAGCGAACGGCCAGTGCAGGGGGACCCAGACACGGCATCCCCTGCGCAAGAGAGACAGGAGCTCACCAAGCTCGAGCTGCCTGCAGGGTGAGCAGCCAACGTCCCTAAGGCTTTTCCCCTGCATTCTGAAGTTTTAGGGATAAGAATTAAGTAGGTCAAGATGAGAAAATTCTTGTTCTGCCACGGACAGAAACAGCATAGGGGAAGACGAGATGACAGGAGCAAGACACGACAGCTCCCGCCGAGGCCTCCTCCAGCCACACGGGTGAGAAGCCTGCCCTGCTTCATCCGGGCGTGCCCCCTCTGCCACCACAGACGATTCCCGTCCGGGGAACGCACGCAACGCTGCTGCACTCCGTGTCCCCACCGCTGTATTTTCTCTTCCTTTTTGCATCTCCTCCCCCAAGTGCTGTTTTCTCCCAAAAGGACAGAGCAGCAAGGAGATGGTGAGAATTAGGACATTCTAGAGAGGACGTCTAGTTGCACTCTGAATTCAAAAGCGAGATCTCACGGAGGTAGCATGGCCCAGATAGAGGACTGAGCCCGAAAGATGACAAAGTTGACCGTGGGACCTACACAGAGGCCACTTGGGACTCTGCCAGAGTCAAGAAGAGGTCTTGGAGCCTGCGAGTATTTGGTAGAAAGGTCAGTCACGATCCTCAGGTGGACACCGGTTCTTCTCTGTCGTTGGGTGAAATGTCACAGTGTGAGCTGCACAGACACAATAGCTCCCGTCATGAACAGAATCTAAAAATCCGTCTGGGGAAACACACTGGATCCTGAGTCCCCGCAGAAATCCTGCTTCTTTCCTTCTGTTATTCGCCAGAATCACTGGACCTCGGGAAGCAGACTTCTTTTTTCTCCCTCCCTCATCCCCTGCAACCTGGCTCCCACCACGCTCACTTTAAGGAAATTGCTCTTCCAAAGGTCATCGATGATGTTTTTATTGCTAAATCCAGCATCCTTTCTACGGAGATCTGGCTGATGCACTTAATGACACTGGACACCGCCTGCTGCTTCTCCTGGAAACACACTAACTCGGTTTCCATGACACTATATGCACCAGCCTTCCTCTCTGCCAAACACCGTTGTCTCTCTTCTTTCCTTGCCTCCAACCCCGTGAATGCAAATACTCCCTCAAATCAGTACTTGGCCCCCCGACATGGTCTTCTCTTTTCTACTGATGGAGAAACATTTGCACCATTTATTATAGGCTGATTCCTCTGAAACTTGTGTTTTTAATCCCAAGTGGCACACACATATTACATATTTTCCATTGGCCTTTTCTAGGTGTAAATCATACTGTCATTTCAAATTCAGCATTTGAGTAACCAGACTTCCCTCCACCTCTTCCAAAGGAGCTTCCTCCTCTCAAGTCTGTACCCCTAGGGCCATATTTCTCCAAAACCTACATAATCAAATTCGGAGAAAAATGTGATTCCATATGCCATACACTTTTTTTTTAATTGGTGTTCAATTTGCCAACATATAGAATAACACCCAGTGCTCATCCCATCAAGTGCCCCCCTCAGTGCCTGCCACCCAGTCACCCCCACCCCCCGGCCACCTCCCTTTCTACCACCCCTTGTTTGTTTCCCAGAGTTAGGAGTCTCCCATATACTTGTTGTTGTTGTTTTTTTTTATCTCATCTTTGGGGCACCTGGCTGGCTCAGTCAGTGGAGGGCGACACTTCATCTTGGAGTTGTGAGCTCGAGCCCCACGGTGGGTGTAAGAATTCCTTACAAATGAAATCATATATATATATATATATATATATATATATATATATATATATATATATATTTGCCTTTTCTCTCACCATAAGACCCTGTCATCAGGCTAAGATTGCGTGCCTTTGACTTACACAACCACACGTGAGGGTAACGCTCAGTTAATCTTAGCTCTCCACGGTCTTTCCATTGCTTACAAATAAATGTTTTTAGGTTTCCTTACAGTTTACAGAACACATGGCAAATAATCCTTCATCAGCACCAAAATGCTGGTCTAGCTCATGCTCTCCTTCTGTCTCTCCTTATCCAGTCTTTCCTGACAGTTCCTAGGACTTCAGGGCTTCTGTGAACACCCAAGGCCTTGGAAGGGGTCAAATATTCCTCCGTCCCTCCGGTAATGTTCTATCCTCACACCTCTGGTTTTTCCAGCTCAGAGTTCATGCTACACCCTTCTCTGGCCCTGCCTTCTCCCCACCCACCATGCTTCCTGAAGGCAAATTTCACTGCCAACTGATGTAACTGGGGCAGGTCGATCTGAGGCACACTGATGGCCACCGTCGGCACCCCCAGCTGGTCGCCCGCGGCTGCCCAGCCCCAGGCCCCAGCCCCAACCAGCAGATGCTTACATGGACTGGACAGCAGGGAGTATGAGATGAGAAAAGGGGTTGGATAAGTTATTTTCTGCCTGTACATATGATGAAGGTCCTATTTCTCTACCCCACAGACCTCAGTTTGTTCCCTCTAGAATCTTCTACTAACCACGTGGTCTTGACTCCAAAGCTAGAGAAGCCTCTACAGAACTTTACCTTGTGCTTCCGAGTCTACAGCGACCTGCCCCATACCCACAGCCTCTTCTCTGACACTGGGGCAAAGACGATGAGCTCCCAGTCTTCAAGGAAAAAACTGGGGAGCACTCCAGGCACACTGGAGGAGCCCAAGGCACCTCCCAAGTTGTGGAGAAGCTCCCCAGCCCCATGTGCACCTGCAGCAGCTGGAGTCTTCCACCAGCATTGCCAAGTTTGCCAAGTTTCAACGGGAAGCCACTGGTGACAAAGGGCCTCAAGCAGGGTGCCTCGGTGGGAACCCTCCCCAAGATCATCCTGCGGCAGGAGCACGATGCCTATGGAGCAGGGGGGGTCTTCGTGGGGGAGCCCGGGGACTTCTACATGTGGGACTCTGTGCTGTCCACACAACAGATCTGGTCTGTTCAGCAAGGCTCCTCCCTGAATCCCAATGTCCTGGACTGGCGTGCTCTGAACACAGAGATGAAAGGACAGGTCATCAGGCCCCTGGCCTGGGACAGAGGTCTTGAATCAGCAAGAGCCCTTGGAAATGCAGTGACTGGTGGATAAGGAATCTGCTCAAGGCAATTCCACACGAGATCCCGTATCTGGAGCGCTTTCTTCTTTGAAATTTCCTATCTACACATTGCTGAGTAAGAAAGCAGGTTGTATGGTGCCACCTGCATTTGGTTAGTATTTGTTGTATCAAGCATTTTTTGCTTTGATCCACTTATTTGGAAATCAGGGTTTCATCGTCCAGAATAAACAGGTTGCAAAGAAGGGGGAGGGGAACCCATAACCAGGAAGCTACATCACAAAACCAGAGCGCTCCCCGAGGAGGCCGGTGGCAATACGGACAAGCTACTGATAATTTCTATTAATTCCAAGTGTGAGCACAATTTCAAAAGGAATCCTATTTGGCTTTTCAGCTAAAAATCAAAGAGAAGTCTGAGGTTACAGCAGAGAATCAACTATAATGAGATAAGCAAAAATAATGTAGACCCTGACATCAAGTAATGAGAAACACCAGCAGCAGGGATGAAAACTAAAAACGTGTAAGAGTCTGGAGTCCTCGTGCAAGACGGCAAGCATGGCTTTTCTGTAAAAATTCCCAGTGGTATCATACGATGCTTGACTTTCCTGAGTGTCCTGAAGGCATCAGGGGTACTGTTCGTGATTCCCAGTTTACAATCCCAAGGATCCCCATCTCACAGTGAACACGATTTCAACCCCCCAGCGTGACACTGTCCTCCATAACCTGACCCCCATACCTCTGTCAGGTATGACTCAGCCTCCAGCATTCCAACTACAGTAATACTAATTATTTATCCGATTGTATCACTAGTTACTTTCATTACAAATGCCACAAGGCACAGCTCCTGCCCCCCCCCCCCAACAGAAAGGAAGTGTCTTCTTAGAGAAGGACCCTAACGAGAATGCAGCTGCATGTGGAAGATAAGACAGGCTTTTGCCCAGATAATGGAGCATGAAGCTGAGGGAAAGCAGAAAGGCCACATCAGGAGAGCTTTGAGGTGATAAAGGGATTACTTCAGACTCATGCACTCTGGCCTGGGATCAACAAAGAATCAGGTACCAGCTCTGAGGAAGTAGGATAGAACCTGTGAACTCCATGAATCAGGAACAGGCTCAGGCAGGGAGGTGCAAGGAGAATCAGAGATTTGCCAGGTGCTTAAGTGGATTCGTGGGGACTTTATAAGAACATCTCAATCCCTGGGGATTGATCCTGGGTGGCTCAGTGAGTTAAGTGTCTGCCTTTGGCTCGGGTCATGAGCCTATGGTCTTGGGGTGGAGCCCCGTATCGGGCTCCCTGCTCAGTGGGGAGTCTGCTTCTCCTTCCTGCCCCTCCTCCCACTCATGCCAGCCCTGTCAAATAAAATCTTAAATATTTTCACACTCTGGTGAGGTGGAAAACATTCAGAACATCAAGTTGGCTAGATAGGGACATTAGCAATGTAGAAAATTCATTTCCATTCACCAGCTCATGACTCAAGGCTCGCTTTATAGTTTAGTGCCAACCACGTTTCCCATACCACGAGCATTCTGGGGCAGACCAGGCTCTTCCTGTATAGGATGCGTTTCCCCCGGGAGCACCTAGACATGTTGGCCCGGACACTGTTGGAGCTCAACAGTAGACAGCATTAGCTGAACAGCCCCCTCTGTCAAGGAACCTAGAACAAGTTTCAAGAAATGAAACCAGGGTATGCTCAAGTGGCACAATCCAATTTTTTTGAGCACCTACTCTGTGCCAGACACTATGCCAGATGAAAATACAGCATTGAGTGGACCCTGGTATGGGTTTTAGAGTTTATGCTCTAGTAGGTGTCAGTGTCACCTTATGCTTTCTACCCCTACTCAGCCTGTGCCAGGATTCAGACCTCACCACCCTGAGGCTTCCCTTGATCTCAGGTTGATATCCTAGCCCCGTCTCAACAGAATCAGACGGGTTATTTACTCTTGGTGATCACCTGCCACTTCCTCCATGTGTCTTAGAATCTAACGTCTGTCTATGTTCTTGCCTTCCGGGACCCTCTACCTCCCTAGATGGCTCTTGTGGACAGAATGCAGCAGGACTACATGCCAGTCTGTCCTTCAGCGTGACCCACACTGCACCTAAAAGCAGCCCTCTGGCCTCCCTGTCCCCATGACCTCTAGGGGCCAGGATGAACGTAATGTGGACAACACTCTGCTTCTACGACGGCTTTAGCCTTCTCAAGTCTTCTGAGTCTCCCAATAGCAAGGAGCCTCCCTTAAGCTTTCCATGTTACTCTGTTGAAGCTGCCCTCACTCGGCTTGAGGGGAAGGTTGTACAGAGCCCAGCAGACACCCTGGCAAAGTACCAGGAACAGGACCTGTGATTCTCTCAAAGCAACAGCAGTGAAGCCACAGCTCGCCCCCCAGAGCAGGTCCTTGCGGGCCCCACATCCATTCCCCCTGTGCACCTTGTTCTGGCCAAAGGACACAAGTCCTTGAACTCATCCCTCATCATTTCCTTTAAGTGGATCTGTGTCATGTTTTTGTTTATTATTATTATTATTATTATTATTATTATTATCCAGTATCCATCACATCAATGGCTCCTTCCAAACTAAGGAAAGAAGAGTTCCTTTTTTTTAATAATAAATTTATTTTTTATTGGTGTTCAATTTGCCAACATACAGAATAACACCCAGTGCTCATCCCGTCCAGTGCCCCCTTCAGTGCCCGTCACCCATTCGCCCCCACCCTTGCCCTCCTCCCCTTCCACCACCCCTAGTTTGTTTCCCAGAGTTAGGAGTCTTTATGTTCTGTCTCCCTTTCTGATATTTCCTACCCATTTCTTCTCCCTTCCCTTCTATTCCCTTTCACTATTATTTATATTCCCCAAATGAATGAGACCCTATAATGTTTGTCCTTCTCCGATTGACTCATTTCACTCAGCATAATACCCTCCAGTTCCATCCACGTCGAAGCAAATGGTGGGTATTTGTCATTTCTAATGGCTGAGGAATATTCCATTGTATACATAAACCACAACTTCTTTATCCATTCATCTTTCGATGGACACCGAGGCTCCTTCTTCCACAGTTTGGCTATTGTGGACATTGCTGCTATAAACATTGGGGTGCAGGTATCCCGGCGTTTCATTGCATCTGTATCTTTGGGGTAAATCCCCAACAGTGCAATTGCTGGGTCATAGGGCAGAAGAGTTCCATTTTAGCGTTTTAAGCAGAGAAAGGATTTCTTGCTACACGATTTAGGCAATTTTCTCAGGTAGAACAGTTGTCGCAACAAGGAAAATAGCAGGAGTCACAGAAAACCACTTCAGTCCTTGAGAACCCAGATGGGAAATGGAAGAACCTGCAAGGCAGGGTGACCCAGGAACATGACTGGGTAGTGATTCAGCGCCTAAGACCTGGGTAACCGCCACTTTCCCCATGCTGAGCACGAAGGCAGGGAGACCTGTGGGAACAAGCAGCGCGCACGATGTGCGAGGAGCAGCTTAAACTGCGGACGGCTCCTGTAAGAAAAACAATTTCTGAGCGTCTTGTACAAGGATGGATCTGGTTCTTATTTGTGAAGCTACAGAGAAGCAGGTCAGAGCACTTAGTCTCACGGCTCCAGGCCTGGCTCATACTAGAAAAGTCTATAAAGGCCTCTGCTCTGAGGAGAGGGCTTGCAGTTTTGGGTTTCATATGGGAAACTCTGGAGGGGTCAGAGGTTACAGCAAGATGTTCTTAAGTTTGGGGTATGTATGCCTCAGCTCAGACTTGAGATGAAGTGGGGATGGAAAATATTTTCTCTTATTTTCACTCCAGAGCACCAGCGTGTGGTCCCACCTGGAGGGTCACTCCGAGACATTCTAGTATTCATGGCACTTTCTATTGTTTACGATGAACAGGTGTCCAAGGACACTCGAAGCACAGAAGGAAAGCACAACGTGACCCGAGTCCCTCTTATCCTTACCTTGACAGGACCAAGTAGCTAACTTATACACAGAACTCTGTGTTCCAGAACTTTCCATCTAGATTTTTTCTGGCTGTGGCCCTTCCCCCGGAAGCCCAATATCAGAGATGCCGAGAGGTTCCCGTCACCCAGCTGGAACCGTGGCAAAGCACACGTGTCCTGTCACAACCACTGGGTCAAGGAGCAATGTTACCAAGGTTCTGGGTAAACCACACTGGGGCCCGGAGTCACGGGGCCGATCCAGCCATGTCTGGAGTCAGGAGGCAGCGGCTCGCATGCAGCCCTCACTTGGAGCTCGAGCTGACGCAGCAACTCCTCCCTGCCGCCCCCCGGGGAGACGGTCCCACGTCCCTGCTGGGCACACGAGCCGGGCCAGGTGCTCCCTCGTGAGCACAGGTGGTACCCAGCGCAGGACCGGGGGCGAGAAGGGCTACCGTGGCTTTACGTCATCCTCCCTAACTCGCGGGTGTATTCCCACAAAGGAAAAGGACTACCCACGCTCCCTTTCCTGACCCTGCCCTCAAGCCCAATCCTCACCTCCCCGAACCCATGAGGTCTCCCACCAGAAAAAAACGAGACGAGCTTTTCCTGTAGGTGCAGGGCTGCCCCACGTTTCACTTGCATTTTCACCGACAGTTCGCGAGGACAACACACTGACACGGATTCAGAAGAATAAAAGACGGCGCCATGTGACAGGTAACACATCTTCCTCTGCGTGGAGCTGTTTTTCCCCCAGAAAACAAGGCCCAGCCCACGTGAGACCAAGGTTAACCCTGCAGTCCTTGCAGGACCCGTTGGTAATGAGATCCCCTGGCTCGTTTCAGGATTCTGACTCCACACGGACCCGCAGGATGCACAGTCAGTCTCTTGGCAAATCAACCCAGGAGACAAAAGCGAGGCAGACAGTCCCCTGAGAGTCCCTTCCAAGTCACAGCTTAAGGGGGCAACTCCTCCAAAGGCACAGCCAACAGGACCAGAGATGCTCAGTGTGAGCGTGTCACCTTGTGCTTCAGCCAGAATCCAGGGGCACGTAAGTAACCTAATAATCTAGAGAGCTGACCTAGAACCTAAGACCAAGCTCTGGAGACACCAAGACTCTTACTTCTTTTACCAAAAAAAAACAAAAAACAAAACAAAAAAAACAGCAATCTGTTTTCTTGGTTTTGCAGTGATTTTCTGCAAATAAATCATGACTGCCCAGTATGCTCGCAAACCTAGAACGAACACAAGCAGACCCCACAGACTCGAGGCGGGTGGATTTCTGGGTAAGAGAAGATTCCGTCCCAAAGAAAAGTCACCACTCTTCCGTTTAATTCAAATAGTTCCATGTAATCCTCAGTTTCCCAACTCCTCCCCCGCTGGCTCCCTAGGTCTATTTGGTTTAAAATGAAAGGCAAAGTAAAGGACAGGGCAAGAGTCTAGCAAAAAACAATCACACACACACACACACACACACACACACAAAAAAAAAAAAAAAAAAAACACACACACACATACCAAAACAAAACAAAACAAAACAAAAAAAAACATTTTTTTTTTGTTTTTTGTGGGTTGGTTGGTTGTTTTTAAAACTCCCCGCCCCCCAAAAAAATAAAAATAATAAAAAATAAAACAACTCCCAATTCCTTAATACACAAAATGTCATCACAGGGGCTCAGCCTACCTGGTGTAATTCAGGTCTTTTTAAAACACAGATTCTGTTTCCAGACACACAGTTTGCTTATAGAGATTTAGGCATTTATAAACACCTATGGCTTTTGTCAGAATTTCTTCCTTTTGCAAATGGGTGTTTCCTTTACACCCTCAGTATGTTTTCCCCTCTATTTGTCTTTTTCTCCTAGTAGAAATATCGGCTTCATGACTACAATTTTGATGCATGAGCACATTTCCATATTCTTATTCCCCCACAGGGTTCTTATCCTTCTGGAATGTATAAATCATCTTGAAAGCTCTCTGCGCTATACGGTGCTTTCAGGATTATCTACTGGTGGGTCCCTTACTCAGAAACACCCTTAGGGTGCGGCCACAGGAGGGCTCAGGTTTGGGTGGGAGCAGGGCTGCTTCTCGGGTGCCCAGCTGCAGTCACCTCAGGCCAGACAGACCCAGAAAGGCAACCAGTAGGGGAAATGGGGGGCCCTCCAGGGTCAAAATCGTCCCCAAGTTCACAGACCCACGTTCTGACTGCTGAGTGCTCATCCCAGGCAATCTGCACGGGCAGCGCCCAGGTGCCCACTGCACACCCTCTGGGCCCCAAGGTGCCCCGTGACCTCCTCTCCCTTCCCACAGGAGCTCAGCATCCAGGGCCCCTGGAGGGCTTCAGTGTGAGAACCAAAGACCAAGGAGGATTGACAGTAGCACTGACTCCCATATCCCAAACTTCCCATCCCGTCCCCTGGGGCCCCGTCACCTCTGGAGATAGCAACAGGCCCGCATCTGTCATCTGAGCCAGACATGGCTCCCCCGTAATCATTTTGGAAGCTTCTACACTTTCAGAGAGGCCAAGAAGTGAGGTAAGGGGGCGATCACCCTTGATCTGTGTGCGATGCTCCAACGTCACCGGAAGCAGAGCAAGACGCAGAGAAACAGAGCTTCTAGGGGGGAATGTGGTTGGGAAGGACCCTAAGCAAAGTCAGGGGGTGCAGAGGACACCTCACGGGAGGAAGCATCGCTGGCCCCCAGGGAGGGCCCGACCCGCAGGGTGAAGCCCAGGGAGCACACACGAGGCCCCTTCCTCACACCTTCCCCCACGCAGATGCTGATGCAGGGAGCAGGGCCTTGGGCGTCTCCACCCTTCCGTGCGCTCCCGGGTCTTGGTCCACAGTTTCTGGAAGGTTTCTGGAAGGTCTTAAGGATGGCCTTGCGGGGCCATCTGCAGGGCCATCCAGGTGCGTGCCCCAAGCAGTCAAGTCCTGCTCCGGGGGGTCCACCTCTATGAGCTCCTCCGAGTGAATTCGCATTTACTGCAGGTGCACTCACAACAGATCTCCCGCTGCTTTGGGGTAAAAGCAGCACTACTTTGCAGACCCCAATTTAAAGACACCAGGGGTTATTTATTCGGGGTTTTTCCCCTCCTCCTGACAACTCAGTTCAGTATTTTCTCCTCTTCCCTACGAAGAGGACGCATGTTGCTTCCCCGGCTCTGTACGTCCTTCACCATTTAGTGTCACTCGTCGCAACAGGCTCAACAAGAAACAAAAGGCAGAAACAACGGTTTCTGATCCATGACCTGCTGAAGTTCTTTGTCATGACCCATAACTGGGTTTCCCTGCGTGGACTCCACAGAAACTGACCGGCCGCCCACCACTGCCTCCTTCAATCTGACACCCGGTCTTAGTTCTCCAGCTTCTATTTATGATCCATACTGTTATGCCCCAAAATATTTTAAAACAAGGGTCACAATCCCATCAATACGTGTAAAAAGTCAAGTTCCTTATAACTTCACTCCCACCATTTCCCCCGTAACAGTGAACACATCAAATGTCGGGTAGCTCTTGGACTGTTCCTTGCATGTATAGTTTATGTGCATTCACACACTTTGATTTTTTTTTTAAAGATTTTATTTCTTTATTATGAGACACACACACACACACACACACACAGAGGCGGAGACACAGGCAGAGGGAGAAGCAGGCTCCATGCAGGGAGCCCGTGGGACCCGATCCTGGGACCCCGGATCACGCCCTGGGCCGAAGGCAGATGCTCACCCGCTGAGCCACCCGGGCGCCCCCACATTATAACCTCACTACTGCTGCTGACAGGTCTCGCTCGGCGCAGCCCACACCTCCACCCGTGGTGACACAGCAGCACCATTCAGCGGCCGAAGGCTCCGGGCTGCCGTCCAATGCCTCGCCACGAGTCACACGCCGCCCTTCAGCCCTGACGCGCAGCCAGTGAGACGCGGAATCAAATGTCGAACTTCGAATCACAGCTGTACCGCATCCTTTCTGCAAAGCTGCCTAGGGCTGCACGCTCACTCTGGAATCTTTTTTTTTTTTTTTAATTTGTTTTTTATTGGTGTTCAATTTACCAACATACAGAATAACCCCCAGTGCCCGTCACCCATTCACTCCCACTCACTCTGGAATCTTAACCTTTCCAGTTGGTCTTTTAATTTACTTTGTGGCACAGCCCTTCCTGCCCTAAACATTTGCCTCAGTTTCCAAGATGGAGCACTTTTTCTGGAAAATCTGCAACGTTTTCTAGATCGTGTTTCCTGGATTCCTAGTAGAGGTTTCCTTGATGGGCCCAGCTCTGCAGCTTGCTGTCCTCTTGTTCTTTAAAATTGCCCAAAACACCGTCTGGTCCCCAGGGTCCCTCACCAAACTCCTAGGAAAACTCGCGTGACCAGGTCTTCCCTGCCTCGCCTCCTGCCGGCCCCCGTCTGCACCGCACCTGCCGTCCCTGCCCACCACTTCACGGTGGAGGTCCAGGGCTCTTGAGGGACTTTACATGACAACATGGAATACTTGATTTTAAGCTGTTAAACTTCTTTATTCTTATAATTTCTTCTGCCAAAAAAAAAAGAAGTCAGTGTTTTTATTCATTTCTTCCTTTTCTATTACTGGTCCCTCTCCTTTCCCAGTGACCCCCCCACCCCACCCTTAGTTTACTTGCCCCTAGACCCTCACATCCCTCTTAGCACTTTTACAACACAGCAGTTGCCAACACTTGGCCAAACATCCTGGCCGAGCCCAGAGCCTCAGCTTCACACCCATTAAACGTTCCCAAAGATCCCGGCTCTGAGGTTAATTCACCCGACGCGGCTCTAGGTCTTTCCTGGCTCACAGCCACCCTCTACCAAGCAGCCCAGTAAAGCCCGACTCCCTGAGTTTCCTTGTCCCAGCTGCTCATCTTTCCCCCAGAAGAGACCCAGACAAGGCTGGGGCACCACGGGGTCAGGGTCTTGGGCACCATCCTTAGAGGAAAAATCCTCACACCCACACCCTACAAAAATAGCCTTCGTGACGCTACTCTGGGAAGATCCCTGTGGTAGTCTCCCCTTACGGGGACCCCAGAGCCAGAGGCTTAAGGGAAGCCGATCCCGGAGTGAGGAAGGGGGCGGGGAGAAGCCGGCCCATGACCTGAGCCAGCACCCCGACCATCCAGCAGGACCGCAGAGCGTGGGTGGGTCCCTGCGTCCCTCCAGCCCTGCTCGAGTCCAGGTCGGGGTGTCAACTGCTCCATGCTGACTCCCTGCCTTGTTTTCAGACACGGAAACTGAAGAATGCAGGGACACAACCTCACAGAGGTGACCCAGTTTGTTTTCCTGGGATTCTCCAGATTTCGTGAACATCAGACCATCCTGTTTGTGGTTTTCCTCATCCTGTACACCTTCACCCTGGCTGGCAATGCCATCATTGTGACCGTCGTCTGCACGGACCGCCACCTGCACACGCCCATGTACGTCTTCCTGAGCGTGCTGGCTGGTTCGGAGACCGCGTACACACTGGTCACCATTCCACGGATGCTGTCTGGTCTCCTAGCCCAGAACCAGCCCATCTCCTTGGCGGGCTGTGCCACCCAGATGTTCTTCTTCATCGCCTTGGCCATCAACAACTGCTTCCTGCTCACGGCCATGGGCTACGACCGCTACGTGGCCATCTGCGACCCCCTGCGGTACACGGTCGTCATGAGCAAGAGGGTGTGTGTCCAGCTGATGTGTGGAGCCTCTGGCATCGGCCTTGCCATGGCAGTTGTCCAGGTGACCTCCATATTTACCTTACCCTTCTGTCACAGAGTGATTGGACATTTCTTCTGTGATATCCTCCCGGTCCTAAAACTCTCCTGTATTGATACCACCGTCAATGAGATCATCAATTTTGTCGTCAGTTCATTTGTGATCCTGGTCCCCGTGGGGCTGGTCTTCGTCTCCTACGTCCTCATCATCTCCACCATCCTCAGGATCCGCTCTGCCCAGGGCCGGAAGAAGGCCTTTGCCACCTGCGCCTCCCACCTCACCGTGGTCATCGTCCACTACGGCTGCGCCTCCATCGCCTACCTCAAGCCCAAGTCGGAGAACTCCATAGAACAAGACCTCCTCCTCTCGGTGACTTATACCATCATCACGCCCCTGCTCAACCCTGTTGTCTACAGCCTAAGGAACAAGGAGGTCAAAGACGCCCTCCGCAGAGCTGTGGGAAGAAACATCTAATACGCTGATGGTGTCTGTTGGGGATCTCTACCCCTGAGCGACACGCACCTTCACTGCCTCCCACCTTACAAGTGTGTCCTGTGCAGTCCCTCCTGCTGTGGGGTATGCCCGTCGGACTTCTGCACTCCCACCATAACAAATCTTAATCTTTGTTCCCATATATTCCAAGGTTTCATCCAGGCATTTTCATCTGGGAACCTGAAAGGTCAGGGAGGATGGGCCTCATTTTTAAGAAATCATATCAGTGGGGATCCCTGGGTGGCTCAGCAGTTTAGCGCCGCCTTCAGCCCGGGGTGTGATCCGGGAGACCCTGGATCGAGTCCCGCATCAGGGTCCCTGCATGGAGCCTGCTTCTCCCTCTGCCTGTGTCTCTGCCTCTCTCTCTCTCTGTGTCTCTCATGAATAAATAAATAAAATCTTAAAAAAAAAAAAAGAAATCGTATCTGCATTTCTAAAGTGAGGGAAGGAACCTCTTAAAAGCATATTAAATGTGGTAGTTTTATGAAAATAAAAATGCCTGTAATTTTCATAATATAACCTACAGAAAATTAGACAAAATCTTGCCAACAAGGTAAAGACAGTCAATATTCAAATTATATCAGAACCTTTGGGAAAGGTGAGACATGTATTAAAAAAAAAAAAAAGTTAACAAATTTGTAAGACACTAGTTTGGTCCTTGAAAGTTTAGCTTCCATTGTTGGATTTCTATTAAGCCCTTGCTCCCATCAGCATGGTCCCCAGAGCGCTGGCCGCGGCTGCACCCCACACACCCCTTGGGCAAATCTGACCATGCTCATCAGAATCTCCCTGGCTGCTGGTCCTCTCCATGGAGGCAGCTTCTCTCTCACAGTTGTGAAGAAAAATAAGTTGATCAAAAAGAGCGGTGTTCTGTTTGGAGTGAGAACCATGGGAGTATTCTTTTGCACACACCATGGCATCCTTGGGTAACACCAAAAAAAAGGAAAAACAACCAAACACACATCAGCAGTCAGGAGTAGTTGCTCACCAAAAAAGGCTTAAAAGAAAAAAACAAAACAAAAACATCTATTCCTACTAGGTCTCCTAAAGAAACGGTCCTCCCCCCAGAGCTTCTGGGACCTTCTCTGGTTTCCTGCCTGCACATACCTCTTACTACCTCAGGTGATGGTGGGGAGGCTTAGAGGCTCAGTGTTGTGCCCCTTCTCCTCAGGATCGTGTTAGGGATGCTT
Source organism: Canis aureus (assembly GCF_053574225.1). Taxonomy (NCBI): domain Eukaryota; kingdom Metazoa; phylum Chordata; class Mammalia; order Carnivora; family Canidae; genus Canis; species Canis aureus. Next base: position 1,497,494 of record NC_135648.1, read on the forward strand.
CTCTGCCCATTCCTTGATGCCATGTGTCTTTTTAAGGGAGTGCCTGCCTTTTCCTTCATCCGGGGAAGGGATGGTGACATCCAAGGAGCTCATCACGTAAGGTCTGGCTGTGCAGACGTCTGAGATTCTAGATGGGAAAACCATAGCTCTCTCAAGGCCTGGTCGGCTCTGTGTTTTGTCCTGCATCCTCTGAGATTTCTGCATCCTAGAAGCAAGCCCTCCTATAGGAGATTTTAAGAGGTCAAAAGCCCGTCCGAGAGCCCCAGATCTGCTATAAGGCCTCCTCTGACGGCGCCCTCGGGTTCTGCCCACCAGGAATCCCTCCCCCACGTGCAAAGACAGCATCCCTTGGGGGTGAGGGGGCACCCCTTCCTCCAGAAGGAAAGGGTCTCCAGGACTGTAGGACAGCACCACCCCACCTGCCACCAAGACTACGCATAGCGCCAGCTCTCATTACCCATCGTCCCCAGTTCCCTCTGGACTAGCGACCCCTCCGTGCCCTCAGACCTGTCCTTGTGTGTAGAAAGGAGGCAGTAGGACTGGGAGGGCTGTTCTGAGCAGGAGGCCCAGGTGGGGACGAACCCGCTCTAACCTGCCCGGCGGCAGCATCACCTCCTCCAGCTGCTTGTCCCTGTCTGCTTCTCCCCACAGCCGCTGCTCCCCAGTCCCGGGACCAGAGCACAGGTCTTCCCCGGTATCCCCTCCACCCAGATGCCCCCAATGGCAGCTGCTTCACCAGCCACTTGTGCATGCAGAAGTTAAACATCAGAGCTGAGCCCAAGAGCAGCTGCCAGAGAAGAGTTCTAAACCCTAACGGAGAAACCTCTCCTCTAGACCCTCCAGACCGTGGCCAACTAGCTGTCTAGGTTTCTAACTTTACAAGCTACTAACTTTTTAGATCAGCTGCTGCTGCATCAGGGTGGAGTGGGAAGAGGCCTGACCCCAGAAGCCTGGTCTTGGTCCTCGCTCTGCACCCAACAGCACCTTTGATGAATACGATGCTTAATCCTACCTCGCTGACCATGAAAAAAGTTTAAGTTTTTGTTAGTTAACTTACAGCGTAATAGTAGTTTTTGGGGTACAGTCTGGTGATTCCACAGGTCCATACCTCACCCGATGCTCGTCCCTGGTGCCCTCCTTGATCCCCATCACCAGTTTGCCCCCTCCCCATCCCCTCTGGTAACCACCAGTCTGTTGGCCATAGGAAAGAAGAGTGCTTCCTGGTTGGCTTCTCTCTTGGGCAAAAAAAAAAAAAAATTATTTTTTTAATCCCCTCGCCTGTATTCTGCACAGACTTAGCTGGTTATAAACACTGCCTTACGTGGCCTTCCACAGCTCCGTTCACCTCCCTCCAACCCAGGCAACTGTTCTTTCTTATGTGTCCTACGGTTGTGTGTGTGGAAATTTGTTGGCGTGGCATTCTTCTCCTTATGCTTTTGCTGTTTGACTACAGGTGGGTCTCTCTCACCAGGTCACAAACGAGCACATAGTAGGACCAGGAACGGTTCTTCTCATTGTTTGGAACCATCCCCCGACAGCACTCAGCAGAACGAGTGCTCGATAAACCCTCAATCCTTGAGCACCCACTACACACACGGTATTGCACCTGGACTTCCCGGCAGGTTTTCAGATGCACTCTCTGCTTTTCTGTGACCTTTGCAGTCACCCTTCCCCTGAAAAACAGTCAGCCGGGCCACAGCAGCAGGGTCACTTGGGTGTGTACTCCTTTCCTTCCCCAGGCTTCCCACAAGCCAACTTCCCAGTTGCTTCAGGATCCGCTAGTCATCACATTAATTAATCCCCTCACATCACAGAAGTTGATGTGACTTTTTCATTTAAAAACATCCCAACCGGGCAGCCCGGGTGGCTCAGCGGTTTAGCACCTGCCTTCAGCCCAGGGTGTGATCCTGGAGACCCGGGATCGAGTCCCACATTGGCTCCTTGCATGAAGCCTGCTTCTCCCTCTGTGTCTCTGCCTCTCTCCCTCTCTCTCTCCCCCTGTGTCTCTCATGAATGAATAAATAAAAATATTTTTTTTAAATTAATTAAATAAATAAAAGTTAAATAAATAAAAATTAAATAAATAAATAAATAAATACATCCTAACCCATACTAGGATAGGATCTTTAAAAACTTGTTTCTCTTAAATTTTGAAGAAAGTGCTGGGCCACATAAAATTAAAGATCAGAGCACTTAGCATAGTCCTAGGTGAAAAAGTCATAAATACTGTATGATCTCACCTATGTGTGGAATCCAAAAAGAAAAAAAAAAAAAACCATCTCTCTCTCTCTCTCTCTCTCTCTCTCACACACACACACACACACACACACACACACACGTCCCTCTCAGGTCAGGCTTGTGGTTGGCAGAGATGAGGAGTCAAGCAGAGGAGAACTGCATGAAGAGGGTCAAAGAGGTACAAACCTCCAGGGAGAAGATAAAATAGGTTCTGGAGATGTACAGCAAAACTATATGATATATTTGAAAGTTGCTAAGAGACTAGCTCT